>NC_063217.1:13084819-13393108 GCF_020740725.1 Corvus hawaiiensis
ATAGAACAGCCTATATTGTTAATAATTAATAGGAAGGATGAAAAAAATTCTGGAGAAAGGCAGTGGCGTGTGTTGCTATATGGACATACATCATATTGCATTGGTTGAATCTGTTTAAGCCAAACCTTCAACTGAGTACTGGGAAGATAGAAGTGGATTTGCAGAAACATCTTTATCATCATCATCAGTGTTGAGGCTGCTTAACATAATGTTAAAAACTTGCAAAATCCCCTACCTTCAGCTACTGATGATGGAGCAGCCAAATAACATGCCTGGAGACTTCTGCTGGGAGTTAGGCACATTATCTTGGGGTTGTAAGTGATGACAAAGCACAGCTTGAAAACAGACTCACCTATGTAATTATTAATCCAGAGATTCATTCAGAGTCAGGGAACATGATCAGTTAATTAAATTGGTTACTGTGGGCTTGATACTCTCTAGAGGGGGAGTAGCGGCCTTTGCTGTCGCATGTAAAGTGCAGTTGGGTGTGTTTATGGAGATGTTACACTACACAAGACACAAGATCAAAAGATACTCTATGAAGCAATTATATACTTCTTGTTGGCTGTCCTCATCCGAAATTCAGAAGGAAATGATCTGCTAAACAGGAAGCACTTTATAAAGGTAGTAGTTGCTCATCATAATTCATACCATTTGTCATTTTGACTTCTGACTCTTACAAAGCCCTACATAGAAGCTCATTCACGGTTTCTGTTTACTGTAAAGGAAAGTGCATTTCCTGTAGTCAGGCAAGAAAACAAAAAGGAAAACTGGTGCTCCACCTTCATAGGAATGGGGTGACCATTGCATTAATGTATGAGAGACACAGCATATATAAAATTAATCTTTTTCAGTGTTGTTGGGGTTTTAGGAGCTCTCCTGGGTTTTCTTTTTCTGTTAAAGGAATTTTTCCCCATACGTGTTGCGGAGGGGGGACGGACACAAATGGCTGGGTACTTAAGAAAAACAAAAGAGCTGGCTACTCTTTTGTTTCACCTGGGTGTGTGGACAGTCGGTTTTCGGCATTTGGACAGAGAGGGAAGCTGCTTTCTTTGGCTGCTTTTCTCTCTGCTGGAGAAGCCCTGGGATCCCAAACCCGCCTTCCCTGCCCCGCTGGGAGCCGGGCTGTGGCCCCCCTGCCCCCCCTGTTGCTTCAAGCCTTCGCTGTGTTGTATCCCTGCTCGCCCTGCCTGCCCAGACCTCCGGGGGGTTCCCCGTTTGGATACATCTCATCTGTCACCAGGGGTTTGTGCTCGTCCCTGCCACTCCAGCCTGCCGTTCCAGCCTGCCGTTCCCGAGGGTCCGGCCGGACACAGGGATCAGCTGCCCAGGGGTTTGTGAAGCCTTTGTCCCATCCCTTCCCGGGATCCCAGGCCGCCAGTGCCGCGTGCTCCCCGAGCTCGCTCCGGAGCGCCCCCTGCAGCCGCGGGGGAACCATCGCACCTGCCCTGCTCACCGGGAGCCGCCAGCGCCCCTGCCGGCTGCGAGCGGAACTGCACCCGAGGGGAAAGGGCCTGACAGCCGAGAAGGCTGGCACTGGGTTTGTGATTGTTCGCTGTTACTGCCATAGTTATTGCTATTGACTGGTTATACACATATAGATATATAATAGTAAAGAACTGTTACTCCTATTTCCCATCTCTTTGCCTAAAAACCCCCTTGATTTCAAAATTATAATAACTTGGAGGGAAGGGGAGTCGCATCTGCCATTCCAAGGGAGGGGGGGGCTCCATCCTTCCTTAGCAGACACCTGTCTTTCAAACCAAGACAAGTGTATGAATATATTTATACAAAACTGCAAAGAGGCTTGATTCAGTAGTCAGAAACAGGTTTAGAGCCGTTGGAGGTGAGATACAGTATATTTGGATCTGCTGGGTTGTGCCATGGCTAGGTAAGCTCAGATTGGTATTTAGCAGGTTTGTACTGCATTGAAAATTCAGCACTGGTTTCATATTCCTTAGTCTTGAAATAGAAATATGCCATGCGTGACTGTCTTGAAAATTCCTATCCCGAAGATATATGGATATTTATTGCAGTTATATAGATTCCTGTTCTCACCGAGTTTGCCATGTTGTTTTTACGGTCCCTAAGTTAGTCTGAGCCTATTGCATTGTTTAACAGTGGTTTAAATATTTAAGTAAAACTTAAAGAAGTGAATTAAAATTGGTCATAAAATATAGACACCAGCTTTCCCCGGCCCATACATCCACAATTTTGTCCAGTATAAACTACTCCGAAATAAACATGGGGAGACAGGGAAGCTCCCCAAGTGCACATGTCCACCTAGGTGTTGTAAACAACAGGATTGCATCTCATTCATTATGTTAACAGAATTATTTTCATTGATTTGTGAGCATCAATATTTAAGGCACCTTTTAAGGGTTCAGTTCTGAATGCTTCTTCTATTTGCAACTAATTGTATTTCCCTGTATTGTTCTTCTTACAAAGCAGTGGCTTTTCAAAAAAAAATGCTGCTTCTCTTATTAATGAGATTTTAGTGTCTTCAGCTTTTCATATTTTATTAATATGTAATAGGCTTTTTCATAGAAAAGTCATTTCACAAAATTACTTGCCTTTAAATGGGAGTTTCTGTTCATATTAATATATATTGCTCATGATTGATTTAAAAATAAGTAATAGAAGAGAATAATATTAAGTAAAGAATGAAAAAAGTATCTTCTTTAAACATAGACAGCCAGCTATAATTTTAAATTTTCATAACATTTTTCTCTTCATTCAGCAGCTGTACCTTTTTGCAATTTAACATATTAAATTATTTATTTTTAGTATAAGCTTCTTTTATTAATGTCATAGGTGCTTTTACTTTAGTAGATCAAAGTGATATAATTCAAAACTGTGCCTGTTGCTTTGTGTAATATCACTGACTAACCTTTCATAAAAATTTAAGACTATAAGCTGGCATTTATATTGCTTATTACTAAATTTAGGAGCATTTGATTTGATGGTACTTCACATCAGCTGAAATGTAACTGAGACCCATCCTCAACTGAGAAGTATTTCAGTTCTGAATATGTATTGACAAGGTCAGTGCTTAATTGAAAGACTGTATCTTTGAAGCAGAACACCTTTAGCACTGATGCCTATCACATTGTGGATTGTTTCAATTCTTTATGCTTTGCTGAAAGTTTCTTTGTGTTGAAAATATTAACAGTTGATTTATGGCTTAAACCTTGTAATTCATGCATTAAATGCTTTACATTTAAATGGCAAGAACTTTTCTGTGGGCTGTATGGAAGTTCCTTAGGGAAGAAACAGTTTTGTTCTGACTCCTGCTGGGTTTTGTGGGACAAATCTCATCTCTGTTTCCTGGCTGGCCTCAGTCTCTGTTGACTGTCATGATTTTGCGTGCTTTGAGAGAGAGTATCTCATTCTATGTGCACACAGAGCACTGGTGCCATGAGCCCCATCCTTGGCTGGACTCTGCACCGAGTGGCTGCCATGCAGGACCCAGCCTTAGCTCTAATGCTCAATGTTGCCTTGGTTTTCAGCAGTGCCCTTACGTGTGGTCATTCAGGCAAGCAAAGCCTCTCACCAGCTCTTGACCTCTGCAGCCTCAGACAACCAGTGGAGCCATTCCCTGTTTGCCTTGATACCCTCATGGACAAAGAAGGTGTTGTTCAAACGAGAGTCTGATGTCAGCCTCCTTCTGGTTAGTAAAAGATGGTTTGCCGCTGTCAGTATTTGTAAGGATTGTAGCAATTCTATACAAACGGAATGTTGGGAATTTACTATATAATTAGTATATTTCTAGTTCTGTCTCAGGTGATTGTGCTCATTTGGCATGACTTCAGCAACACCAACTAGTTGTGGGACTTCCAAAGAATTACTGTGGCAGATACAGCTGTGTGATTGCTGTGTAAATTGATAGACACTTAGTAATTAAAAGAATCTGTATAGTCTGATGAACCTTGTGCATAGTGTATTTTTTTTTTTGTGAATTGTGATAGTCAAAAGATGAATATATCAATTAAGATTCTAATAATTACTTGTGGGAATAAGTTGTTCATACACATTTGGACTAGAAAAAAGATTTAACTGTTGGGATAACAAAACTCCTAAATTTGAAGGCAATTGGTACCTCTAATTTTTTTAAATACTTTCTTTGTTTACGTAATTTAACTTGTTGCTGAAGTTTCTGAATTGTAATGTTTTCATACACTATATAGATTTTTCCCCTTCCTTCGTAGCCTGAAGATGTGTCCAATATGTCAGTGTCTTCTGAATTTGGAATAACCCTTCAGAAATGTGGTATGGTAAGTTTTCTTATATTTGTCTTGTAAGTTTGGTAGGAAGTTTATACCCTAATGACCTTTAAAAAGTGGGGACCTAATTGTGCCCATACTGAGTATTTGGGAGTACGTGCATTTTGATGTTACGATGGTCCCACTTTCTCTGAGAGGCACCGTTTTGCAATGTTGATTCGCAGCAGAAGTCAGTGAAATCTCTCAGGCTTCAGGGTATTTTGGGTTGTGGTTGAAGTAAAAACCTGACTGTGAATTTCTAAAACTGCACATGGGCAAATCCCAATGAACTCTGGAGTAATCAGCCAAGAGGCTGGGTAGAGATAGAGACAAATTTTACAAGATGAGATAAACCTTCTGAGATATTCCCATGAGTGCCTGACCTGTGTCAAATGTGGTCTTCTTTTGAAGGATAAAGCACTGAGCCGTGTGTTGCTCTTGTGTTGTTGGGCATCCTAACACACAACCATAGAAAAGCCATTGTGTCATAGTCTGTATATGCAGTAGGGACTCACCTGCAGCACATGTGTAAATGCTTCTGAGGAGCAAAGACCTCCCTATTGTAAGAAATTTTTTAACTTCCAATTTTATTTTTACCTAGACTGTTATTTTTCCTTTTTTTTTTTTCCCTTTTTTTCTTTTTTTCTTTTTCCCTTTTTTTCTTTTCTCTTTTTTTACACTGGATGAAGCAGGTATGAATTTTTACAATTACAGACAGTTCATCTTAGCTGTCTCCTGGAGAGAGAGTGAGCACATCCAACTTCAGGATCAATCTGAATTCAGCCACTGAAATGCTGTCTATGAAGGTAGAGGATTCAGTAACCAGTACAGAAGAGGTGACATTATAACCTTCTCCAGATCAGTTGTGTAGAGAAGAATGAATATGCATCACATCTCATGGCACTAATTACCTCTAATGTTGTTATTGAAATGCCAGCATATCATGATTAATGAGGCTGATTAGTGAGCATTTCAGCATTTCAGGACGCAGTAACACAGAATCTTCTGCTTTTCTGCCTGTGGATTCCCAGTTGCTATACCAGAGCCTCTCAGAAACAGACTTTGAGACAGTCCCATGTTGTTTTCTCTGCTGTTCCCAACACAGCCTCACACAGGCTCACTAAAAGCTGCAAAATAACTTCTGTAGGAGATTAAAGGTAATCTGTTGTAGATGCTGGGTTTATCAGAAAATATTTTTGTAGTGCTATTAGTTACAAATTACTGAAAACTATACAATTATATGTGATTATCTTCCACCAGCAAATGCAGTTCACATTTTTCTTGGCTTACCTTGTCTTCTACTTCAATCCTATTTCAAGTGAACAAATGCTTTCATGCTAAGAGACAGACTGGCCATATGGTGGTCTTTAGCTGTTTTAAATAGAAAAAAAGTGAATTTTACACATTTTCCTCCTGCAATTAGTGGCTCCTCAGAGCATGAAGGTGTTGTATGTTTACTTCTTGGAGTCAGGATTTTTCGAACATCTTAATGTAGAAATAGCCTTATTGAAACTGAGGTGTTTAAATTTTACCAGTGCTTCCAGCACCTACTCTCTTCCATAATTTCAGAAATGTTTTTCTTTAAGAGCTTCATTCTATAGTATGACATGAACTTTTCTGTAATAGTACTTCACAATGACAATAATCCTTAGCAGAGCTGAAATAAATCTTCAAATTTAGTTGCTTGTGTTCTAAGACTTTTACCTGTCTTGTGTCTTAATCTCCTAAGCATTCGTGCACTGGAGGTTATCAATGGTGCACTGGAGGTTATAATCTTTTTTCCTCCCTCCTTTCCTGTTTCTAGTTGTTCTTATTCCTAACAAAGATCCTCCATTCCTTTCAACCTCCATGGCAATTCCTCCTCTCTTTTTTTCCTGTGGTGTCCATGCTCTTGCTGTGGTTCTTTCATGCCAGTCTCCCAGGTACCCAAAGTAAGATTGCTTGCAGGGGGTGATGACACACGTGGGACACTTCAGCAGCAGAGAACAAACAGAGTAGGTGCTTATGCATCATCAGTGGCTGCCATTGGGTTTGGTTCCTGTAGGTGGCTGGCAGCCACTGCTCCAAAAGCAAGAAAAAACATCTTCAGGCAAATTAGAGGAGCAACTTGAAGATAACCAGTGGTCACTGATTGCAGTGGCAGCACTTTATAGAAGAGTTCTTTCTAGGGACAGTCAAACCAAAGAGCTTACCTGTTGCTTGATTCTCATCTGCTTCTTTCAGGGGAAAAAATAATCCAAGTTCTTTCAACCTCTTTCCAATTGAGCTTAAGTCTGACTGCTAGTCAAAAATAAAGGAGGAAAAGCATGTATTTAATATTAATGAGAAATGAAACAAATGTAGTCTTTTGGCCACTTGAGGAAGATTGTAGTAGGAGATAGGCAATACAATTGAGATTCCTCTGAAGGAATTTATTTATCCTTTATTTAATCGCTGAATTAAGAATTTTATTAAATGAAACTAAATGAAGAGAAAGAGAATGACCAGTGTGTGGCAGCGTGCGTTAAACCTCCTGCCAAGTGGAAGGAGAGGGCTCATGCTGCCATATGGCCCTGCCTGCCTGTGAAAGTGCACGTGGTCATTTCTCTGCCTATTTTACTGTAGGAGTTTGTTTAAATTGCTGTTTGCATCTCCTCTCCCCAAATGTAAAAGAATACATCTGTGCCTGGTTAGAAGCACAGGAAGAGACCCTGAAATCCTCATTTTTTATCCTCAGCTCCCCAGAAGAGTTAGGGAATGGTATGGGAAAATGAAGGGAGGAAAAATACGTTCTATTTCCCCATTTCCCCAGCTCTCTCTTTTGCTCGTTTGTCTGCAGAAGCCCATCTGTGCTTACTGTGGAGCATAGTACGGTATTAACAACTCATGAAATTTGAACCTTGCATCTTTTAAGGTCTACTTTCTTGTTTTGGCAGTTGGCTCAGGGTCTCTTGTTTTGTGGATTTGGATTTTCTTTGTGGTTTTGAGACTTTTTTTTCCTATTTTGTTTTGGTTTTGCTTTTCAAAGCAAGTATCTAGCCTTTGTGATTGCACGGGAAATGTTGAAAGGCATGTTGACTGCACCATGCCAGTTCAGAAACCAGAAGAGAGAAAATCTGACCAAATATAGCACATTTTTAATACTTGATGATTTTAAGTCTCAGAAGTTGAGATATAACTCATGATATACAAGCATATGTAATTGGTAATGGTTTCCTCAGAAATATAACTAAGCCTATTTTTATACATGCATGAATACATACATTTTTATACATTGTTTGCAGCATCTAGTACAAGAAATAGTTGGGAATTTCATCACTTAAATAGAGAAACGCAGACTAAGCCATAATAATTTCGTTAAGCTGTTTCTTCTCTTTGATTCATGTAATTCTAAAACTGTGAATTTGGTGCTGTGCTGAATTAGTATGAAATGCAAAGGTTGGTGGTGCACAATGAGACCATAGCTACATGTATCAAACCCTGTGGCTACCATGAACTCTGGTGTGATTTCTGAAGTCTTATCACAATTCGTATTTTTAGAACTCATTTTTTGTGAGGACTGCTTTATTATTTTATATTTGCTGGTGTTCAGATACAGTGTAGACATTTCCTAAAAAGGAAGATCTAAAAAGAGAAAGGTTTGGCCTGAATCATAATTCTGTCAGTTAAAGGACTATTAATTTAGTGTCATTATTTGAAACCTCATAAATCATCATGAATATACCATAGATCACCATATTATTATAGATCTTATAACGATTTAGACAGTTCTGGTTTAATACGAGTTACAGAGGAAGGCTGTTTGGAAGGTGAGAGGTTAGTAAGCAATTCTGTCCTCAAAGTAATTTCATTTAGAGGGTATAATTGCTCAATAAGACTTAAGGGTTCAATGGAATAAATTAATAAAATCACATGAGGGCATGTGGCTAGAGATTGGTGATTAGCGTATGACCTTCACCACTAATTGGAAGCAGAGCCATGAGCTCCCAAGTTCACTGGTGGCTCCATCTGCCCTCACATGAGAAGGGCAAGTTGAGACAGCTGGTGTCCTGGCAGAGAATGTGGTCGCTATGAAAAAAAGGGAAATAGAGACCAAAACTACATGGAGAGAATGAATTTGCAGTGAGGCAGCTTGCAAAAGAAACATCTTTGTGGTGCTAAAGTTCAAATTTAAGAATTTTCCAGACTCTGGTTATAAAGTTATGATCCAGTTTTTTGTTGTATGCAGTATCACAGGGATATTCAGATTTTTGATTACACTTCTGGTCCTGTATGAGCTGGGTTTCCACCTTTTGGCTTTCTGCCACTGTCTCCAAGCAATAGCTTGACATACCAAAGATTAAAATCTCACTGGGAGTGTGAGATCAAACTGAGTGTAGTTTCATTTGCAGGTAACTCAGAATACCTTCGGAAAATAAGTTTACACAGATAATGAAGTTTTATTTGTAATCAAGGCTATGAATTTTACTGTTAAGATGCACATACAGCCGTCTTGAACCATTAGTACTAATATTTCTATTTTCAGGTGGATGTTGAACATGACCCTCAAACTGCATACATCACACTTGTGGTTAATAACACCAACACATTGCTCTCAACAAATATCACAGATCTTATCCTCCTGGACAACATCACTGGTCTACATGTTCAAGAAACCAGTGGGAATAAGACCACAGATGGCATACAGATTTACAGGAAAAAATCCTTGCAAGGTAACAAAATCTGGAGTAAAGTACCCTTGATAACACATGTCAAAGTGCATCTGTTAAAATCACAGTATTTATTTATTCGTTTGTTTATTTATTGTGGTGTAAATTATTTCATTATCAGTTAATACAGGTGGAAAACTCCAGGAAAGGTTTTGGGCTGCAGTTTCCAATTCTGTCAGCTCACTGGTAACTGTTTTGACTCCCACCTTTGAACAGCTTCCAGTCTCCCAGGCACAGACTGAGCCTCCTGTACTTTGTAAAAGTTGCTGACATCAAAAATGAAAGAGAGTCTTTCACAATAGTATTTTTTCCTTTTGGATATTTTTTATAACTTCTGCAAAAGGCATTTTAATCATATTTTGAGCCTTCTTTAGCCAAGTGTGGCAGCTCAGCTTGCTGAGGTATTAAGATGCATTGGAATTGCAAAAGGCCATGCAAACAGGGAAAACGATTCATCAGAAATAAGGCAGCTCTTCTCAATATGTGTTCCCTCCAAACTGAACAAATTATAAAGTGAAAGCAAGTAATAGAGGGATGAACCTGTTCCAGTCTTGAAATCAGCTTGTTCCTTTGCTAATTGGTAGCAGTTGAACCAGTGCACACGCATTAAATTTTATCTTTCTTGATTTCTTCATCTCCTTTTTCCTAATCACAAGCATGTTGAAAATTAGCAGCTTGCTTTTGTGAGTCATGATGTTTCTCCAGGAGCTTCAGAAGTGTTCACTGATACCTGTTCATGATCAAACTATCTATGATTGTGATAGTTTTATGGTGAAAGATTTCCAAATAGAAAGGGAAATAAGTAGACTGGGGGCTGCTGTCGGATTGCAGTTGGATAGCCAAACTCCATTTCTAATAACAGTAGTGTGAGCAGTGATACTGATTGCAGGACTGGTCTTTTTGAAACTGTCAAGGAATTTCTAGCTTTCCACAGAGATTTCCTAGAAACAATTATCTCTGAGAAATAATAGAAAAATAGCTTGCATAGCTGATCTGGTAAGTTAGGTTGGGGCTGCTACATAATTTATTTATAATTACTGAATCTGGAGTTGAAGCTAGCTTTTCCAGACAAGTCAGTGGGAAAAATACTGAAGTGGTAGAAAATCCAGCGGAACAGATTCCTGTGCAGTTTGAGGTTTTGGTCATTACTATGTTAATCCTGAAGTCAGCCCATACCTTGCCACTAGGGCTGGACAGAAAGGCTGTATCTGCACTGTCCTATGTACTGTCATGCTCAGTGTTGGCCATAATAATTTTTCATTACTTCACTGTGCTGTGAATCAAAATTTACCTGAAATCTGTCAGATTTCTCTGGTTTCAACAGGAGGAGAATCAACAAGTTAGTGGTTAAAATGTAAACAGCTCATTTTACCAAAAAAAAAAAAAAATTACATAGCTCATGTAGAGTTTTGGTATCAAAAAATAATGCTTTTGAGTAGGTTGGGGCATCATTTAATGCAGTTTCCAGATCCTGGGCCAAATTTGCTTGAGTTCTTAGAGGCAGCAGATATGAAGGATGTTGCTGAGCTCAAGTGGCCATGAACTGTCTGCTCTGGATATATGGCATCTGCTATATCAGAAAGGAAAAGCTCCAGTGCTGTCCCAAGCCTTCCCTAGGGATCTTTGAGAATTTTCCTGGAACAGAGCAAATCTATCCATATCCCTGTTTTAATAGGTGGAGAACACTTTGCAATCAACTACTCTGCACTTCTTGATGCAGAAGGGACGTGGCATGGCAGGGTCTTGACACTGCCTGCGAAGCTAACTTTCAGGAGTTCTTCACAGGTATTCTGTTCACAATTTTATTCTGCTCTTCACAATTTTTGTAAAAAAAACCAGTCTCCAGGGTGGTTCTTGTGTGTCTAAACAATGAGGCCATCATGTAATGAAATGAAACTCTTAGGCTGATTGTTTACCATGAATTTATAAATACATGAATTATTCTTCATAGCTTAAGAAGTCATAGACCTCCTTAAGTAAAGTATTTTTGTGTGTTTTCTTGAAGCCTTTCTTTCTACTTTTCATATTTCTCTTCAGTTCATCAGTCCATCCTGGAAATAAGTGTCCCACATACTTAATATGTATTCCTGAAGTCTGTGAGAGATTGAAAGTTTTGCCATATTTTTATAATAAAATAATTTCTTTTAACTGAAAAACAAGTTGCAGGAAAGGAATGCTCATTGCTCATAAGAAATAAGAAACTTTTAGTATGAGTTTTCAAGGTCTGAAATTTTCAGAGAAGCTGAGAAATCTCTATCCTTGCTGATTTTTGAGAACTCTGTTGCACCAGGCTCTGAAACAACTGGTCTAATGCTGGAATTAGCCTGGCTTTGGGTAGGAGACAGAAACCAAGTGGTTTCTGCCAAAGTAAAATTTTTCAATTCTTAAATATGGCTTGATGTTTTTTCTGTGGTTTTCGTAATTACTTGTAATTATAATCTGAAGATGTATTTTCATTTCAATTGCCTTGCTCCTTGGTTTTGGAGGAAAAAATGTTCCATGTGTATGGGAGTGGTACTAGAGTGGTAGAGAGGAAAACTCAAAAAATAGGGCATGGTAAAAGTAGAGGTATATGTACTGACTGTGGCTTCTGTTCTGTGCATTCTCAATCAGATTTTATAGGCATAGAAAAATGTAATACTGTGTGCATTGAGATATGGGGAGTGTATCCCACAGAGCAGCTGCTTCCATGTCTTTAAGTGTTACTAGGCCTAAGTACACTGCATTTTCCTATCAGTTTTATTTCAGCTTTAAGCTTAATGAGAAGTATAGCTTATCTTCTAAGGAGAAGCTTTTCTAGAGACTCTAGGCTGTTTGCCAGTGGATTCTGCTTTTTTTTTTTTAATACAGGTAATTTTTTGTATCTCTCTCAGAATAAAACACATCTCGTATCATTGACAGCATCATTCACCATAACAGAAGAAGAAAAGACCAAGGTAAATTCTATGATTTGGTATTACATTGACTCTCCTGCTTATACTTCTGGACAATCAAAAGTAAGTCCTAGGAGCTAAGGATGTACTTGTGTACTTGTGTCTCATCACTCAGCTGTTTGCTAGTAATCATACACAGATTTTAAGAAGAAGAAATCAGGATTTGAGATAAGGGGTCTTTTTTGTCTTAAACCAGCAATATTTAGTATGGAGAATCTAAAAATGCCATTATACTCCTTGTCATGTTCTTTCATTTGAGGAATCGTCTAGGCACGAGAAACTGTGATGGAGGAGTATGCTCACTGGCTGCTGTGCCTAACCACCATGAGAAAGCTTTTTGCTTTTCCAAAAGGGTAAAGTTATCCTCCACCCGTTGAGGAAAGGTTTCTGTATGATGCTGATACTCAAGCCTGAGAAATAAAACTGCAGAAAGAGTGGCATAGTTTATGCTTCCTTTAATTTTTTACTAATCCTTCTTCCAATATGACTTTCTGTTCTTGGCTTCTGAAGTAATTCTGAAAAGTGGTTTCTAACAGGCCAAATAAACCTTCAAAATTACATTGATTGCAGCAGTGTTATTCTTCTAGATAACTTATTTTATTAAAAAACTCTACTTCATCCATCTGTTTCATTGCTAGACTAATCTCTTCACCAAACTTGTTTTTCTCCCCCAGCCTCTCATTAACTTGACAGGCTGCTCTTGCAGGGGGTCGTTTTTGAAGAAGCTGTGGCTTGGTTGGCAAAAGTACTGGGATTATTTGTGTTCAGGCAGAAGCAAACAGTTTGTTCCAAAGAACATTCTTGCCATGGCTGTGCATGTGGATAAGGCTTGCCTGAATAGGTCCTGAGCACTAAACCACTCATTCTTTCCATGGACCTATCCCATGAGTTTCTCTCTGCCTTCAGAATAAGTAATCTGTTTGGAGGTAGGGCATGGGAGCCTCTTTTTCCAGTATTCTCTTCTGCTGGGGATCTCTGCCTTCTCAGCTTTCATTATTGTAATAGATACATGTCCAGATGTGACTTTCTCATAATTGAAGATCAAGTGCCCATTCTGTTAAAATGTAAGCCATAATTAAACATGATGTGAAGTAAAACTATACATAAGCTAGAGAACTCATTGTCCCTGGATAAATATCTAGTAATATTTAAAAGGATTGGGTGTTTGTATAGCTAAGAATTACAAATGGACTTGCCATAAATCTTATTTTTTGAGAACTCTTAGAGGTGTAAACCATTCAGTAACTGACTGGGTTAGAAAAATAGCTTCATGAATGGTTTTCTGTAAAGTTTGGTATGAATTGATCTGCAGCAGTTGCTGAAGTCTTAAGCTGAGACTGTAAGCTACAATTGTCTCAACCCACCATGAAAATTCCTGCAATCTGTTATTATACATAAAACCTTTTTAGTGTGTTTATTATTTTTTCCAGTTTGAACTTGATAGTTAGACCTCAGAAAGTTCTTGTGAACTATTCTGTAGGTAGGTAAAATTAGCTGCATTTGAACTCAGTAAATGAACAGGTTTTGTAATTAAAACCTGTGGTAAAGATGTGTGGAAAATATTGTAAATTTTTGAAAAATAAAGCTTAGAAATTATTTAACACATCATGTTTCACATGCGTAATATTTGATTTTGGGCTGTGGCCAAGCATAAGGTGTTTTGGAATGAAATCAGTTTGTGCAAGGAAATAGGATTAGCTGGAGAAGGTGTGATATATTGTATTTCATCCGTATTGTCAGCTCTCCATCTCAGATTTATTTATTAAAAGTAATTATTTAAGCCTGTTCATGGGTATGTTAAAGCAAATGCACATATGTGACTAAGTGGGTTGTAAATGTTGACTTTGGGAATGACAAGCAAAGAATTAATTATGTAGTCATGGCAGTGTCATGCTACATTGGTCCCATCAGCTTTCTCAAGGTTTGCTTGCACGCTTAGATACCATGCTGTTCTTTAAAGTTTTACAAACCCTGTGGATTTCTCTTCTGTGCCACTGGAAGAAGGTGCTTAGTTGCCTGGAACAAGGTACTTTTGTGGATTATGAAAAAAATGTAGGTGCTGCTTATCTGACTGTCTGTGCCAGGTGTCTTCCCACAGCATTTCAGGGCCTGTGAGTACTTTGTGCCTCTGCCCTTGGCTGGCAGAGTTTGATGCTGAATTGGATACTAGTGAAAATGGAAGTTCTCCCATCTAAACATGTGGCATGGGATAGGTGATAATAATTCCTTTGATCTTATTTTGACGAGGCTTGCTTCCCTCAGCATCCTGCAAAGCAGTGGGAGCACATCAGTTCTTGAAAGAAACTTGGGCCTGTAATGCCTCTTCCCATTATTGGGATGGCTTCCATTGAGAAGCTGAACCTGTGAGACAGCAAAGTCTGACATCATGCAGTTCCTTTCAGTTAGAGATGTGACAGATTATCAATGTACAAAAACATATCAGAGAGAGCAAAACTAGGCAGTAAAGGATAAAATTCCACTGTTCAGTTGCAATAAACTATTTTCAGATTTTGGGCCATGTTTGAGTATTGCTTCCTGTGCAGAATTACCATTGACTCCATGGAATGCTGTCATATTTCTGCTCCAAGAGAAGACCAAAGCTAGCTTGCAAGCAGCATGTTAATTATTTACAGTTCCTAGCTCCAGGAGAGTGATTAGTTTGTGGTGAAACATTATACTAATAGCTGTGCAATGTTTTTCATTGAAAGATCTCATAGAACTAAACAAACACTGAATTAACTTTTTCTACATAGAGCATGAAGTAAAAATTAATTTTTAATGCAATTCAATTTAAAGATTAAGTTAAGAGCTAAAGTGAAAGGCCTACAAAGGTCTTACGTGGCTCGTGGTTCCACTGGTTCATATCTGGTTTGTGCCACTCTTTTCTGATTCAGGCTAATGCGTGACCTGCAAGGTTGCATGCAGATTGAGTGGCTTTGTGATTGGGTCAGTTGCATGTTTATTCTGAAATCATATTGATACTTTTTCCCTATGGTGTTTACTCAGTTTCATTGAATCAAGAAATGGCCATTGATTAAAGTAGCCAACATCTGACTGACTTTCCAGAGCCTATGAGCATCAAATGCCATCAATTTCAATGAGACTTCTTAGAAGAGTCTGGCATCTTTGGAAAATAAGCTGTTAAGAACAGGACATCCAAAAGTCACTGCAAAAAAATTCAGTCTGTGGAGTTCTGTTTCTTGGAATTACACAGGAATTTGGACTAGGTGAACATAGCAAACTGTGCTGACTTGGGAACGTATTGAAAATACACACTTGTTTGAAAATATTCATCAAGATGTAGTAATAACAATGCTGAGAAATCCTGAAGTCATGTGAAGCCATTTAAAAATAATTTACTGTTTGCTTAGTCACAATCTTTGAAGTACAGTTATGATCTGATCTTTATATATATTTAAAATATCATTTTAATTAAATGATCTTTTAATTTCAGATTTTATACAGCCATGGCATCAGTGCTTCAGGGTTCTTCATTGCTTTTTTCGTTTCCCTTGTGTTGACATGTGCTGTTTTTTTCATCATTTACCAAACCCAAATATTAAAATGGAGTTTCTGTAGTAAAAACCAGGTGAGTTGTACTGTCTGTGAGGGTAAGTTATTTAATTTTTTTCACTGATTATATGTGATGATATAACTTGCTAACTAAGATTGTGTGAAGAGTTTTTGAAGATGAATAAAAAGCCACCAAGTGATGGATTTGGCTCGCAGGTAATGTAACCTCTACAGCCTCTAATCTTTAGTGCAATCAGGTTTAGAGGTGAGTGTAAGAATGATACCCTGATCAAAACAACTGCTGTCAGTACCTAGATGTTGGCTCTAGATCAGAGGGAGATTACCCTTTACCTGTTAGTTGCTTTCCATATTCTTCTCTTCCTCCCCTCTGTCCCTCAGAATTAGAAGCAGGATGTCTCTGGGTTATAAGCAATTTCCAGGGGAGTAGACAACTTACCTTGGGTGAAATTTTTTTTCTGATTACCAGGAATAAGGATTTGAATTTTGGTCTTAGTTTATTCAATGTACATTAATATCTTCAGTGATTAAGCAAAACAGATGCGATTGGGGATGAGCATTTTCATTGTTCTGTGCCAGTTTGAGGAAAGTAGAAATACTTTCCAGTACATACTGGACCAGAGAAAGAAAATACAGAAGCTGATAAATATTAATCAGGTTGGTGCAATTCCAGCCTTTCCTTCTATTAATTATTTTTGTATTTATGTAAAGCAGAACAACTTCATTGGGAGGGATCTAGAGATCTTAGTCAGAATATTACATTGATTGGACCAGTCCTAGGAGAGTTGTGCTGAGAGGTTTGAATCCCTTGTCTGCCCAAAGGGAGCTGGATCTCTCATCTCCCTGGACTGACTGGAGTAGCTCACAAACCACTTGGCAGCCTTTCTGTGGGTAAAAATTACACCACCAATAACTTTTATTTATTTTAGGTCTGAAGAATTAATCTCTTGAAATGAAAAGGACGTGACTTATATCTTTTTACAAAAGTAACTGTGATAATGAAGTAGTAAAAAAGGTCCATCTTGGTCTAGCATCAAATATTTAGAGTGGGATTTTTGCACAATATTATTAGCCCTCAGTCTCAAAGTCTCTGTGAACTGAGTCACTTCCAGCATGCACAGGATTAGTTTTTCCATGTTGTTCACCTCATAATCCTGTAGTTTTGCCATATGTAATTTGTAAACCACAGAAATTTTTATTAAAAATTACCTAGGAAGTTTGAAGTGGAAGATAACTTCCTAGATGACTTTCACAAGTGTTCTGTGTTCTCCATTTCTTCATCTGTATTCCAGATCAGTTATATACTAAAAAAGATCAGTCTGAAATAAAAGTAATATATTTGATTTCAGATACATATCTGAATTGCACAACCTCTTTATACTCTTTCCAGCTCTAGAGTTTGATGATAAATAGAAATCTTCTCACCCAAAGTTAAACTGCAGATCAGACACTCATTATACATTTTTTTAATAATCTAAAGTTTTCTACTTCTTCTTTCTTTTTTTTTTAAGGAGATACAGCCTGAACACAACCAAAATCACAAACTGGAGCATTCTCAGTTTAATTCAGGGGATCTGTTTAGTGAAGATATAATTTTGAATGACCAAATCATTGATATTCTGTCCTTTGAAGAACCTGGGAACATGCTTCAGGCTTTAGAAGAGTAAGAATTCACTGCATCACATTTATTATTTTTACCATCAGCCAAATCTTTGAATATGTTTTGAGTATCTGCTCTTCATTGTTTTTTTAATAGTGTCTGTTTACACATGTTACTGCACTACCTTAGGTTTTTGACCTGTTTTAAACAATCATCTATGGGAACAGAAAGCCATCATATTTCATATTGATTCACCTAGAAGTCACAACTCCAGCTAGGCCTTAGACATGCAAGTTTTCCAATCCAAATAAACACCTTGCTTTGTCTTTCTGTGGTTCACTAGGTGAAGGGAAACTTCTTGATGTGCAAGAAAATACTGAAACACAGTATTCTACTATTGCTTAACACATTAAGCTGTCAAAAGCATGGCTTTTGTCCTAGAAAAGAGAGCCCCTGCTGAGTGCCTGCATTACTGTTCAGCAGTGTATCTTGAAAACACTTGGATCAGTCTAAGGTGTGACAGTCTGTAGTGCTGCCAGAAAGATACCATGTACCTGTGATTGGTGGGACTGCTTGGTAGAGCACAGAAACACTCCTGATACTGTTGAAAGGCTTTTTGACAGAAACATGCCGCTGTTAAAGGTCATCTGTTCTTCAGCCGAATTTTATAAAAAGGTCTGATGTGAGGATGAGCAGATGTTGTTTATGCAGTCTTACCATTACCTCCTGGTAAGTGAAATTAAAGGCAGTGTTATGCAACTATAAAATCTCTGGAAGCTGGAAAGTTACAGGGTTGAATTTTCTTTCTTAAAGGGTAACTAACAGCGTTATTATTTTCTGCCTTTCCCTGATAATTGGGAACTTACCTCTGTAAATTGCACATTGGTTCTTGATTTTATAACTGTATAGCAACTCAGGCTTTGAGAAGACTTATCCTGAAAATCATTTTGTGAATATTAAGAACAGGATCAAACATTTTTTTAAACTCGCTTTAGTATTAATTTATTTCAGGGATAGTTAGTATCTAGCTAGGTTGAAAAAAATTGCTGCACTATTTTCAGATACATTACGGATTAGAAAGGCAAATATTCTTGCAAACCTTTGGAAAGGTTTATTTTTATAACAGGTTTATTTCTAAACCTATAAAACAGGATTTGTGTCTTAGTTTGAATATGTGTCCAAGGGCTAAAGTTTTTAAATGTTTTCAGGAAGTTAGTGCACATGTCTCTTGCTTCCTTTTCTTTCCTCAGTTTCTATTTTCTTTACCTCTAAAGAGATAGAGCGTTGCAGTGAGTAAAGTAGATGCCCATGAGTCAACACTCACTAACCTGCTCCACCTTCTAAGATGTCTTTCCCTTTTTCCAGGATTAGGATAGTAGATAGACCACAAAGGTATTCAGAGTTACAGTGATTCCTGATGATTGAAAGGGTGATAGGTATGTTCAGCCAAACAACATCATCTTGCTTGTATGCTAGCTTCGTAATTCCTTCTGCATGTTTTGGTGCAAGTATGTTTCATTTTTGTCTACATGACACACATACAAGCTTGCCAGCATAATTGATAACATCCTTTTCATTCCACTGTCATGGTTGGAATCATTCTGGTCTTTCAGATACAAATGAGAAAAATAACTGTGAAAAGTAAGAGCCACATGTTTTTTCTTCTTTGCAACATAAATCTGTGTTGTGTTTTGAGAAGTGACAGTGCCAAATCATTTAGGAGATACATCAGGAGCATGTGTTCAATATTTATGGACAGGGTCAGCTTTGGAGTGTAGACAGTTTGCAGTGTCAGGAGGATTGGCTAGAGAACAAAACATATTTATAATGTTTCATAAGGAAGCTTCTTGGTTACTCATTTTGTGAATTTTTTCTTAGTAAGTCATATACTTGATGTGAATTATGCAGCAAAATAGCTTGACTTTTATTCTCAGTAGGTTCCTTGCTGTGTATATTACTGAATATTGGATTCTGGGCAATGAATACTAACGAGGGGAAGCTGTATGATTTGAATATTTGACATGCACACTAGAAGATCATGTTCCAAAATGTTGTGGGTCTCTTTTTCCATATGTCTAGAGGAGAATATGAAGAGAGCTGAGCAATTTGGGTTTGTGTCCAATGTGATGGAACTTGACCATACTCATAGTCTCAAAAGATAAAGATCTGTTAAAGGGAACTTAATTTCTTTAAATGGCTTTTCACTACTACACCTTTTCGTTTTAATCTTCATTTTGTACAGCTATGCTTCCTTGAGTTTGTCAAAGCTCTAGCTGAATTTGAGCCTGCTTGCTGATACACACTACATACTGCCAATTATTTTGGTAAATGAGTTAAGTAATATGTGTACATTGCAGCTGATTTTTTTCCTGTGGTAGAGGACACTGAGGCCAATGTACTAGAGAACAGGAACAAACTGTCTCCAAAAAGCCTTGACAGGAAAATGAAAACAATTTACCACAATTTTAGAAATTCACTTTTTCTTTCTAAATGTAAATTTCTTGCAGTACATGTCAGTTGGATTTGCTGTGGAGCAAAAGTTCTTTTTTTTAAACCCTGAATTCAAATGGAAAGTAAGAATCATAGAATCATAGAATGTTAAGGGGTTGGAAGGGACCATAGAGATCCTCTAGTCCCAACCCTCCCTGCCGTAAGCAGGGACATCTCCCACCAGACCAGGTTGCTTAAGGCCTTATCCAGCCTGGCTTTGAACACTACCAGGGATGGGGTATAAATGATCATGTTGTCATAGCACATAGACTAGAATATTCCTACACGGAAAATGGTGAGAAATAGTTACATTGTTAGTACAAAATAAAATATGAGGAGCTAAATTTCTGGTTTTCATAACTTGGAAAGAGTGTCATTAAAATTTTGGAATTTTTGAAGGGACAGCCTATTCTGTACTCTCTTTTTGTGAAATGTGTACAATGCAGGAATATAACTGTAAATAATAATCACATTGTTGTAAGATGCAGTGAATGCTCATGGTATGAACTTCAAACCCTGTATTTGTAGTTCTGTGTTATGAATGCTGCTAGAAGCTTGACAAGTGTGTAAACTATACTTTTTTTTCATCAGAGTTCAAATGCTTAGTATATGATAGGAGCCTGTAAGAGTAAGGAGCTGAAGAAAACAAGTAATTTGAAATTAATGAATACGTATCTTTTTTCATCTTAAAAATGTCACTTTTCTTTGATGTTGGCTGACCCTGAAGTGTTTAGAATTATAAGGGTCATTTCTGCTGTCTACATGGAACAATTTATCTCATCTAGAAGAGAGTCTCCTTTTGAGAGTTGTGCTGTTCTTGATACTTTATTCCATATAATTTTGAAAGAAGATTGATATCTCCTACCATTTCTGTCATCTGAATGCTCTCTCTGCCTGGATAGATCAGAAGAATTGGAGCAGATCATAGCAGAGTTGGAAGCTCCTCAGGCATTAATGCATAATGCATGTAGCAATAATATTTATGATTTTGTTAGTATCCAGGCTGAAGTTGGTGCTTTTGAAATCGGTGGTGAAATGTGTGGTAACTTCACCAGAAGCAGAATTGGAGTCTTTCATACACTCTTTTTGCACGGTCACTTTTCTGAGCGAAAGAGTGAAATAACCATTTTCTGAACCCTGTTGCAACAGCAGTATTGTAGGTAGATGTAGTTTTAAAATCGATTTTCTGAAGATCGCTGATTTGTCATATTTCTTATTTTGTGCAAGCAATGCAGAGGTTCTCAGTCTCTTAAATGCTGGATTTTTAAAATGTTTTCTAAACAGATAATTGTAAGTATTGAAATACCTTTACTCTTTATATTGCTGTGGAGAGTTAAAAGAATTTGACAGGTGAAACAGGTCTAGTGCTTAGACTTTCTAGCAGGTTTTCATGAATCTTTGAATCTGAAGAGCTTCTGCTCTCTCAGCTCAATCTATCTTTTTCAGTTTTTAATTTAATTATTATTTCTTGGCTGTATATCAGGAATCCTGTTTTTGGTTTTGCCAGCATTCTGACTTCTGGAAAGCTAAACTTAACCTGTGACTCATCCGTGTGAAAGCATCCTTAGATAATCCTCATGTACCTTTCTTAGCAATTTCATTTACTGATGTGATGTCTTGTATTCTCTGTGGGCTCCTGCATGAGCTGTGCTGAGTTCACGCTTGGCTGTGTAAGTGTCACAGGACTGATGGATGAACTTCCCCAGTTCAGAGCTGGCTGCAGGCCACTACAGCTGCTGGTGTATCACAGAGCATTTCAGACCTGTGCTAACACAGCCTGGTAGTGGGCAGGGACCAGGGAAAGGCAACACACCCCACTCTGGCACAAGAGGACTGAAGAATTTGGGCTTGGGCAGTCAGTAACTGTTGGTGCGTGTTCAGACCTCATGCCATTGCCTCTGCTTCCAGTCTAGTACTGTTTGAATCTCCTGCAAAGGTTTGTGCTTTGTTGTGCTGCAGCTGTGTAAATCCCTGCCCTGAAGTGTTTAGTCTCTGTTGAGACTGGACCCAGCAGGAGAGCATGGAATGCAAAGGAAGGAAAAAAGGAGGGAGATGTTGAAGGGAGGAAGGTATAGGGCTGCATAGAGGGTCCACATTGACATGGTACTTTAAAAAAACACCAACAAAACACAACAACAAACTAAACAGACAAAAAACCAGAAGAAACAACACACTTACTGATAATGTAT
Source organism: Corvus hawaiiensis (assembly GCF_020740725.1). NCBI lineage: Eukaryota > Metazoa > Chordata > Aves > Passeriformes > Corvidae > Corvus > Corvus hawaiiensis. The sequence goes on from NC_063217.1 coordinate 13,106,513, forward strand.
TTCTAACCTCTCAATAAATGGGTGATTTGTGAAATAAACCACATCAGCAGCTTTCAAAGATCTCTAATGCTCATTATACTCGAATTGGCTTTCTTTTCTTACTGTGACTAAAGGCAGCACTGCAGGAACTGGTTTCTTTGTGATTCTTCTGGTCTGACTCTTTCTCCATCTTCACTCCAGACTCTGAAGTGTGATAAGGCAACACAAACCATAATGCTGGATTTTGTCCGCCCGTTTCCTTTCTCACTGCAGCTTGTCCCATCATCACTGTGCCTGTGGGTACAGGACGTGTGCTGCTCTGGCTGTAATAGTGGGTGCCACTGAGCTGGGGTGTTTGTCTGTCTGTCCTTCCCTCTTTGCATTCCCCTCTCCATCAGGAGTTGGTGCAGCTGCTGTGCCTTGGGCCTCTGAGTCACTGCTGAAGTGGGAACAAAAGTGTCCACAAATGGCTCTAAATTACTTAATTACATGCTTTTCAGGAGTGTTGTGTATTTGAAGCATTACTTTTACAGAAACAGCTATGATGGAGCTCCAGTCTCCTCTGGATACTTTTTTAACATGTGTCCTACTAATTGTCTTTCTTTGGCAGATGAGAGATGAGCCTTCTGAGAATGACAGGCTTTTGTGTTTTGATGGGAAAATGTCACTGAAGGGAAATTTGCTTAATGCTTCTCTCCCTTTTAGACTTCAGAAAGTTGTGTCACAGTAGTTTCTTATCTTTATAAACTCAGAATTAGTTTTAAAAATGTGTTTGAAAGCCATTAGTTATTTTTAGGACTGTTAAATTCAGCAGCTATTAGTTCTCCTGTTCAAAAATTCTCTCTGTGGGCCTGTAAGTTGAATAATAAGACTTAGAGACACAATTACTTGGTAGTTAATGAGAGGTTTCCTTTTTTTGTAGTGTGTTGTGTTTTGGTTTGGTTTTTTTTAAATGAACTGTAGTTGCTTTCCTGACCCCAGCTGCTGTCCTGTATTCTTTCATTAGGTCTGTGGAGGACATCAGTTGCTCAGGCACTCTCTCTGCCTCTCTGTGTTTGGCATCTGGGATTTTCCCCTTCCAGATCTCTCTGACAGATTTTAAAATCCTCTTTTCTCTTCAAGTGAGTGAGAAAGCTATACACTTGCTGTTTGAAGTTTCATTTTCTGTGTGTCTGTTCACCTTTCCTTCCCCCACCCTTTTGTGCCACCTGCCTTCTGTACTGTCCTCATCCCTTCTCAGCATGCTTTGTCCAACAAAAGCTTTCATCTTTTTCATCAATAGGTTGCCATCAGCTACCTGTGCTTCATCAGCTTTCATGTTTCTGTGATGCTGAATATGCTCACGGAGTGGGGCAAGACCTTTTAAACATCAATTGCTGTAACAAGCAGAGTGCAGAGCATCTAAAGCAAATTATTAAATGTACCTTGGCTTGAGGAGACACAGAGTGTCAAGCTATTATTTTTTTTCCGTATGTGTCCTGAAACATTTAATCTGGTTGATTGTAAACATTGTTTTTCTGATGGACTTGAATGAAACCAAATGAAAGCGTTTGGTTTATTATATGTACAGGATTCCTGTGTTTTACTGACTGTTTGATGCAGCATGCTCGGGGTGCTCTCAACCTCTCTGTTTTGAGTAAAGAGCTTGAAGCAAGGTTTCTGATGTGTGTGATGAGCTTGTCTCACTTCTGCTGGCTGCTGTGTGAAGATCATGAAGCAGAAGTAGAGCACATCACATGGAAGGGAGCTTTCAAGTTTTTACAGACACAACCTTTCTTCAGCTGCCACTGCCAAGACATCATGGTGTGGCTGCTGTCTTCGAAGATGTGATGTGGGAGAGCCGTGGCTTGTAACTCTTCTTTCTGTGCTGTACTTTTCTCTATGCTGTTATCCATGGTTTGTTGGAACAGTTCATAGACTTCTCTTTCATTGCCTTCCTCAGTAATGTGCTGTCAGGGAAATGAAAAGTATGAGTTGCAGGTTGAATACACCTGAGATCTTATGAGCCTCATGATTCACTTACTGACACACCAGCATCAGGTGATTATTATTATTGCTCCTCCTGCATTTTGCATCATGCAGAGTTACTGGGGTACTGTAGTTCTCCTTGAGGGTGAAAAAGAGCATGGAAGTCTTGCTCTAAATGAAATCAGGTTGAGTCTATAATGACTTGCAGTAAATAGGAAGAAGTGACGTGGGAAGACTGAGGGAAAGATAATAGGAAATGTTCTGAAGGTGTTTTATTTTGGTTTTCATTCTTGGGATCACTGTTGAAGAAGAGTGATTTTTTTTTGAAGCATGCTTTAAAAAAACCCTGAATTTGTGATAAGGAATAAATTATGTGTTATGAACTATGTATCAATGTGGTAGAGCTGTGAAGTGTCACTTTCCAGGGAGAGAGATGAGGAGTTCAGTCTTTCACATCTCAGTAAGGAAGTGTTAGTAGGTGCTGGGGCGATCATCTATAACTGCATGCTTGAAGAACAGAAAAATAATAACTAAGGAACTTGTCATTCCGGCAAACAATGAGAGTTGGAAGTTGTAACAAATAAAATTCAAGCTGAGGATGAGGTTATCATTTTTTAGAGAAATTATCTAGTGGAAGAATTTATTAAAATGCTTAGTTCTTTGTTAGGGGATGCTTGAAAACTGGGATGTTTCTCACAAAAGACAGATATGCTTCAATTAAATCAGAACTGATGAACTTAAAGTAAAACAGAAAAATAAATCTTGTGGCTTGGATTTTACAGGCTAATAATGAATTGGTGAATCTATGAAGGGAAGCTTCCTACCACTACTTCACAGTAATTAGAGAAACGTTATAGCATAAAGCTCCCATTCTCTGAATCCTTGTTTTTGTTTAAGTTCAAACACTTCTTTTTTTCAAGTTGTCACAAACGAGTTGGTAATAGCTGGGTGTGTCAGCAAAAGTTGTAGGACTATAAACAAAATGAGAAAACACACATCTGTATCTGCTGTGTCGCTTCAGCATCCTGTTACCTTGATCCTGCCATCACCTGCCCTCTGTCTTGGAGCAAGAAGGACTCTCCCAAAGGAGAGGGAGTAGATCAGTGCCCTGGGGCACTTCACCGTGGGTGTAGGTGAATGTTACCCAAGACAGCTGTGTACTTCCAGCCGCAGTGTCCATCTGTAGACAGGACAGAGAAGCTGGATGGTTGTGTTGTCTTGGGGATATTAGAGCAAATATTAGAGTACAGGAATCTTCATATTTCTGTGAGGAATGTTTCAGGCACATGGTACTTCAATGCAGGAATTTATGTTCCTGTATATGAGGAAGAGGGGGTAAAATGGAGGAGGTTTAGTAGCTGCAACCAACCAGCCAGCCCTGCAGCAGATCACCAAGATGAGGATGGCCATCATCTGTGTGTTTCTGTGGTTTTGAGAGAACGCAACAGAAAATCAGTCTGTGGTAGATGATTACATTTTAAAGGTGGTCTCCCAAAAACTTCCAATATTTGAGTCATTGTAAGAAAACAATTCCATCCCATCAATTTCTAGATGGGGAGAATACATATCTTGTGTTATCAGGGGAGAAGTGATGATATGTCAGTGGTTTACTTTTAGTTAAACTTTACTTGCTTATGTAAGGAAAAGAAAGTTTGACAAAAACAGCATTTGCATGCATTCATTTATATGATTCTGAATGCAGTATCATTCTACTCTCTTGCAAGTCTTACCAAGATCTTTGCTATGGAATTGAAATTTATTCTAAGATTTTTCTGTGGAAAAATTAGATCAATAATTTAGCCTAAGCAAAAATTTGAATGTGTTTAAGCTGCTGAAAGTATGTTTTGTAGGTCACAAAGAAATTCATGTATGCATGGTCAACACACAGAAGAATACAGTGTTGTGTATTCATGTAATTTGACATGCAGGAGCAAAACCCACCTAATTTTCCAGCGTTAAATTGAATTCAGGTGTAGAATTTAGAGTAGTTACATTGTATATTAAATTAGAATAATTATAATTCCAATTTAACTCTAAACATAAATGGGAATGTATTTATACACAACATGACATATATTGCATTTTCTAAAAGCTCTTGTATTTCCGTCTGGTTTTAATCTCTTTTCTAGAACTCTGTTAATGTTCATGAGTGACAGATACGCGCTGTTTTATTTCATTTGTATCAGCACATAGTTGAAACTGTCCCCTCTTCCCTTTAGAGAAGGGAGTACACCAGCCAAGAATATGAAACAGCGATGTATCAATCTAGATGGGTCAGTGAGTTTAGAACTATTTTACAAAGTCAGTAAAATTTATAGTCTATTCAGGTGCCCATTTGATCTGCCATCAGGTGCAGAGATCAAATCCCAACAGAGATAGTGAAGCTTTTTTTTGGGGGGGGGGGGATGGGGGGAGAAGGGGGCTGTCAGACATTTCTGTTGGCTTATATCTAAGGGAATGTTTTGAGTATTAGTAAAGAAAAGATTTTTCTTCTTCTGTCTGAAATGGAAATATGGACATACTTCATTAAACTTGCTGTAGTAGAAGTTGACTTACCCTGCTGTTTAATGAATGATTACTATCATGATTTATAAACTCATATGCTGTGATATTCTGGCAGTTCTCTGACTGTCACTTCATTACCCAGTATTGAGTGAATCTGGATACAATCTAGAGACTGAATGCTCTAGATACAAGGTTCTTATATTCTGGTAGAAATTTCCCATAATCTGCGATTTCTAACAGTCCTGATTACCTTTGTACAGTCTGGAGGTTGCCAGCCTGACACGGGCAGATGCTGATCTGGAGGCCTGTCGAACACAGATCTGTAAAGAAGTGATTGCTGTGATGCTGAAGAACATGGCCTTAAATCACAGCCTCTTTCCTCATGTGGAGAAGAAGATAAGTTCTGTTTTCAAAAAGCGGTTTCTTGCAATGGAGAAAGAGATTCAAGAGGAGTACGAAAGGAAGATGGTGGCTTTAACAGCTGAATGTCATCTGGAAACTAGGAAGACAATGGAGGCTCAATGCCAAAAAGCAAGAGCTGCAAATGGAGAGGCTGAGGAACTAATGAGGAAAATTAATGAAAAGGTAGGTCTGGTTTTAAATCAGGATGTTTTGCATCGTATGTAGTTTTATGGAGATGGTTTCTCTATGACTAGAGCAGCTTAGTTACCCTGTTAGAAGAGTAAAGATGAAGATCTACAATTAAATATGTTCAAAAGTTCAGATGTCATAATTAAGGTAGTTGTTATTAAGAAATTGGGTTTAACATCACCAGAAAACAAATTTTTCTCAAGGGAATCTGTGACAGCTGAAAACAAAGCGTTGTCATTACCCTGTTTTTCTTTACAATCACTTACACTGTTGCAAAGTGGTGTGTTTTTATTTCCTGTATTTTACTGCAGCACTTTCTGAGATTTCAGCCTCTGTGTGAAGTATTTTGCACATTCAGAGCAGAACAAACTCCCTGCATCATAAACCTTACAGTCTAGGTAAAAAGCTTCCAATATTTATGTTCTTTTTTTTAAGAAAATTACAATATAAGGACAACCAAAGAACAATCATATTTTAGACAGAGCGAGGAGTGGACTTCTGTTGGAAATAGCTTCTGGATAATAAATAAATAACTGAAGTCTGAGCATGATTCCGTACAAGTTCAGAGGGAAAACTGAAAATTTATGTGTATCATTTTCATTCAGAGATCTCTGAATGGATAAGTTTCATTGCCCAGGATTTCATAGGTAGTTACTAGCTGGAAATAGAGCCTGGGTCACCAGGCCAATATCCCATGTACAAAGTTATGTTCCAGTCTTCCATGTCTTTTTTCAAGTGTATTGAATGTTTACAATAAAACTGATTTCCCCCCACCCTTTTTCTTTATTACTGTTTTTAACAACTTCCTATGGTTTGGAAGGATTCTGGTAAGTTTTGAATATTTCATCTCTGTAAGCTTAAAATGCCGAAATGCCCAAGTTGATGTTTCATGTTTGTCTGTTAAGAGGGTGACTTGGTGGGAACAAATAGTGCAGTTTATTACTTACTAGTGGGGCTTTGCTTCTGGACCACAAGTGGTATTTGCATATTGCATACCCATAATTGTTAAGGTCTTTTATGAAAATTCATGATTAAACTTTTGACACAAGAAGTTTTTTTTCCTGAGTGTGACCCATCAAAGGTACTCCAGTATGCTGAGGCTCTCAGGAAGAACTTTGTTTTATCAGGCTGTTGTGTAGTGAAAATCAGGCACAAGGCTAGTGGGCAAGTAGAATTTCTTTGATGTTTCCAGGTGAATTTTAAATTGTGACTCTGTGTAGCTTTCCATACCTGTAGGATATGCATATCCTGAACTAGAGGTGCTACAAACGTAAGCGATGGGAAGGAAGAAACATTTGTGAATGCCTTCTTAAGGATGAGGTGAACTGCACTCTGCAGAAGAGTTTTTCTTTCTGTTGGATACAGAAGGAGCCTATACCTCACTGAGATGTCCTGCCTTTGCAGAGAGAGGGACCTGACTGAAACTCAGTGTGTGATCTCACACTAAATGCAAAGTGGCTTTGCTTTGTAAGAAAGGCATTGGTGTTGGTTCAGTCTGATTTGTACTGAAAATCCTGAATGCTAGGAGTCAAGTAAACAATTAAGGTCAGTCCAGTACTTGTCCTGGTCCATTTTCCATATCCTATCAACTTCCTGTTCACTTTTCTGTCTCTAGAAGGACCTGCGTTTGTACTTGCCACAGCATGTGGTCCAGAAGGACATTCTGGAGCATGAGGTTTGGCTCACACCTGTGCTCCTGGGCAGCAGGTGTACTGACACCCAAGAGATGGCAGTGGAACACAGCTGGAGCAATAACCTACTCCCCTTCTCAGCCAAAACGTAGAATTTATATTCCTTGCCTTTTTGATTAATTATTTGCTGCCTGCAGTGTGTCTCTTGGGAATGAGAAGTGACGTGCAGAGGGCAGTTCTTCTCAAGATAATTGGTATGAAATTTAGAGCAAGACTGGCATAGTGACTGTTAGGTAGCTCTGCTAGCATAAGAAGCATTCTTTGCTCTGTGGGACATGTATGTTTTGATTCTATAATGACTTTTTGCCATCTGAGATTAAAACTATGAATATGTAAGTCTTACTAGAGAACTAAGAGAAAATATTTCTGGCAAAGAAGCTTTTAAAGTAATTGCCATTTAATTCTACGCCATGGTTGTAAATGTAAATCTAAAATGATGCTCTTGGATTAATTTGTAGAAACTGATAGTTAAAGTAGGTCACCAATAATAAAAAACTTTCCGAGATTTTTAGTAGAGTGGAGGAGGTTTTTTTATATTTATATTTAATTTATATTGTTTTTAAAAATATAATTATTATTATTTCATTGGTATGCCTTATGAGTCTGTTTAATTTTAATAGGATTTCAGGATTGATGAAACCTAAAAAATTAATTTCACATATAGTCTTTGTGTTGAATTTCATGCTCATTTATATAATTTATCTTATATAAGTCTTGTGAATTCTAAAAGGACTTCATTATGCTTTGGAAGTAGTATCTGTATGAGAGACTGGCAGCTGTACAACCCTGCCATCCAGACAGGTGAAAACTATGGGAAGTGTACACTGATTCAATATTAGCCTTCATTTAAACCTGAAATGACAGTAACTAAAGTATTTGTAAAATATATATGAGCTAGTAGCACTGGTACTTTAAAGTATGTTGAATTCTGAAAATCACTTCTGTTGTATTTATTTCCTTCTTTGCAGCCTGCTGTAGAATACAGAAGTCTTCTGGATAGACTTCACAGACTGGAGCAGGACTGCCTGAAGAGATTCCTTTTTGTAAAGCAGGAGGAATATTTTGCAAAGGCTTATAGAGAGCTGGCTGTTACCCAAAGAAAGGAACTCCATACTATCTTTTTTACACAGATAACAAATGCCACTTTAAAGGGAGAACTGAAGTTGGAAGCAGCTAAAACATTAGTGGAAGGTTACTCTAAAATACAGGTAATAGGATGATATCTCCATTCCTAACCTAAAGACAAAATAAAAACCTGCAGTAACTTCTGAGAAATGTTTCAGGATAAATGTTATCACTTTCATAACTAACTTTCTTAGAAAGCATTTTAAAAATTATAATGCCTTTATTAGCACATCTAGACATCTACACAACTGTATTTTTGTACTGGTTTGGCCAAATTCAGATATATATCCTCTGAGAGAAGGCAGGTTACAGCCATCCCTCCCCCACCAGGTTCAGGAAAAAATAAATTTTCCTCGAAGGAAAGTGAAGGAGATAAAAACTATTTATTTAACAAATACATAGGAAAAGGATAATGATGCTAAATAATAAAACCTCTTGCTCTGCTGAGGGAAACCTGGGAAAATTTCAGAGTCCTTCCATAGATATCTCTCAACCCCCTCCTTGGAGCTGGGATGGGGTGGTGGACCCACCTCCAGGGCCAAGGCCTTGGTGGAAATTCCTCCCAATGTATTCTGATGTTGAAACCGTCCAGCAGAGGGAAAAAAAAAGAAAAAACAAAGTCCCAGGAAAAACAAAAGTTCAACTCTCCCTCTCTCTCCAGAGAAAGAAAAAGGAGCTGAAAAATTGGCCGAAAGCAAGCCAGCTGCCTTCCCCACTCTCGCTCTGCTGCTGCAGCTGAAAAAAAGTCTGTATCTCTGTGTGACCTTGAACAAGCTGCAAACTGCTTTGAAGAAGTTTTGCTCAGGTTTCCCTTCCCCCTCTCAGGCTCAGTTTAAAGGCACAGAAAGGCACAAAATTAATTTCTGGACATGGGGCAGCGATATGGGATACACATCATAAAGTCACCCCGAGACAATATTGAGGTATATGCACATGTTCAAAACTCCCTAGGCATCAAGTGCTCTTCTGTACTTCAGAAGATGTATTGAGCCCCCCATTCCAAATATGTTGATTTTTGAAATTGTGTTGTGTCTGAAGTACTATGATTTTGTACTTAGAGGGATTGAGTTTCTCTAAGTTATGTGATCCAGGGATGGTGATGAAGAGTATATTCAGGATTTCAGTTTTGCTTTCAGTTACAGTTTTAAACCTCTCGCAGTAGAATAGCTTAAATTGTTTCCTCACGGGGTTTTGTTTGTCTGTTTGTTTTTACCTCCATTTGTGTTGAAAGTTAGTGCTCTAGATTGCAAAAGTTCTGGGAACTGTTGTTCTGGCTGCTTCTTGAGGAAGAGTATGATTGTTGTGGACCTGCAGGTGGAGGCTAAAAAGCAACATCTGGAAAGCAGATGTCAGAACATGTAAGGCTCTCTCCTAAAAACTGATGAACAACCTCATATACAGAAGCTATACACTGGCCACTGTCAGTGGGAGATGCAGCAAGCAGTTGTGCAGAAGATAGTTAAGCAGCCAGGTCAAAGAGGTAGAGCAAGTGAAAAAGGTTTTGACTATGTTTTGGCTGCTCAGACATGGGTCATGTAACTATCAGACCTTGTCTTGGCTATTTATGCTACAGAACATCATGTGCATAACTCTGGTCTCTGCCAGGCCTGTCTGTAGGTATCTAAACCCTTCCTGTTCCCCACTGTTGGAAGGAGGAGCTTCTAAGCCAGCCTGTGGGCAGTGGGCTTGGCTTTCCCTATGCTGTACTCAACATACATGGAAGAGCTGGCTTTAAAATTGGCTTTGAAGTCAATTTAGACACCTTTGAAAATATTACCCTTTGCTTATGTAATCATACAGTACATCGTAAAGAACAGTTCTGCTTATGCTGGTAGGGTTGCATGTGTATGTAATTGTGAATACCTGAGCAAATGACCTGTTAACTCAGGGCACTCAGGACGTGCACTAACTATTCAGGAAAATACACACAGTATTGAGGTAATCAGGCCAAAAGCTCACCACATTATTTATTTTGTTTTGTTAAAATAACCAAGATCATTTGATGTGGTCATTAGAGTTGATACATACTTACTGTTTTACACTTGTAAGCATTTTTCAGCTTTGTCCTGCTAATGAAATCTGGTCTAATGTTCATAGGTGTTAGCCAGAATTAACATTACATCTAATCAAATGTTCACATTTGTTCATGTTTTTTCCTGTAGGGTGACATTGAAGAGCTAATGGATTTTTTGCAAGCTTGTAAGAAATATCATCTGAATAAAAGATTTTCTTACAGAGAATATCTTGTAAGTAAGATACAGTCAAGGTGTTCTCATGTCTCTGCTCTTATAAATGCCGCAGCAGCCCAGATATCAAGTCTCATTAATAAGACGGAAAGGTAAATATCTCAATTGTTTTCTTGTCAGCCATTTGACTATGTTATTTCACAGGCAACAGACTTTTCAAAAGCCTTTTTTTCTGTGTTACCTAGCAGGAGAGTTGCATTAAAATGTTATCTGTTAGTTAATTCTAAGAAAATATTTTGTAACTGATTGACTTTGTTAGTTAAATCCCAGCAGATGCTGAGGTTTTGTTATCTGTATCCACTTTGTACAGGACAGAGATGAGTTGCTGGAAACGTATGTAGTACCTGTTTGTAATTCTGATTTCACTGGGAACCAGACTCATATAAGATTCTCAATGTCTTTATACATCCATTATTTGTGTAAATAGTCATCCGTCATGTGAAAACTCATACCAGAGTCCATTGCAACGTGTACCAGTTAAGACCATTTGTCTACGTTCATTATGCATGAATATCTGGATTTAACAGAAAAGAACAATTTTGATTCACTTGTGATTGAATATGTTTGAGGAGCTGGATGTACAGTTTCTCTTTTCAAGCTGAAAATCATGAATATTTTCTAAAAAAAGTAGATCAATTTTTATAAATAATGTAGCTGCAGAGGATTTTGTCTAGCAGAGGATACACCTGTTGCAGGGAATTAAAAAGTAAAGGTCAAGGCAAGTAAAAAGTAGACCTGGAAATGGACTGCTGTAACACCTGTTATAATACATGTAATTTATTTGGGATATCATACCAGACCCTGGCTGATTGAGTACTCTCTGATAGGATACTCAGATTCAAGGTGGAGAGGTAGAAATGGTGACTTAGCAGACACACAGAGACGTAGTTATTTAAAATTGCATGGCTGTGAGGAGCACTGAGAGAGACATCGTGCTGCTGTCAGAGAACTGTGTTAGTTCAGCATATGGAGAGATTACTGAGGAGCCTGCCAGGGCAGCAGAATACGTCAGTGGACAGGAAAACGTGTACAGGAAAACAAACTAGTATTGCTGCTGTTGGTCCTGTGCATGCAGCTTTATTTGTGTATTTGAGGTGTCAGTCATTGATGTCAGTCTGACAATATGTGAAATGTGCATTAAGAGAACAAGATGAACATTGATCTTTATGGTGTGTTTTTTCTTTCATAATGTTAAATTGATTTAAATGTAATTTAACATTAGGAAGCAGGAAGTCTGTTAAAAGCTACCAAAGATTGCATCTGTTGATGTGACAAAATAATTTATCTGGGTTTTTTGGTATCTTTTCCTTGCTTTTCTTTTTGATTGTCCTGTGTGCTGCCTCACTGGAATCATACCCTAAGTTTAGCTTGAATCACCCTGAGTTTAGCTTCGAGATTCATTGGTTGGAGAGAGCTTCTTCCAGTAGGCTTGCACTGCTTTGCTAAGGTCTGCGACTGTGTGGCTCAAAGACAAACGTGTCCTGGAATAGGAAATATAATTCAGACACGTCTTTCACAGAGAGTTCCCTTCCATCAGTTCATTCCTCTTTTTGGAACTGTATTATGAGAAAGTCTGAGATGTTTTCACAGATGATGTAGTTATGTGAAAAGCCTTTGTGAGAACCTCACTGTGTGACCATTGCAGTGAACAACTGGGACTTCTCAAGCTGGAAAAAGTGGTTTCACCCATTGCTTAATTCCTGTTATTTCACCTAACAGTCACAAAACAAATCAACTATAAAACAGAGAGGAAAGGCACAGTATTAGTTAATCCAAGACCTCTGGGATCTCATCCCCAAAAAATGTATTAAAAACCTTCCAAAACCCCCCAAACTACCCAGAAACTTCCAGAAGCAGCAAGCATTATTACCAAGATGAAAAAATAATTTTTCTACCACTCTCCTATTAAACTTTCAGAGTATGCAGTGGTTGGTTGTCTGTGGACAAAGGATACATGTCAATAGTTGGAGATACCATTTGTAGAGAGGCAATCCCATTTGGCTTCCTGGGCCTAGAACTAGTTATTTTCTTGTAACTTCCCACACCTGCTGCAGCAGTATTTCCTCTCAGACAAATGTTGGCCAAACTCTTATAATTCATTCTTTAGGTGTTGTGATCATAAAACTCCAGAATGTAGTATTTCAGTTTATTTGCTAGTGTTTTATTTTCACCAGGCAAACTGAAATATCCCAGTATAACTCATGAAAAATTCATAATTACGTAACATAGGCTTGTATTTCAGTTTCTAATTAGAAAGTGATTTTGGGAATGTTTACAAATTAGAGCATTAAAATTTGAGCAGCAACAGAAGTCTGATCTGAATGACTAGTACTTTAAATTTGTATCCATAGTATCCTTGTTTTTCGCTTTGTCATTGAATCTGCTTGTCTAAATATAGATAGGGGTCTGTCTTAATCTATTTTGTCCAGCTTTATAATAGAGTGCCTTAAACTTACTGTTATAAATGGAATTTTAAAATGCAGAACTTTGCATGGAGAAGAGAGAAAAGATAGATGCAGTGATAAACCAGCAGATAGATATTGAGGGGAGAAATATTTTAAAAATGGAGCTTAATAGTATGTTTAAAATTTATCAGATAGCAAGGCAATTTCAAATTAACAAGAAAAGGATTCTGTGTGGCTAGAAATGAATGTTATAAAAAGAAAAATAACCCCAAACCAATTCTAGGGAGGGCTGTGAACATTTTAAATGAAATAGAGCAGCCAGAGTTTTCAAGTTGGGTTTTCTAAATACAGTATTTAAATAAAATGTGCCATTTGCAAGTACTAGTTTTTGATTACTCAGTGGCTTTCAAAAATCAAGCCTGGACTTCAGTGCCAAAAGGCAGGAAAGAAGATTTTGAAATATAATCTGTAATCCTGGATCTGAGGGACGTCTACATAGGCTCTTTATGATTTTTCTTGAAGAATAGTGGGCAAAAGGGCAGTACTTGAGGCAGTGTTTATCCTGGGTTGTTCTTGCTATCAACAGAGGTGCAGGGTTCTTGATGTTTTTAAACTATGGCATCTGTAACATGTTGCGTTATTCTTTTGCCAGTATCTTCTTGTTCACAAGAAATTTGCTTTTTCTTCAGTCTCTTAAAAATTGAATCCAGTTCTTGTGACTCACTAGGTAAAAACAATTTCAAGCTTCTTTATAAATTTCTCCCAAAATTTAAATTTTTGTAAGACCTAAAGAATTTCCTGTGTATTGTGTTTGTAAAGTGGTCAAAAGACTCTCAAAAGATTGAAACAAGCACCCTGTGCTGGTCTCGTTCTTCTCAATAATCACCATTTATATGGACCTTGTCCATAGAAAGTGGTTTTCCAGCGGTGTCTTGGCTGGACATTTCTGCAAGTCGGTGTTGGAAAGTGAATGCCTCAAGCAGCAATGCATCAGTATGAAGTTTTCTAATAATCTCTTAAAACCTTTTCTGCTTGTAGTGCAGGGAGGGCACTTATTGCTCTGAATTTTTATTATTATTACATGAATTCTGATCTGGGTACTGGCAAGATGCCACTTCAGCAGGTGAAATCCTGATGTGGCTGGAGTAGCGCGGGCAGAGTCATGCAAGTTCTCTCTGTGTAGTTTCTGTATAGTGATGTGATTCAGCCTCCATGTACATTCAGGCCTGTACAACTTTTCTGCTTCATATCTATCTCCCTTTTGCTTTAGTGATGCTCCCATGCCTTCTCTAGCTTTCATGAAGCAATTTTCCTTTGCTGGGGTCGAGCATCCCTTCTCTGTAACATCAACTACAAAGTCCTACTTTTTACTTTCATGCCCTCACTCTGTATTTGCTCCTTAATTGGTTGGCTTTCGTTCATTACAGAGAAGTCAAGATCTCTCTCTGATTGACCTGTGATACTGCTGCTGTTGGCTACACACTGCACCTCTGTACCTTCCTTGGTGCTCACTGCCTTTGGGAGGATCTCCCTTTAAACATCCGTGTCATTACCACAGTATTGTCCTTCATTAAAATTCTCGTTGTTCAAAGACATGTGCCTGTACATTTCTTCAGTGATTAAGTGTCTGGTATGCTGATACCAGGCAGTTTATCATACAGTCTATACTGTCTTAGTACCTTTCTCTTCTCCTTTTGTTTTGCATTTCTGTTCAGAGTCCTTTGAGACCAGGACATATTTTATTCCTAATACTATAATTGTTTTTATATTGTATTTATATTAAACAAGAAATGAAGGTGTCTTGCCAGGGTTGAGCCTTTCAGGAATTACCATAACACTGATTAATATAAGTTGGCACATAAACTGACATAGGCTTCTGTGGTGGGATACTGCATCACCTACAGTTTTAGCTGTGGACATAGTCTATGTAAAGATGATCTCTAAGTAAATCAAATCAAATCAACGGAAATAATGTAGACCCTTTTTTTTAATCCTAAAAATAGGTAGCTATGTATCATCTTCCTATCATTCTATGTTGCGTCACTTTCTTTAAACTTCCATTTGCTGTGTGGTTCCAGCACATCTGTCTTTTTCTATTGCAGACTCTTTTCACTGCTCTGGACAGGGATTTTAATTGGATGCAGCAAGCCTGGGTTTATTTCCTCAGTACAAGAAAGGATTAAGGTGTTAAATATAATATCTTGGTTATTATCTTTCCTCACTTTCTCACCATAATTAATTACCTTTATTCACATATCTTTTGCCTTGGGTTCAGTCAAAAAGGAGGGGCAGGACTTAAAAGTTACCAAATATGGGCTAGAAACTTGGTGCTGTTGGGGAGTTTTTTGACATAACACTGAATTTTAACATTGATTAGTTTCAAGGCAGAAATTACTTGGCCAAGAATGACGCTTGGTGGATTACTCTCAATATACTGAGAGGTAGTTTAATGCTCTTTGCAGATTAAAGAAATGCAATAGATAGACTTTGAAAAAGCTCTGCAAAAGGAGGATCTCTTTTATTGACATAACTGTGATAAAGCACATCTCAGTTTCTATCCAGCACATGCATTATATAGGGGATGATGTTTCATGGCTTGCACAGATAGTTGTGGATGTTTGAGATGGAAAGGTGTGACTTACGGGATCTGGCCAACATGGTTACTGTGCTGTGACTGCAAACAAGCTAATATGGTAGTCTTCTGCTTTATTTTAGCTCTTATTTTGAGGATTTTGATTGGAATTAAGTTGTCACAGTATCAATAAATCTTAATAAACCAAAATGAGATTCTCCTTTCTGGAGAAGGGCTTGCTTACCATATTTAACTGCTACTTTAATTTAGGAATTGGGCCAGGTATCACATTGTAATGGAACCTTGAAAGCCCTGGATTCATCTGAGTCCCGGCTCTGTGTGTAACATTTATGTCTTTGAAAAAAGGGGGACTGCATAAGTAAACTAGAAGGTATCTGGATGACATCCAGGTTCAGGTCAGGAATTGGAGCTTTCAATTCGAAGTTTCATGTTGACCTTTTCAACACCATATTTTTAAGTCCACTGTGTTTAATATAACTCATGAATGTCCAACAGCCTGGTCTGAATTAAGATGTTCTTTTATTCTTCTTTTGAATAAGAAAGATTTGGGGAACTTGTAGTGTAAATGTAATAGCAGGTAAGTTCTGAAATTCAATATAAATTTGTGGAGAGAGAGATCTTTTTAACTGTTGCCAGGGCTCTTTAGATCTTTTTTTCCCTGACATGAAATTGTGTAGCAACAGGAGGTAGACCATAGTCTTGAACTTCCATTTGAGAGCACCATGGGCTTATGACCAGCAATTTGCTGTTTCTGATAACGGAGGTTTGCTATTGTTTTGAAATTTTTATAATTCTTCTGGTATAAATTTACTAGGCAGTCTGAATATAAATATTTTGTAGATATGATTGCTTTGTCTATTAAAAATAATTTTTTGTTCTTTTTACTTGATTACATTCTTTAAAGAGAAATTTTTTTTAATGACAAGGAGTTGTAAAAGACATATAAAATTGCATTCCAGGGACATTAAATGGAAAAATAAAATATGCATAATATATAAGGTTTTAAATGTCTCATTTGAATATCACTTATGTTACAAACTGATATGTAATTGGTTTGCCACTTGCCCTTCCTTCCTTCCATCCTTCCATCCTTCTTCCTGTTTCTTTTTCATACACCTTCACAAACTGCCTCAATTCTGTGCTCATCTCTGAGATTGTCCTTCTATTATCCCCTTCCTTGTTTGATTCTCCCAGGCGTCACTGCGTAAGAAACTAAGATCATTCTGTGTGTCTATTTTGCTGAGCCCTTTTATGGTACTAATTGCCTCAGATACCCTTTCGCACTTAAGAATTTGGGATAACAGGCTTCAAACACTGTTATTACAGAGCAGGTCATCTACCTGAAAGTCATTTGGGAATGCTGCTGGACCGAGCCGAAACTGAAATTAATTTTGTTAAACAGAAATTTGATCATGATTTAAAACAAGAAAAGCAGAAGCTTTGCCAGAAACTCATTACCAGGCGAAGGCGGGAAATGCTGCAAATGGTAATTATTTTCAGTGTATTTATTTTCAAAGGGCTTATCATAAATTAGAAATTGAATTAATTGAAGAATAAAATGTAGTTCTTACAACAGGGGTCAACGCTGCCAGGAGCATGGTTGAAAATAAGTGTCAGTTGGTTTTAGCTGTGTACCACCATGTTCTGTATTAGTCATGCAGTAATTTATAGCTTTTGTTTTAGAAAAACCTGCAAGAAATAACTTCATCTTAGCTGGAGAAACTTCTAAAGCCCCTCTGCTTAGTGTACCATGTCCAAGGGGGTCATGACAAGTCTCTGTAACATGCAGACAGGCAAAAGCCAGCTCAGGTTCAGGAGTTGGTGAGGGAGATGGCTCAGGTGACAGTCACCATTTTCTGTGGGTTTCCTGGCTATGTGTGACCTGAGTGAACTTCAACAGCACAGTTAAAATTCAGCTACAAACCAAAACTATGTAAAAGATGCTCTGCCTATGGTTGCTTGTGGTAGAACTCATGTCACCTCATCTCAGCCATCTAAAAATCAAAGGTAACTCTAAAAGATACAAGTCATGTAAGATGACCTGCAGGTGTTCTGAAAGGGAGTTGTCATCCAAAGGTATACTTCAAAGTTACATTTCTGTGCCTAAAAGATGTAGAAAAAACTATCTTGGATTATGTGGTAGTTCTTTTAGATGACCCAAGTTAGGTGAGGTTGAGCTTATCTTTTGCAAGATGTGTTTCAGTGCTTTGTGCTCTTTAACAGATACCAGTGTGAGCATAGACAGCAGGCCTGGTAATGGTGATGTCATTTGTTATGTTTATTCTCTGTGTAGGTAGCTTTGGTTTAACTTTCCAATGAAATTGCAAGATGGGGAAAATAAAAAATAACCCCAAACTTATTTTTTCCCTCATTTTTAAAAATTCTTCTCCTTCTTTGCTGTTTGATCCAGATTGACTTCTGGAATGCTGCCAGATCACTGAAGTTCAGCTAGCTGAGATTATATCAAACCACATGATCATGCATGTGTTTAGGTGTTAGCTCTTCTATCTAGCAACAGTCCATATTATCACAGCCTTTGTATCTAACAATAGTCTGAGTTATCACCTAGGTGCTCATAAAGCCAATCTGTTGAGGGCTGGGTAAACCTCTGGACACTGAAAAGCAGTTTCAAGAACGTGGAAAAGCAAAAGCATGAAATTTTATATTGCTATGAAATCCATACTTAAGGAGCTAGAATTTGAGATGTTCCTTTTTCTTAACTTTGTTCCTGCTTTTGGTAAATGAATCAGCAGAAAGAGCATCAGAAGGAGCAGCTGTCACTTGGAGACCCCTTCAAAACTACTAATGAGATCTCTCACTACCTGAGACACTGGAAAAATCTTCTAAGTGATCACACCATTGAATTTGAAGAACTTACTGAAAAGCTTGACAATGAGGCCAGCGAAGAGCTGAAAGAGCTTCTATTTAATGTAACGGAGAAAGCCATTGAAGAGCTTAAACGTGTTCAGTGTGGAGTGTTTGTGCAAGAACTAGTCAAGCTCAGTGTGCCAAAATTGTTCCTGCTAGAAGCTGTGGAGGAGCACAAAAAAGAGATGGTTGTTAAACGTGGACAGCTTGAAAGGGAAGAACATGAAAAGAGTGTGGCTGCTGAAGAGCTGCTTCAGCTCACCAGGCAGAAGCTAAGCCAAGAGCTGGAAACAGGCATTTCAGAACAAAAAAAAACCAGGAGCTGGGAACAGTCAATATTCATGCAAGTATCTTTCTGCACTCTTTTCTTAGTTACTATTGCAAATAGAAGAGAATTAGGAGTTTTCACACCTGTCCAGTTGTAATTCCTAGTGATCAGTTCTCTGCTGGGCACTTAGAAATTGATATTTTTTTTCCAAGCGCTCAACCCATGTGGCACCAGTGGGTGAGCACTGCAGTGGAAATCCCAGGAAACACAGTCTTGAAGCTAAAAACGTGGAATGAAGGCTTTATATTTCCATTCATTCCATGGGAGGTATCCCTTACACATCTTTCATTGTTATTCATTGTCTGTTTTTCGAGGTCCCACACTTTGGAAATGCCAGTTAGTACGTCAGACCTAATTGGCCCCAAGTCCAAGTTCAAAATATTCCTTCTAGCCACAAGTCAAACCTTACTCACCAGGTTTGTTTTAAGCTTTGTCCCAGTATTTCTACATAGTCCCTAATTAGACAGTGCAGTATCCTGCCTGTCCAGCTCATGTCTCCATGCATCAGACTCAGCTGCTCTGGCCTGCTGACAGAGTGCCCCTGGCACCAAGTCCTGAGCCAGACAGGCACCATGGCACAGGCAGTGCTGCAGAGAGGAGTTCTGGCTGCTGGAAGTGATTTGGCCATTGCTGCCTGCTGCAGTGTGACCCTGGGGAGGTGGGAAAGCAGGTGGTGGCCTTGCCTCAGTTGGGAGACCTTGCACAGGGAGAGCCCATGGCTGTGGCCAGGAGTGGTTGTGCCTCTCAGAGTGGGCAGCAAGGTCCCTGAGAGATCAGGGAATGTTCCTTAGCATTTGTTCTTAGCTTTCAAGTACATTTATGTCTGGTTGTTAGATTGCCTGAATATTTGCAGTACTACATTTCCTATACAATGTCTATTTAATAAGAGACATTGTTAGAGACATGGGAACATGAAAAAATAAAATTGCAGCTTTAGGGGAAGCAACTGGAACAGGCAAACCTATAATAAGCTGTGTGGCTCTGAAGAAAATGTACCAGGCATAAGAGATTGAACAGGGAGGGGGGAAAAAAAAAGACACTGGTAAAAGTTTCTCCTTCATACCTCTTCTTTAAAGCAAAATAGATTTGTATGGGCAGTTCTATCCAGGCAGAATCTTTGTAAGTTTTCCTGCCACATATTGTAAAACCATGTAAAAGGAATATAAACTTTATCCATTACATTGGCTTTGTTAAAAAAAGAATTACATTTTTTCCTATTGTTTTGGTTCTCATTTCAAGGGCTTTGTATTTTATTCAACATTTTAGATACTTTCCTATGTTCCTTTCGTTTATATGTATTTTCTAGCTTGTCTTCCTATCTCTTGTTTACATTGCCAGGAGCAGACCTGCAGGAGTATGGAAGTAGATTGTATGACCCAGCAGGACTTTCCTGGTTCTAACTTAGAATCCCATAATAATTGTGTTCCAACCTGGAGTGTGCCTGTCATATTTGTTAGATGCTATCTTTATTTGAAGCAACAGTAAGCTGTTTGAGTTTTTTTTCAGTAAAATTCGGGAAAATATATACAAAAAAATGCAGCAACAAGTGTCCTTCAAAAGCCCCTTAAAATTTGTCACTGTCTTCTTTCAGTCCCCTGTCTGTCAGTTACGGTATTTTGATGACAGATGCCAGCTCCCATGTTTATGTTCTCATCTGCTATCTAGTTTTCACAAAGAATTATTTTGAATGATAGCTTTTCATTTTTGTTGCTTATCAAAGAGACCGTGGGTTAGTCCAAAATGTTTATGAAGATTGTTAATGCCTAAAGGCCTTTTTAAATATAGACATGGCAAAACTCTATTTGCTGTATTTTATTTTGTATCTCTGTCTATATATCTATATACATGGATTTCTACAATGGATTTTCTTTCATGAGTCTAAGACAAGATAACAAATGGTTAAGTATACTATAAATGATCATTTGGAGTAGCCTTGTCTTAAAATAAGTAATTCTTTGAAGGGAAAAACCTCATGCATTAAAAATGTATTAATTAAGGATCTAACTGTTCTTTGCTGAATCAGTAGAAAGAAAAAAGGATTTCTAAACTCAACGATTTGATGAGGTAGTATAGGCCTGTTATACATGCAGTATAATATATTTTTCAATGAAAACTACTCTTTAAAAAACATGCTGTTTGTGTTTTAAATACAAACAATTTTTTGTGGAATAAAGGAAATTTCCAAACAAATTAAAGTATGCTATTTTTTATGAAATATTCTTAAGGAAATAAGATAAAGCAAGAAGATAAATGTAGCCTAAGGTTAATCAGAACTGAGCATGCTTTATTTTCAAGTCAACTTCAGCTTGACCTTTGATCAGTTCATTAGAGATCTGTGTTTAGAATCTTACTTCTATATACTTCTATAAAATGGAAACTTTGAGTAATTCAAATTAGTCTTAAAACATATTGTGCTGTTCAGACTGCAAAGAGCCTTTTTACAAACAACAGCTGGAACCCTTGTGACTTGTTGATGGAAGGGATGACATATGTGTTCATAATAGAGACTTATATTTTATTTTTTCCTTCTCAGTAGCTGTGACTGCTGAGGGCTGAGAAACAGCACGGGGAGGCTTTATGGGAAGCTTTTATCTTGATTTCAGCTGAAGTTCAGGGATTGTATTGTCTGAAGAGGTGGAAGGACTCTATGCATAGGAAATGTGCGAAAAATATTAATTTATTTTTAAAATACTCAAATGCTGTTTTCCTTTGAAAATGAAGTTTTACAGTCCAGGAAGCTCTGTATGCAGAATTTAAGGTATCCTCAAGGGTATTTTATACATGCTGAGGAGTTCATTGCTGTGTGTGAAATCACTAACTGATACATGAAATAGACCAAAAAAGGATAATCTCTGCTAAAGTAAAGTATTTGTGTTCATGTCTCTTATATTTTATGCATTATTGCCTAACTCATTGAACAGCAAATGGCTCTTGGTTTTTTTTAACAGGCAACTTCTAAGTTTACCCCTCTCGCTCTCAGAAGAGGAGTTGCTTAGAATGAGGCAAGAGTTGCACTGCTGCTTCTCTCAGGTGGACAGCAGCTTGGCTTGGCCCAAGATAAGAGCAAGAACCTTGCTTCAGGCTTTTGAGGTGGAGCAGAAGGACACCGAGGTGCTGAAGGTTGAGCAGAATTTAGCAATGACCTGCAAACAGGTGGGAACAGCGTGGGATCAGTGTGGGGATGTGGAAGGGCGTCCTGGGTGTACCTGTGGCTGCTGGCATTGGCTGCAGATCTGGGTCCATAGCTTCTCCATAGGTGTGGCAGCACTTTTCCTGTCTGCATGGACCAGTGGACTTAAAGATAGTTGGGCAGCAGTTGGATAAATAGGTTTTTTTTCACATATACCTGCGTATTTCTGCTGCTTTAGTGAAAGTTTTGGGAGTTTCTGGAAAAGAATCTTCTACATTGTTTTGTCTGTTTAGGAAAGTAAAGCTCCTGAACTAGATGGCCTTTCTTGGCAAGAAATTGGGCATGATTTCTGTTTCTTGTTTTCAAAAGATTGAAGTGTATGCCAACAGTTGGGGGTTTTTTCCCCACGTCTAAATACGTAGAAGATGAGGCATACTCAAAGTTAGAAGAGTATTTCCAACGAGGAGTCTATCTGCCTATCAAATCTAGCACTAGTTAAAGAACCCTGTGAGAGGTGTTTAATTCCTTCAGTAAAGTGCAAAAGCTATGGAATCATAAATGGTTTTCAGTTCTTATAAGGTAGCGGGGCAAAAAGCATTCCCTGTATTAATTGTATCTGATACTTTCTTTAAAGGAGAACTTGCCCTTGCTTTGTTTTGGTTCAGTTATACTTTCTCAACATGTAAACTACCTTGGGTTAATTGTGCTAGGAGTTAGCCTAGTTCAAAGCCTTAATAGTTTCTAAAATACTAAAGGAGGGAAATGACTTTGCAAAACCTTACAGTTGAACAGATGTTATCATTTCCCCAAGAGTACATATACTTAGTTGGTATTCTTGTAAAGAAATGGAAAGGTCAAGAATAATTTGATTACATGGAACGGTGCCTCTTAATATTATCATGGTTCATTTGTGATTCATAGACTGTGTGTTGAAAACAATGTAGATCTTAAATTAATATTCTTTGTTCATTTTCAGCTGTGCCGAGGAGACAACTTATCAGTTAAAATCTTCTCTTATTATCACTACTAAAGCTTGTTTAAAATCAAATGTATATGCTACCAGTTTTCATGGAAAGGATGAATATATAATTCTACTTGAAATAAATTTTTAAAAAAATTCTAACTTTGAATGTCCGAAAGGAATATTCTGAGTGAATAGGCAGCACCTTCATTTCAGAAATACTTTCTCAGTGAAAGTCATATTTGCCAAGTGTTTCATTATTTGATGGATGTGCCAATAATAGCAAGTAATAATCCTAACAGTAGCATCCTCATATACCTCTTACAAATAAAGCATTTTTGCTCATCTTGTTACAGCAGCATTCTAAAATGGGAAAAACAGGATCCAGGAATAGAAATAAGTTAGATATTCTGAAGAAATCTTTACAGGACAAAATTTTAATTTATGAAGACTCAGTGAAAGGTGAAAATTTAAATAGGGTAAGTACAAACTTTTCTGGACTGAGGTCAAAACCTAGATCTTCAGTAATTAAAGAATGACAGTCTCTATCAGTGTGAATAAGAACCAGATAAAAAAAGGTGTGAGATATAGTGTCATGATGCATCTCCCTACTCTTGCCTGATTTTATCAAGATGTATTTCAAGCTGAATAGTTTTTGCTTTGTTTTAATTTTTGCATATTAGTTACAGAACTGATTTAATGTCTCACCCCTTTTTCTTCCAATGGTTCTGGGGCTTGGTGTGTGCAAGATTGCAAGACTCCCCTAGATCCTGTGGTTTTCTAGAAAGACTTTCAAAACATGGAAGGTACTTCAATGCATGCTTTAGCTGAGCAGCATTTAGTTCTTGGACATCTGCTAATGCTGCTGAAAACCCAAAAATGGATTCTTAGATCCAAAAACTTTTTGGGGAGGGTCTGAGTTTATTTGTACAGAGCTAACTGAAAGGAAGTCTTGATTCTGGTGGGTTTTAAAGACACACAGCCCCAGTCTAAAATTAATTCTTGAGAAATGAGTGGGGCTGATCTTAATACAGGATTTTGAAGGCTTTTTACTTCTCTGCCAGCAGATGTTCCAAGTGATCTTTCACATGTGTACAGTATGGGTAATAAAAGTTTTGTATGTCAGAGGGACATTGCAATGATAAGTTTGTTAGACAGAGGTGGTGCACAGCTGTAAGAACTACACAGAACAAGCAGGTGTCATTGGTAATTAAAATTGGTAGATGAAAAAATAGTTTCAAAAGCTATTACAATATCACTTTTAGTACCAATTTGGACAAAAAACTATTTTTATACCTCTTTCTTATGCTTTTGATACCTGTATCCTGAAAAATGAAAAATACTGGGTCAACATGTTAATTCAGAAATAATTTCACTTTTATGTGAGAGCAACGCATTTTTTGTATTGGTTGCAGATGATAAAAGCAAATGTACATCTAGTCTAGCACCCAGTCTTTGAAAGTGAGAGCAGGTGCTTGGGCAGGACTGCAACAAGAAGGCAAGTATGTTCTAGCACTCTTCACTAGTTCAGTAACTATGGCCCAGGAATGCTCTAATCCTCTAATGGAGGCATTTAAATTTTGACTTCAATACCTGATGCCTTGATCCTCAAAATTTAAGGGGTTTGGTACTGGTACTTGAAAGTACATGAGATTATGGGCTAAGCTCTAGAGTTTAAAAAGTACTGAATACTTGTTTGGTGTAATACTGCCTTACATTTCTATTAGAATCTTGTTTTAACATTGGAAAGTTAGCTTCTCTAAGCCTCATTGTTCCAGTTTTATATGCACCATCTGGCATACCTGTTGTTGTTCTAATTGTATGGCTGGTTTCAGAGCTGGAAAGAGTCAGAAAGAAACTCATGTGGCTAGGGGTAGATAGTAATACCAGTTGAGTAATGCAGCATTTTGTTTGTTTAAGGGGAGTTAATTTACTGTATAATGTTGAAGGTGTTTCACCACCCCCATTGTAAAATATTGTGAAATATTTCTTCCTATTTTAAAATATTTGATATTAATTTAAAATACATCATAATAAATATGTTTTAAAAAAGGTTAAATGTTTCTAACAGTTGTAAAATATTGCTTCCTTATATTTAGTCTTAAATCTACCCTCTTACAGTTTAAAACAATTGCAGCAGGACCTGCTAAGTGGTTTATTCCCATCTTTCCCCCTTAAATATTGAAAGGCTGCAGTAAAGTGTCCTCTGACCCTTCTCCAGGCTGAACAACCCCAACTCTCTCAGCCTTTCTTCAGGAGAGATGTTCTGTCCCTTGTATTTTGGGCATGTTTAATGTAAGGCTTTCATACCTAGTAATATGCAAATACTATCTATTTTTATCCATAAATGTTAGGATTCATGGAATATACTGAACATGTTGTATAGATCCCATGCTATTTCTGTGTGTTTCTGTCATCAGTGGCATCTCTTTTGCCTTTGAATTCAGCCACAATTAAGATACACTTTCTTGGGCCTCCTTATAAGTGAACTTGAGTTCTCAAACTGCATTTCCATCCTCCTTCATTATTCATTTTAATAGGTTCAAACTTACAATAAAGGTGATAACTCATTTACTCATTCATCTATTCATTATTCGTTCATCCATCCCCAGATTTCATATATGTATAATTAATTTAAAGCTCTTGTGTCTGGAACTGAGCCTCCTGTGAAGAAGCAAACTGTGCATTCAGTTGTGTGCAAACACCTGTCAAACATTCCTATGTAATTTTTTTAATCTATATTTTTAAAGTTTTATAACACATCCTGGTTCTAAACCACAAGGGCAGACTTCAAGTATTACTTAATAATTTTGTGGCATATAAAGCTAGTAATAGTATTTATTTTCTCCTTTCTTGAGATATTGTTGAAGATGTGTATTCTGGCAGGCAGTGTCTTAGACATGTAAATAAAAGCTGGAAGAAAAGGATGATTCTTCAGTGTGTGCATGTTGTCATAACTCATTCATTCTAGTAGTGTTGCAATAATTTCTGTTAGTTAAGAAGCTGCTGTCATGCACTGAATAGGGAGCATCCCATATTCTCTGCAGCATTAGTCCTTTTGAAAATGGACCTGTTTATTCCTAGTCAGGTAAGTCTGCTTGATTATTTTTTTCACATTCCTTGGATAGGTACTATTGTAATGAAAATCATAAATTATTTAGTCTCTGGCAGACAAAACTTTGGCTGTTATCATCCATCATTTTCCAGCTTTTAAGTAAACTCAAAACTCAGTGTAGCCCAAGTTTTGAAAGATGACTTGTGGAGTTAGTTGTCCAGCCTGGTCCATTTCTGACATGTATTACCCTGTACAGTGATGCTGTAGCAGTGAATCTCCCTTAACACCTTGCTAGACAGCAGCTGTTGGCAGCAAAGTATTGCTGGTTGCGTTGGATATAAACTCCTTGCCTTTCTTTAGAATCTGTTTTTTCTGGTATTTGGTAACATGTCTGTTTAACTGTTAAGGACTCACTTCCATGCCATCCTCTCTTTAAGAATCACCTAGTAGTGCAGCAACTTCCACCACTGAAAAGAGGAGTGAGGGCAAGTCAGTGGGAATTTCACAAGGGAGACCTTTAAATTGGACAGTGGGACAGTATAGCTCTGAAAATTGCTAAATGTTTTAGTAACACTGTCTTGTGTCACAGTAGTCAGTCATATAACATTTAATTCAGTGTGCCTTTCAGAGGAAAAAACTTGAGTCTTACTTGACAGATTAGTCCTGTGCCCAGGCTTTTGAAGAAAGATTGTTATTTTTTATGTTTTAAATATGTGCCTCACCAAGAAAACTGAGTTAGGGTGGGATTTTTTGTCTTGTGCAATCTGTATCAAAGTTGTGACTTGTAGGATGTTCTGTGGGATTTTTTGTCTTTCATTTCAAATACCTGTGAACTGCTGGGCTGTGAGCTTTAGTGGAAGATGCTAAAGCTACTTGCTTTTCAGCATAAAGCACTTCGTAGAAATTGAAAAGCTTCAAATTCACTTTAATAGATTTCTTGCAAAGAACATAGAAGATACATATATTAAACTATTATTATTATTGACTTTTTTCCTACAAAAAACTGAAACATAGAAACAAGTAATAGGTATTTCTGGATCTATCCTAGGGTAAATGTCATCTTCTTTCTTTTGAGCAAATACTGCAAGACAGCTCAGCTCTTGTTCTGTAAATTCCCGATTTTGACTATCTCTTGCTTCACTATAAATATCTGCCTCCTGTGTTCCAAAATAAGAGCTTAGTTTTTATCATTTTGGTCACCATAATGCCAGTGCAATGTCTGAGTTAATTCTCCTTGTAACCCAAATGCGCCATATGCTTATTTGTAACCCATATGCTTGCTTATTTTAGTGTCACTCACCTGCATTATTCCAGATTGATTTGTTAGATTAACAGTAATGTTGAGAGACAGTATCTGTCTTTTAAGATGGAGATTTGTTACAAGTATCAAGAAAATAAATCTGCCTCCAGTTTGTGTCTGTAGGATGATTTCTTATTCTTGACTTGTTACTGGCTTAATTCAAATTAGTAGGAAAGATTTCCTGAAGGTAATCTACCTCTTGCGTTCAAAGACATTCCAGATGATTCGGTGGAGCCTTTGGAGAGTATCACATGAGCAAGAGCATATCACAGGCGTATTTGGTTCCAAATCACATTTTACATTTACCTCTCTCTACTGGATAATAGAATTTGTATGATACACAGCCACTCTTAGCACTCTTATCAATAATATTTCCAGAGAAAATTTCTGTTCATCATATTGCGTATTTATCATCTTAGGTACCTAAAAACTAGGTGGAAGTATCCTTAAATTCTTCTTTAAAACTAATCATAAGTAGAGTCAATCATGTATAATTGTGATTAACATGAATAGGAATCTGATAAGGTTTTTCGTGTCTTTAGTACATATAATTTCAATTTGTGCGAAGATATTCTGATGGCCAAAATCAGGTTTTGTGCCAATGGGAAGTCA
This sequence comes from Corvus hawaiiensis, assembly GCF_020740725.1. Lineage (NCBI taxonomy): Eukaryota > Metazoa > Chordata > Aves > Passeriformes > Corvidae > Corvus > Corvus hawaiiensis. Next base: position 13,133,870 of record NC_063217.1, read on the forward strand.
TACAGTGTCTAAGGACTACAGTTGACCTTTCTGGTGTTTAGTTCACACCAACAGGGCAATCACTATTGGTCTTTATTATTTTTAGACTGGTAAAATAGGGGAGGTTGCATGTACAAAGGGGTACCACAGAATGCCTACTGTGTTAAGGTACTAGGCATGTACATATCCGAGTTAAATAGCCAAGCTCATCTCTGCCTGTTGTTTGAGAGAGAGGCCAAACTTGATGGGATAAATGCTTTTCCATAGAATGCAAATGTGAGTATCTGCTCTCAGAGGCCATGGTGGTAGTAAACTTGACCAAAACTTTAAGAGGTTTTGACATTCCTCCTTTGGTGACTGTGGTTCTTCCATTCTGTCACAGGCAGTAGTTATTTGAGCATTGCTGTTAAAATACCTAGTACTGGAAATTTCTGAAAATGATCATTTCTGAAAATGGTTGTGGTTGGTTTGGGATTTTTTGGTGTGCTGTGAAACCTATCAGATTTGTCAGGATGAAGAAAGAATTTAGAGATGGAGTGAGGACAAACCTGGGCTCCGATACCCAGCATTGGGCATGTGGGGCAGCGGGTGATAGCAACACCAAGTAGTGGAGTCAGAGCTCTCAGAGCTTCATGTGCTTTCTCTGTCTGTGTCTTCTCTCTTAACAATCCTTTAGGCCCATGTGAATAGTACAGGGAGAGAGAATAAAAACAAACTGGTAATTGATTACTTTCTTTTGAAGATTCAGGTACCTAAATGTTAGATATGCAATGTAGCCATCTGTGTCTAACCTAGACATCCACCTTACATGTCAGTGGAAACCCATTTTTTAGGATATGAAACCTACTGAGAGGTACCTTTTCCTTTTCTTTGAGTGTGAAGGGAGCTTAGAGTGACAAGCTCAGATGGAAGCATCTAAAGAAGGTAATTGCAGCTGGCTGCTATACACATTGTCCCACAGAAAAATAGTCACAGTGCAGTGTCCTTGGCTGTCAGTGGTACAGCGTGGAGAGCTCATCAGTCACACTGCACTGGATTGTGTGCCTGCACATGCTGCACTTGTCTTTCACCCTTGAATAGTTTCTGTGGATGTTCCATCAAATGTGTGGCAGCAACACAGTTTCTGAGTTAAATCATTTTGATTTTATGCTGTTTGATGTTGATCCAATCCAGTTTTAATCTTATTTGAAATCCATTGCCAATAGACTTTTGATTTACAGTTTCTTTTATATAAGAGGATTTTTGGTTATTTGCTCAAAGAATAGTAGGTTGAATGTCATCAGTCAGCACTAACTGACACTTGCCAACTTGAAACTAAATACAGTCTTTTTATAAGTTTCATGTTTTTTCTAAACAGAAGGGTGTATTTTATCTTTCCATTTAACCATAGTTAACCATGGATTTATTTGTATTTCTAGCTTTTAATTTTATTATAATAAAAATTATATAGACCCTCTGTTTTGGGTTAGCATTTAGTATTAAAGTTTTGATTACCCTAAAAGAAAGCCTGATCTCTATACAGTATTTGACTGTACTGTAATTTTTTTTTATTACAGTATAAACTTGGAATTGAAGGTTAAAAGCACTTCTTAAAACAGTGTATTGCATTATAAGATAACAGCATTGATTTCTTTGCTGTTATAATCCTCCTTGTTAATTACAGACTGCCAAAATCATAAGTGTGCATGTGAGAGTTTCTGTTAATCTTTCTATCTTTTGTGTTCTCATATTTTTTTTAGATTAAGTACGAGTTGCAGCTTGAAAAAGAGTGTCACCTGCACAATCTGGAAAACAAACTTGGAGAGTTTATTGCTTCTGTAGCCTTTCAAAAAACTGTTAAAAAATCCAAAATGCTGGAGCTGTATACTGCTATCATAAATGTGCAAGCTTTGCTCTTTGAACAACTGAACACATCAAAAACCCTGTCAAAATTGGAATGTATTCAGATTTTAGAAGCACATAATCCTGTAAGTAATGTAATTGTTAAAAGAAAAAAATCCTGTTAGGAAACAGCAACTGTTAGAGCATCTTTGACTTAGCTGCTGGTTTGCAGATTCTGGTGACCCAGACTTTAATTTCTGTGAGTATGTGCACTTTAATGCATTCAGTAAAAAAAAGGAAAGTCTTAGCTACAAGGAAGATTGTGTATTATTATTTTTTATTTTTGTTATAGTTGCATGCAGTCAGAGTAGTATTTTGGTGGCTACTTAATATTTTATTGATTGAAAGAAAGTTGAGAAGTGGTTGGGAGTCATGACTTGAATAGTAAATTGTTGTGACTGTCTTACAGAACTGCTCATGTTATAATGCTGTCCATATGCAAAATCCATAACCACACAATATGCTTCAGTTGTCAAGTTTTTAGAGATTATCTATACAGCCTACCGATCTCCCTTCAAGCACACTCATGCAGTTAAAATAGTAGGAAATCTGGAAAAAACCTCTTCCCTTCACCATATTTATTACATACTTGATATGTGCCAATTTTCTAATCCTTTTTTAATACTTCAGTGCTCCATATTCACAAAGACTTTTTTTTTCTACATCTGCTATTTGAAACCATCCAAGTGAGGTTTGGGGAGAGCATTGGAGTAGAACAAACAAAATGGGTTTTTGAGAAAAACCTCTTTGCTAGAGGGCATCATTTGACAGCTATTGCTGTGAAAATTCCTTGTTAAATTTTAATGTGGTCATCTCTGCAGAGTTTCTCATAGAGTGACAGCTAGAATGCTTATATGCCTCCAGTTTTGCTTAAATTTGTATTAGATCTGTAGGAAATAGTAAAAGTTGTTTGTAGACAGAGTATTTTTGCCTTTTATGCAGTAAGTGCAAAGGGGCTTTTCAGAGAAGTGACTTTTACCTTCTCTGTCCTTGAATAGGTGAAGAAAAAGGATTGAAGAAGGGGCAGAAGTGAGACCTAGAATAGCTAACACTGAGTTAAATACAGCTGATGAGGCAGAGGAGTAAATTGAAATTAAGCATTTCCTTTAAGGTACTGGTTAGCAAGTGGGGCTTTGAGATAGTAAGCAATGTAAAGGTTGAGGTGAGACAGCAGTGTCATTGTAAATGGGAATATGAAGCCTTCCTTCTGGCTAGTTTGACTTTTTGACCAAAGAGAGATCTTTAGCAGGGGGTTTTGGGTTTTAACCTTTTGATTTTGGGTTAATACACAATAACAATGAGCATTGTATTTTAACCCTAACTTATCAGACTAGTTGTGAATTACTACTGCCTTTTAACTGAAATCCATTTGATATTAGCTGTTAGTTTGGAATAACTAAAACTAGTTAGTCTGAGTTTCTTAAGCTATTTCAGTGGGTTTATGCAGCTTACAAATGAATTTGAATGGTAGTGTTCCTTAGTTTTGATCTTAGCCATGCTGGCAGTGTACTTGCTTGATGTCCTCTACTGTGGAAGGTTTCAGAGAGCATTGACTTTTAACACAATGAAAATTGAGTGGTAGCTTTCCTCGTTGTTCTGATATTCGTGATGTACCAGACGTGTTTACTGAAGCTGTGCAATGAATTGAAAAGTGTAATGACTGCAAGTGGCTGGGTAGAATAAGAAATTAATAAAGTAAGATCAGAAAAACCTGATACCATCATCTTTTCTTCACTCCAAATGAAATTTGTTCTTTCAAGTTAAATTAGAACTTTTTATCATCATGCATTTTCAACCTCTAGGAGATTGAAGAACTTGACAGGAAGCTGGAGTATGAGATGTTGCATAAGGAGTCAGCACAGCAGCATCTAATGAGTAGGCAGAGATGGATTCTGGATGGTTTGGGACTCTCGAATGAAGCTGTGGACACAAATGCAGAAAGACATGTGACAGTTCTGTTAAGACAGGCCATGAATAAATGTAGACAATTTATAAACCTGTACCAGCAAAGGTAAGTTCTTTGGTCTCGGGTTTTACTGTGTTACCGCAGTTCTTAAGGACCATAAGATATCCTGGAGAAACAGCAGGCGGAATGTTCTGCTCTGTTGGGGAGGGACTGTGCATCTGTGTTTGAACACTGTCGCCTTGTGCCGTGGCCCAGAGCATAACTGAGGAGTCTTGGGAATTTTGAAATAAGAAACATGAAATAATAATAACTTAGTAGCATATAAATCATGCTGTGTTGCATGGCAGTCACCATTTTTTTGACAGGGATAATGGAAAACTAATGATACTGCTAAGCAGTAAGGAGGAAAAGAGTTTTAATCCTCTTTGTCTCTCAAGAAGATAGGTAGGGACTTCAGAGATACTTGATCTGCTGGGGTCAGAGGAAGTAGCTGAGACAATTTAAATTGAATTTTCATCTACATTGTTGTACTGTAGACTGAATTCCCTGGCACACAATTATTTTTGATGAGATGTATAAACTCTTCTTCAATTTCAGTTTTCCCTGGACAGTTTTTAAGTAAAGAAATCAGTGACAAATAAAATGCCTCTTGGGAGGTATATAGAAATACCTGTCTTGTCATAAAGACTGACTAGCAAAAATGGGTGATAATTTGCAAAATTATTGCAGCCTTTTGTATTACTTTCATTAGGGTTACAGGAGGTAGAAATGACATTTCCATGTGTATTGCACAGTATTAAAAGCCTAGCACATTTCAATCTTCACGTAACATGCTCAAAGTGTGCTTTCCATTAGAAAGAGTGTTTTCCATGAAACCACTGATATATTAAAAATGGCTGTGATAGTGGTAAGCCTGTTTTAATTCTGAAAAGGCTGGAGCCCTACTCAGTTTAGATGAACAATTTTCCTGTTGCAGAACTGAAGAGTCAGTAGAAGATCAGATAAATCTCTGCAGGAGTATCCACAAGCTGGTAATCTATCAGGGAAGCCTTCAAAGAAACTGCAACTAGTCTTTACCTGAAAATTTACTGGAAGAAACAAGTTTTGTACTTTTGTACATTACAGGTTTTGTGCATGGTGTCATCATGTTTTGGTCTAGAAAAAAAAATCACCAGCAGTGAGGAAGTTAACTGTTTAATATCATATTTCAGCTACAAAAAGATCCACAACTTGCCTTAAAGTGTGGTGATGAAATTTAAAGAAGAGGATGGGGACAGGTTGAATCACATTGCTTTGGAATGATTCCAGATTTGAATTGTGTGCAAAAGCATAGTCTAAGATTCTGCTCTCATGTTTGCTTGGGGGTTCAGGGAAGAAGGGAAGAGAATTTGGCATATTTTAGAAGTTAGGCTGCTCTCAACAGCTTTGCTGACAGACAGATAGGCTTCCTGAATGGGTGACCTTGAGATTTTGTTTCCTATAATACAGTCATTGCACCTGGGAAGATTTCAATGTTAATTCTGTCTTTCACTTCAGCTTGAGAGATGAGCAGTGGAATTGCGTGGTGCTTGAAGATCTCCTGGAAAATATAGAAATGGATGCATTTTTGGCAATTTATAGTCAGGTAAGCATGAAATTGAACAAAACTTCCAAGTTTAAATTACAGCTGTGTCTGGATATCAGCTTTTCTTTTTAGGGAACCATTACAGATGTATTCAGAGTTACTCTCTGCTAGTAGTTGCTACCAGTTTTCAGCCTATACTGTCAGTCACTTCAGTTAATTCTGACCTACTTTCAGCCTTTTGAATTTTACTGAATTATATTTCTGTTTGTTCTTTTACAAATCCTTTCAGTCCTGTTGCATTTCATTCTGTGGAGAACTAAAGTGCCTGCATTCTGGTAAACAGACAGATTTACAATTTGATTTTCATGTAATGAAACAAGGGTTTTGTTTAGATTTTGATGACTGTTAAGAATGATTTGCATTGACTATGTTTCAAAATTAAATGATAGCAGGACTGCTACTTAAATTTTCTAGTATCATTGTTTTCAAAACAAGTGTCTTGTCTTCTGGTAATTTGCGGTGTGTTGACTGCTTGTCAGTCCTACAAAGGCCTTAACAATGAATTGCTTGATTGACCCTAGTTTTTATCTGCAGGCCTTGGGTGTGATATGTAGCTAGCATCAAAAAAGACCTGGTGGGGCAGCTTTCTGTGTCCAAGTATCTCACTTCCCAGGGACAAGAGTGGTCACAGTCCCCCTGTATCATGAATTGGGAGCTTCAGAGACCACCATGTCAAGGAAGGACCACTTTAGTCTAAGGGTCTCTCAGCTTTTCCTGTGTCTTAGTTTGTTTCTGCTGAGTCACTCCAGAGGACCTGTTCCATAACCTTACCAAGCACTGAGGTCAGGCTGACAGGCATCTAGCTCCCCAGATTCTCCTTCCAGCCCTTCTGGGCTGATGGGGGTCCCACTTGATAACCTCCAGTCAACAGGCACCCCTCCAGTTAGCCAGGATTGCTGGTAAATGATAGAAAATGCCCCAGTGAACACTTGGCCAGTTTGCTTAATGCCCGTGGGTGGATCCCGTCCAGCCCCATAGACTTCTGTGTGCCTGAGTCAGGTCACTGACCATTTCCCCTTGGATTATAGCAGTTTGTCTTCCCATGATGCTTGTTAAGTTTCTCTGATGCAGATACATTGGGAAAGGGCTTCTCAACAGCATGGCATGTATTTTGCAAGTTGAGAGGTTAAAATCATTGTTTTGGAGATCATATATGCGTGCAAACAGAGTACATCTTCATTTTCACAGTACCCTGTCCTCTTTGCACCGTAGTAGGTGAACAGTGACCTTTAATAATTGTAAATCTTGACATGTTGAAGATAGAGATTTAAAAGCATCGCTGTCATCTCACTGCACTTGAAAAATGGGGTACGCTGCTCACTATATTCTTGGGGTACTTGTTTCATTGATAAGATTCCCTGAAGAAATAATTTATTTCTGTAAATATGCATCAAATATACCATTGGGGTTTTTGTGTTTGTGTTATTTCATAAAAAGTGTAGCCCAGAGATACGCTGCAACATATTTTATTGAAATGCCATAAAACCTATACCTATTTACCCTGCAGATATATAAAACAAAATTTCTGTTTTCAGCAAGTATAATAGTATACTCCTAACTATAATTCCAAACCTGACTACTCTTAATTCAACTGTTAAGAAGTATGTCCTTAGTAGAATATTAACTTACTAATTTATTAAGGCTCACAATGTTACACAGTCCTACTTTTGGATGTACTTATAACACATTACATTGACAAATGTTAGGAAACTATAGCTGTCTTACACTTACTCTTTTCTTTAAAGAGGATTTTCCCCTTTAGACTAGTTTTCAGACATGTAGATGTCATTGAAAAAAACCAGGTAAGTTTCACTTTCCTGTATTTTATGTTTCAGTTTACATCCTTATCAAGGCAGATCTAGGTCAGTAAGAGATTTGCTTGAGTGATAGTGAGTTCAGGATTATAAGCCTCTGGCTGAGTTGTTACTTTTGAATAAACTCAGGGCTGTAGCCCCAGGTACACTAATTGCATTTTAGATACAACAGACGATGCAGGCAGGCTGGCATTTGGAAACAGCACAGGAAGCTTGAAACACAGCATGGCTTGAGTTCATTGATTCTTGCATCAGTTGTTTAAATACACATTGCTCAGTGCAAATACTTAAAAACAGTTCTGCTGTTTATAAGCTACCATTCATTCCTGGTTTTATTTTGTCAAGATTCTGGGAATACAGATGAGACTGTTGGTGGCACAAGTAGCACTTGTATCCATTTGTTATTATAGAAAAATGAATTCCTGACCTTTGTGGTATTTTACCAATAACATACTTGAAGAATCAAACTCATGCCATGCTGGAGACTTTTGATCTGACCATTCCTGTGTTTACTTACATGTTCACTTCTTTCAACTTCTGCAAGCTGCTCTGGGTAGCTGTGAGCACCTGCAAACGGTGCTCAGTGCTGGCGCATGTTCACACACCAGCGCTCCCTTTGCTGTACATCTGTCAGGTGCAGCTGGCTGATGGGCACCTGTGCCACTTTTGGGATTGTTGACAGCTTTGTGGCATCCTACAGAATTGTTTACTTGTCAGTTCTGCTGTGCTATAAAAGTATTAAGGGTTGCCTCTCAGTCTAAGTCATACTTGGTGCAGAAAGGTAAGGGTCAGAGAAAAAACATTTTAAAGAGGAAACTGCTACAGAAGGAAGCAGTACTAAAGTCATTATGTACATCCATATAAAAATAACTGGTTTAAAGGTCCTGAAAACATTAGCCAAAAAGAGCAGAATAGGTCTCAAGAGGTCTGTCACATTTATTCTCACTTAATGTTGTATTTTGTAGGTTTCTAGAAGAACAGTTTTTAAAGACCAGAACTGCAACACAGTACTATAGAAGTTAGACTTAAGTGTCTGTATTAAGATTTAAGCTCCTATTTGCATTCCTCTCCAGAGGAGAATCAAATAATTTCTTCCACTAAGCAACCTGAGCAAACATCTTTTCAGTGTTCAAGTCTGGTGACTCCTCAAGCTAAAAATATTTTAAGCACTGCATCAATTTACCAATCCTCTCATCAGTCTTAGGATTTTGTCTTGCTAATTCTGTGTGATCTCAGTGGTTTCCATGGAATATCTGTAACAGCACTGAAGAGGCCGTGACTAGTTTTCCTACCTTTTGGAGAGGAGTTCTCTGCTTGAAGAACAATTATGGGAAAAGGAGGTTGATTGATTTCTTTTATCCTTTCTCTGCAGCTGTCTATATTTGATTTAATACTGCCTTGCTTTGTTTCTTTCAAAGAAGAAGATTCAGTTAATCCAGGGATTTCCTAGGTGCGTTCACTCCTCTGAAAGTTGTCATGTAGAAAAAGAGGCAGGGCTCAAATGTTTGCTGCGACTTTTTGAAACCACTGTGGACAGAGAACCTGGCAGTCTTCCTAGATGGTGTGACCTTGTGGGGTTTTATGTGACATGGGCTTTGTAGTTATCTCCTCCATCAACACTTAGAGGAGGGTCTGCAGAGTGCTGATAACTCAGCTGTTGTGAATCATCTTGAGTGTTTGGAATGTCTTGCCTAGCTTCAGCTACCTGAGTTACATGTATGGTTTGAATAGACAACAACAGCTTTTTTCTGGCATTCTTTGAAACATTTACCTTGCTTTCATTTGCCTTACTCTTTTCTTTCCATGTAGTTCTCAATATTTTGTAGACTTTCATATTTGATACGCATGAGGGATCTGCAGAAACAGCCCTGGGGACACAGTATTTATGACAACAGAGCAGAAAATAGCAATGGAATGTTGGTGTTTCAAGTGGGGCAGGAAATGGGGCTGGCTGAGTGTCTGTGGAACAACTAAATTTGAACTCAGTCTGAACATTATATGAATATGCTTTACTACTGACCTTTGGGCCAAAATGGATGGGACATTTGGAAATAAAAAAATACCACCAAAACAAAAGTAGGTGTTTTCCTTCACCTCTTAACAAATGTTACAAGCTGTTCTCTGAGCTTATCACAGAATCTGGTGTTAAGAGAAGCTGAACAGTGAAGTGGTCAACCATGACATGTAAAGTTTTTTGAGGCTGTTTTTCTCTCTTTAATTTTACAGACCAAGAAATGCCATATTGCTTCCTTGCTATCATGAAAGGATTTCCTTATAGTAGTAGAATACATAAATGAGCTAAGCCTTACATGTTAGAATATAGTTGCCTTGTGACTTTCCAGATCAAAGGGCATCAAGTACATGCCCTAAGAAAATATGTGAAGATCAACTGGTTGTTCAGCATTTACATTGCCTGAATCCCAGATGAAATGGACAGCCATTATACATGGGCCAGTGTAGGTAGAAACAGTGAACATGGAAATGTGACCACTTTACACCAAAATTGTCACTACTAAAATGACCTTCAGTAATATTTTTTTGTTTCCATAATGACTATTTATTTAATAACAGTAATTAAAAGTGGCTAAAATTTATTTTCAATGTTAAATTTATCTGTCTTCTACTCATTTAATTCTTTAGGAGCTCCATCTGGCAGGGTATTTAGCTAAACTGACGAGGGTGCCAATGGGGATGTTGCACAGGGTCTTGAACTTGTTGCTGCCCTCCAGCTCACAAAGTGAAGTTCTTTCTGTCCTCGATTCCATCAGTAAATATTCAGATGGTGTTGTTGAAAGTGACAGTAATGCAGACGAGTCTGGCAGCTGTAAGAAAAGGTAGGTGTGATATTTTCTGGTAGACCACTGCAAGACAAGATTGTTGCTTTACCTGTATATGTATTTGCTGGACAATGAGATTGACAGCTATAGAAAGAAATCACAGGTGCATAAGTTTAGTTTTGAAATACTTTTCTGGGGTAAAAATACTTTGAAACTGCTACCTTATTTGGTGAAATATTTTAACTACAATAAATTGATTGATAAAAAGTTAAAAAAAATTTAAGTACATTAATTAAACAGTTATTCATAATTAATAAATCCTGTTCTGATCATCTTCTTTCTGTTGCCTGGAGTTTGTTAAAATACTTTCCTTCTGCTTTTTTTATTTATAATGTTCACAACACACCATGTTTTAGGTGTCTGTAGTTCTTAAAGATGTAAAGGAGATACTCCTTCCTAGTAATGGAAGCTGCAACCTTGCAGATGTCTGTCCCTTTGTAGTCAATTACTGTAGTTCCAAATGGCCACTGTGTTTCCCTTTTCTCACAGAGACTGGTAGACTCTCAGGGCCTTTATCACTCCACTTTAGCCCCATCAACTTGAGCTGAAATCTGTGCAGTAACACCAAGGGATGCTCCTGGACTTGCTCTCCCAACTCCCTGCCATGACTTGGGAAGGAGACAAAAGCAGATGGTGTGGCACTGAGCCCTCTAGTTGGCAGATGTGGGTTGTCAAGGAACAGATAAGGGTCCTTGGGACCATACCCTGAGCTGTGATCTTAGCTGATTTAAATGATTTGTGGCAGGGCAGCAGAACTGCTTATACACTCTTAATGACTGTATTTGTGGTATTGCTGTCATGGGTTTGGTAGCTAAAGTCAGAGAGGGGAGAAAAATGTGTGTATTTGGGGATTTGCTGCTGGGAATTTTTTTTCTTTCCTGCCCCCTCAGGAGGAACCAAGAGTTACGGCAAACACTGGAGAACAAAGTAAGGCAAGATCTGATAAACAGTTTAGAAAAGATCCCTTCTCTAAACAAGAGAAAAGACAGGTAAGGAGAAAACCAGAACAAACATCTGGAGATTTTGTTTGTTTGTTTTTTTATAGTTTATTTAATGTCCAGAAATTCTTCTTACAACTGTTAGAAATCAGAAAGTTAATTCATAAGTATGTATTTTCTAATACTGTTCTATTTGGTGCTTGTGTTTCCTACAACATATTTACACATAATAAGCAATATAGTAAATACCTAAAAAGATTTTTCTGTACATATCCACAAAATTCTCACATTTTTCATATACATTGCTCATCTTCCCTATGTTAATTTATCATAAGGTTACCTTTACTTTTGCCATTTTGTATCTCATAAAATGATACATGAATTATTGGGGATTAGAATGAAAATCACAATTCTCTCAATTGAAATATGATTTGTTTAGCTTCCAAAGTCACCACTTCTATGTCAAGATATGATATAGGAAGTTATGCATGTTTTGCTCCAGTTTTCATTTTTAAACTCAATTTTTTTCATTAATGTAGCTTAATAAAGAAGAAGCAACTTGCTGTCTTGGAAAAAGCAGCATTCATTCATCTTGGATGTTCACCTGCACATCCTCCTGCGGAACAGCCTGATCCACCTGTTTCTCTGAACTCTGCAACTGCTGAAGCTATAGAGCTGTTAGACACAGGGGAGAAGATACTTTTGTTCCGTGAGCCAAGTGATCCATTACTTGCTTTGCATAATTTTCCAAGGAAAAAGAAAAAGAACTTTCTTAATTCTAAAAAGACTGCTCGTGCAAACATGGACTCATAAGAGCAAATTCCATTTAAAGTATCAATTAGGTAGGAGGAAGTTACTTAAAATTCAGTAAAATGATGAGAAAGAATGAAGTTTATGGTTCAAATAACATTTGTGTTGTTTTAATACGATTTGTCTGATATTGGAAATAGATGTAATTTTAGAATGGCACAATTAGTGATGTGCGTCTTGCATTTTTTAATTCTTGTCAGTGTTTTGTTGCACTAGGTGAAATATGGGTGTTCTATGATGCACATTCTGGCAGGCAGGACTCTGTTCCTTCAGTACATTTCGGTCATTTTCGCACTGATTTTACTGTAGCTGTATTTTCATAATTTATATAGAAAGGTTATTTATTATATATAGTAGGTACTGGTTTACTATTCTTGTATTTATATTTTTGTGATAAGCTGCAGTATAGCAGATGACATGAAGAGATGAAGTGGATGAACCACTTGTCCTCTGATTTTGTGTTATTCTAGTTAATTTACTGTTTAACATTGTGTTTCTAATAGGCTTTGCATGTTCCTTCTGCAGTCTGTGTTTTTACAGTGGCAGCTGGTAGTCCAGATCTTCAGCATATATTTGTGTACTTAGCCTTACATCCTGGAGTAACTTCAGCTTTTTGCTGTTGTTTCTAAACTTACTTTGGTTGAACTGTGAGTGTGGCTACAGTTTGAAGCTGTTAAATATTTACAACCTGTTGCAGTCTTTTTCTTGGTGAAGCAGTGGCACCACATTTGCTCAGTAGAAAAGCAAAAAATGTAAATGGGCATGTGTTGCAGTGGTGATCCTGCAACACGCATATATCAAACCAGGAGTCCCGTGGAAAGGAAATATATACGGACAGACAGATTCTTGATAGCTGTTTCAGAGATGTTTATTTCTCCAGCCGCATGGCCGGGGCTCTACCCAGGAACTGTTCCAGTCACGGGACCAAGGGTCCTTCTGCCCGCGCAGGGAACACAAACCAACCAATGGGAACGAGGCTGAGCAGGGGCAGGGAAGCCCCGTGTCTGTGCCCTCAGGGCCCCTCTCCCAGGGCTACACGGCGGGGGGAGGGACCCCAACACCTCACCCGTTTTATTTTAATAAAAGGAGAATGAAAACAACTGGATAAACATAACAAGAACAGTTTCAAGACAAAACAAGCCACCCTCCTGAGTCTTTAAATGTCCAAACAGATTCTGTGGAACATCTTAGGGCTGACAGAAGGGAGACAGAACTCTCTGAGCATGCTTTGTGGGGAAACTGAGGCAGGAGAGGGTTTAACTTCTTCCCTCCCCCTTTTCATCCCCCACTCGGCATTGGAAAGGGATTTTTGGGGAAACAATTGGAAAAAGCATGGTTTTGTGAGGGAAACCATGGATGAAAAAACGGATTGGGAATACACTGGGGGTAATAGGACATAGGGTAAAAGGGAAAGGTGGGATTAGGAAAGGGAAACTGTAGCGGGGGCTTACAATGGAGATACTGTCTAACATGACTACGATTTTTTGCATATATACTGCCTTTTACAGGAACACCATCAGGCCCAGTGACCTGCGATGCTTGTAACCCTTTTCTCCCTAGTACAATATTAAATTCCACCACCTCTCCATCTCCCAAGCTTGGGATCCATTTTTCAGGGTTATTCTTTTTAATAGCAGTTCTATGCACGAATATGTCTTGCTGGTTGTCACACCTTGTTATAAAACCATAATTTTGCTTAACATTATACCATTTTACTATCCCTAAGGTCTTAGTTACTATGATCTTTTCCTTTTTTCGAGTGGCTGCTGTTTTCTGTCTCGCTGCATCTTTGCTCTCTCTTTCGGTCGCTCCCATGTTGGAATTGTCGGAGCTGCCGGTGCCTGCGCGCTCTTCCCGGGGTCGCGTTCGGGGCTGCGCGGGCCGGGCCGGGCCGCGCCGCTCAGTTCTCCGTGCGTCGCCTCCTCTGGTCGCAGCTTCGCTGCCGCTGCCGGGCGCTGCACCCACGTCTCGGCCGGGCCCCCGAGCGATGACTCCCCCGTGCCCTGCTCCAGCGCGCGTCTCGGCTGGGCGCGGCTCCGCTCCACCGCCATCGCCGCCAGCCGCCACCCGCGTGCCGCCCCTCTCGGTCGGGCGTTCCCGGGGCTCGCTCCACCACGCGCTGCACGGGGCCAGGTGGGCACCGCCGGGTCCCGCCGCTCCTCGCTCCGCCACCGACACTGCGGCTCGCGTGGCTCCGCCCGCGCGCGGGAACTGCCTCGCTGCTGCTCACAGAGCGCTCGGTGCACGTGGCCTGGGCCACACGGTCCCTGCGCCAGGCTTCCCTTCGCCAGGACACAGCTGACATTGCTCAACAGTCTCGGTAACTAAATAATATTCACGAAAATATTCTTCCATCGGCATATATTTTGACTCCAGTATTAACTGTGTCCAAACGGTTTTCCAAAAGCCCTTGGTAAGAATTAAATCCCAAGAAACATAGAAAAAGTTCTTAAACAACCATGCCAGGAAGTGTTTCAGTTCTTTTTGAGCTTGAATCAAGCTAAAATTCACAAATCGTTGTTCAAGAATCATTTTAAGTTTAAGATAAATGTCCATATGCGGCTCTGAGAGCCAAGAGTCTTCCCACGGTTCCTCCATAGTTTAGATATGGAATAGCAAAGCAAAACCAAGAAGAGGAATCCAAAGTTTCCAGGGTTTACTCACACAAATCAGTCGCTTAGGGATCGGGGATCGTTCTGCTCTCAATTCTCCACCATTTGTTGCAGTGGTGATCCTGCAACACGCATATATCAAACCAGGAGTCCCGTGGAAAGGAAATACATACGGACAGACAGATTCTTGCTAGATGTTTCAGAGAGATGTTTATTTCTCCAGCCGCATGGCCGGAGCTCTGCCGAGGAACTGTCCCAGTCACGGGACCAAGGGTCCTTCTGCCCGCGCAGGGAACACAAACCAACCAATGGGAACGAGGCTGAGCAGGGACAGGGAAACCCCGTGTCTGTGCCCTCAGGGCCCCTCTCCCAGGGCTCCATGGCAGGGGAGGGACCCCAACAGGCATGTAATGCCTTCCGAAGCTCTTTTGATTGCAGTGCTGCCAATTTTCACAGTTTTAGGTGTTTTTGAAGTTCTTATTCCTGAATTTCTCTAAATTGATGAGAATATAATTTCACATTTCAAAAAGAGTTAATTTTTAAACTTTCTAGTTGACTCAAAGAATCCTATAAATATGAACCCTAAAAAGAGGGACAGGAAAAAGCTAATTCAAATAAGCACATGTATTTGTTAATATTTTATATTATTCAAGCCTGTTTTGAGGGGGTTTTAACTGTATTTGAATGCTATGCTCTGAGGGTACTGTGGTCATATATTTTGTATTTTTTCATGTACAGATCTTCTGTGTCTTTTTATTAATTGGGTGCCATATTATTTTAAAAATTAAAATGTTAAAATGTATGTGTGTCTGCAGTTGGCGGCTTTTTTCCCCACTTCTCTGACAAGTTTAAATAGTTATCCCACGGTAAACAACAATTAGTGTTTCCTACCACTGTTAGCATCAGAAAATATATGCAGTAATTAGACTGACAATCCTAATTATTATTTGATTGCATTCTTCAGTCTTTTCGTGGAAGTATTTGCTGTCACAGAAAGAGGAGTCTGTCAGGGTTGTGGGAGTTCAGAGTTGCTGTTTCAACGTGTTTGGTATTTGATCCCCAAGGCAGGGGTGGGTAAAGAGTAGGGTCTGTCCTGCCTTAGGGTGGGTCAGAGCTGTATAGGAGGAGCCTCAGGTGTTTCAGAAAGAGGTTTGGCCCTAGGCAGGGAAGCAACAGGAAAACCTGGACTGTGTTCATGGCTGCAAGGAGCACTTGAAAGCTGAAGTACCTTCTTGAATGTCAGTCTCTTTGACGATTTCTTTGCAAGCCCAGACTCTTCACTGTTACAAGATAAGAGGGAAATGACAGTAACGCATCACAGATATGACATGGAGGCCAATAGCTCTAATAGGTTACAATAATAAACTGCAGCATCTGAATATTGGTTGCAGTATCAATTTATTATCCTTAATAAATAATCTCTATGTCTAGCAATAGAAAGCTGATTTGTAGCTCTCTCACACCTCATCACAAATTTGAAGCGGTTCAGTGATTGTAACTATTCTGGCAGGGAAAGTCATTCCCTGTTATGAGTCACTCGCATATCATGCAATACATATTCAAAGTAACGTCCAGATCTTAACATCTCTTGTGCCTTATGAAAGAAGTACTAACTAGGACATAGCCCACTTCAGTAAAGAGTTGACTTACGTTCAGCTTTGAGTCATTCAGAGGACAGAGGAGGCCCAGCTGTTGATTGTGCAGTTTTGTGTCTTTGCCATAGGTATTACCATCCTTATTTCACAGCTGAAGTCTCCCAAAGAATGTGTGTGCTGGACAAGCCATTCAAATTCATCCCATTTGGCTTCACAGTCATCAATAAAAGTAGTATAAGGCCAAATTCTTGAGTATTTGAAAGATTTCCAAATCAGTTGTGTTCCCGTGGAAGTTCATTGCTTCTTCTGTTGCCCTTGACAATTCTGTGTGTACTCCCATCTCCTTGCACAGTTGTCTTCCCTCAGTGTGAAGCCATTGGACAAGGAGCCAAAACATAGAACAAAAGTAACTGTCCTTGGGCACCAGTGCTTTAATCCACCCAGTAAAAAACCTGGCACAACTTACTGGCAATGGTAAATTTTATTGAAGAAATTATTCTCCATGCTAGACTAATTAACTGTAGCTTTGTTATGATTTTTTTCAGCATGCACTTCAGTAATAGTAGCTTGCAGCTAACAGCCCATGTGCCCAGGGTTCAGGATTTTCAGGAGGCTTAGTTACACACAGGCTCCTCAGCATTATCAACAACCCACCTTTCTGCTCAGCTTGCTGTATTTCTGGCTTGGGATATCTGGATTCTGGATTAGCATGCAATACATATTCCTCACTCTGTCAAGCTTTTATTTAAAAGATTACATTTTAAAGGTTGGTGCTTTTTTAATAAAAAGGATCCCACGTGGTAAAAAACATTTTAGGTAAGATGTACAAAAAATGTCCTGCAGTGATTGAGGTGAAAATGCTTCTGTGAAACAAGTGGGTTGAGATTTCTTATAATAAATTTATATTTAATTTCTTTAATCTTGATATTATGTATTAATTTATTATGAAGCAGAAAACACATGCTAAGCCTAATGAAGAAGATTTCATACCGAGAGTGAATAACTGGATGTTCTGGGAGAGACTGTGTCAAAGTCAATCTATTATAAACAAAAGTAAGAATACCTATATGGACCTGGCACTTCACTACAGAAAAATGTAAAAATGGAAGTAAAAGGGTTGACACTTCTGTGGAAATAATTGTTATTTTTAATAGGTAACTTTTATCTTCACTGATTGCTATAACTGTTTCGGGTTTAGATGAATTTTTAAAGTGATAATGTCTCTTTAATAAGATCAGTTTCTGCAAAATGCTTGTCTGCCTTACTTGAACCTGGGGAACTCATTCTGCTTTCTTTCATTATCTGGTATTTACCCAGCTGCTATTTTAACACCTTCATTTCTTCTGGGGAATGTTAAGTTTTTATGCTGTTACCTTTTTACAACCCAGTGCCAATGATTACACTGCCTTTCGTCAACAGCTCCAGCTTCCCGAAAGACAGACAGTGGGATTTTCAAAGCATCAAATGCCAAGTCCACTCATCTTTGGCCTGTGCTGTGCTTACATAGCTGGTGCAGCCATAGGTGTACCAGCATAAAACTTATTTTCCTTGCTGAGTTATAGAAACTATATCGTCACAGGCTCTTGAGGGCTGTGTGTGAGGGCTGTGTGTTGCAGTGAGTTCATATGAATAGCAATATAGTGCAAGTGATGAACATTATCCTCCGAGCTGGGTGTTCCAGGTGGGATCTAGCCTTTTCCACCTTCTGTTGCTCCCCTCA
Source organism: Corvus hawaiiensis (assembly GCF_020740725.1). NCBI lineage: Eukaryota > Metazoa > Chordata > Aves > Passeriformes > Corvidae > Corvus > Corvus hawaiiensis. Next base: position 13,151,586 of record NC_063217.1, read on the forward strand.
AGATCTCTTCTGAAAATGACTGGCAAAGGCCACCAGCTCAGGTCTTTAGTGCTGTCTTTCCACTTGTTTTCTTGTTATTCACAGGGAGCAAGGCAGGGAAATTCAGTCAGACTCCACACTTGTGAAAGACTAATACAGTGTGCTCACCATTTGCCTTTGTGTTGCAGACAAACTGTGACATAAATTTAATTTTAATCTCATTAATATATTTAATGAGAACAGTTAATGCCCACTTCTGTATTTGAGCAGTCTGTGCTTGTTGGTATATAAAACCACTAGTTATTTTTCTCACCTCATCCAGAACCTTGAGAGTCACATGGACTGAAAGCAATTTGTTTTCTCCAAGGTTCAGAGATTGCTCTGAAGAGCAGAAGACAGACATTTGGTTATATACACAGGGAAGTGAATGTTGAAAAAGTCAACTTCTTTGGAGCATCTTCTTCAATTTTGGCATTGGGAGAAGCTATCTCAAAAAGAGACTGTGTATTTTCAACCATTTTTGTTTGAAAAAAGATAACAATAAGAAGATAAATCAAAACATGGAAGTGGCAGATATCATTCCAAGCCAAAATAGAGTATGAGGGGAGAACTTGGTAAATTTGAGCATTGCTGTTAGAATTTAGTCATCCTTGATACTGTGTAGTTGAGAATGACAGCTGGTTACAATATGTGAATGGCTTTATAGTTACTCAACTGAGCAAAAATATCCCTATGCAGTGTTTCAGGGGAAGTAAAATATTTCTTTCAGGAGTATCGATTGAAAGGCCATTATAAAATGCCTTGAGTGGATAGATGTGCAATGTCTGTACTAATTGGGATAAATGTATAATTGTTTGTCATAATTTTCCAATATATTGTTGTTCTGCTTATGGCTTGACCATCACTAGTAATTAAATTTTGTCATGTCTGCCAGCAGATTTTTATTCATTTGCTGTTGATTGCTGGTAATTCATCACTCTAAAATTACTATCTTGGTCCTTGCTTTATCCTTTCCCAAACCTCCCTTTTTTTCAGGAGAATAAATATGTTAGAGATCGTGATGTTCCCTGATGGTTCAAACCCACGTGAATCCCCACTTTTTTTTTTTTTAAATTTGTTTTCTCTTTAGTTGTATGGTTAGATGATGGTTTAATGAACACTGAGTAGCTTTGTGGCTACCTGAAATGCCGGTGGCCAAGCCTGTCTTGGTGGGGTACCACACATTGCTTTTCTGCACACAACTTTCAAAAAAAAATGTAGTATGCCATGCTTTAAAAAAGAAATCTAATGAAACCCAAACAAACCAGGATTACTACAGAATCTATCAGCATAACTTATGTGGCTTAGAAAGAGATGTAAGCCTTTAAACAAGTTCTAGAATAATACAACACTTTCTTTTCATAGGAGAGAAGAGGAAAAGCCACGTCTAACCAATTTGATTGATGTGTTAAGATTCACAATTGTTTACTAACTTTTCACCTTATTTGTGTAACAAACCAGCATGCTCTTAACATGATTGCCTTTTTGAAGGGATGTAGTACTTTTTGAAGAATACGTTCTTGGTTGCACACATAGTGGAACAAATGAAGTGCTGGGTTCCATGGACTGGTTTTGGTCCCATGCGTGGGTTTCAGACGCAGAGCTGGAATTGTGTGGTTGTCCTTGTGTGAGGAGAATGGCTCTGTGCAGCAGCTAGGGAGTCTGTAGTTTTCTAGAAACTCTGTGTGTTCCCAGTTGAAGAAGATAATCCTTGTGGAGGTGTTTGGTTTTGTTTTTTGGTTTTTTTAATGAGGTCTACTAGACAAATATATAAATGTAGGTTTACTTTGCGATCTCATTCTAACTTCTGAACATAGTCCCAGCTGCATCAGTGCTAAGAAGCTGCTTGTAGCACTGGGTTTTTATCTTCAGTGTCTGCAAGCCCAAACAGTCATTCTGTATCATCTCTGCTCAACACCCTCAGAAAGCACCCAAGATGAATTGATTCCCTACAGATCAGCTCCTACCTTACCTTCCAGAGTCTCTGTCTTTTTGAATGGAGATGTGAAAATTTGTCACATGTTCTGGGATCCAGAAACCAAAAAAAAGCTCTGGGCTTTTTTGTCAACTCCTTTCATCTAGCTTTAGTTTTCTGTCATGAGAGAGTTAAACAGGAAGCCTGTGTGAATCCCAGTGGTGGATGAATAAAGATCTGGGAACCGAGGCCTCGATGCACTTCATTTCACTTGCAAATAGAACAACCAGTGAAAAATCATACCAGCAGTGGAATAAGGCAGTTTGCAGCCAGCTGTTGAATATGCAACAAGATCCTTCATGGAAATTCACTCCCAAATAGCAGTGCAGTGGTGGAAAGGGGATTTGTGAGCCGTCTCCTCCAAAGCAGGCACAGAAAAGCTGTGGGTTCAGCAGATTTCTTGTGGGTTTTTGATGCCAAGCAGGAAACTGTAACAGTAATGGTGCATGTGCTGACAAAGATCTTTAAATGCATTTTGTATGTTGCTGTTAAGAGTAAAGTTAATTTCTTATAGCAAGCCCAGAGTGTGGAAGGAATACAATGAGGCTATGAAATTACTTTATTCTGAGAGTAACTGTATTGCTGCTTTTTTGTCTGTGTTTGAGAGGTTTTCTGCCTAATTGAAATCTATAGGGAGAGCACTTCATTTGGAAGTAATATTTGCTAAGAACATGTGATAAGAAAATTGTGATATGAAAAACTCTATAAATTATGGGGGGGAAAAAAACCCCTGCAAAAATGATTGGGCATCTTCCTGGGTCCTCCAATTTTTACGCATATGAATAGTTCCTTAAATGTGATACTCTTTACATAGATAAAGATGTCAGGGTTTGGTTAATACAACCTCTGCACAGAGTGATTCAGTGTCATATCACTCTAGAGAGTAATTCAGTGTGGCACAAAATCCTGCTGGCATGTTCTGGCTGTCAAAGCACGCTCTGGGCACAGGGTATGTGCTGCAATTTGTTTTGCTTTATTTTGGCCATCTAAATGTCATGGCGTCTAATCGAAGCTAAATGTCATGGCTTTCCTCATAACTGAAAGACAGGTACAGGCACTACTCTAGGATGGTTTCTCCTTCTCTTGGACTTTTTTGCCGTGTATAGCTTCTGCAAGGCATAGGTGCATTTTCATTGTGCATCTCAGAACATCTTTGCAGAAAAGATACTGAGTTCCAGACATCATGGCTAGGAGAGAGAAACACTGTGTTTTGGTAGACTAACAAATATATTTGGCCAAGGCAGAGGAGCTTTACTGCTATTAAGTCATTTTTCAAACAAAACCAGAACTTTTCAGCTCTTGGCTGCAATTGCTGTGGGAACAATTTCAAACAAATATGGTATTAGAACCGATCAATGTTTATAAGGAAGGAATGTCTTTCATTTAAAAAACAAAACTTGTTTAGCACATATTAAACAAAATGAAATAAAAACATTTAGGCTGGTTTGTTTCCACTTTTTTTTTCCTCTTTTGCTCCATTCTTCTAAATAACTGAAAACCTTTTTCTCCTTGAATTTATTTAAATAGGCCATTTTATTTTTCTTTTTTTTTTACTAGAGGCAAAATATATTACAAAATGGTTGTATAAAAGAGTTGTTCATTTTAAACCAGTTCTTCATGGCTAAATCCATAATCATGTGACCTTGTATTAGTGCTAATAATAAGGTATGTATTTAGGGATTCAACATCTACAACAGGATTTTCAATCGGATCTTCTCTAAAGACACCTACATTTAAGAAGCCTTGAACTGTTGTTTTCCACAGTTACCTAAATTTTAATTAGCAGTTATGTGCCAGTGGTCCCAGAGTAGTCCAGTGTCAGTGGGACTACATAGCTTGGTGTCTGATTGATCCTGAAACATGTTTGCCATCTAGACATTAGGTGTTGGTGGCTCAGTGGAGGCTCTCCAGCTGTGTGCTGCTCCCAGAGCAGCATATTGTGAGTAATCACTTGAGGGGCTGGGCTGGCAAGGGGCAGCTGACTGGCTGACACAAATCACACTTGCTAGAAGAATCATAGATGTACATGTGCTTTCTTATTTAAGAGTTGGGGTTTTTTTCTTTCTAATGCCTTCCTAATGAGTCATCAGGGCTTTACAAGGTGAGTGTTTATTAAACAAGATATTTTAATGTTTCATTCTCCAGAAACAGTCAAATGTGTATAAAACAGTCCTAGAAATCATGTGAAGATGCAACTTGATAGCCCTCTCCCACCTGAAAGAATATAAGCTTGGAAGCAGAGGTATTCCCCCCCTCCAACAGGCTGAGTTATGATACTGCCAGAGAGGTAGCCTTGACGCTGTCTAAACCCTCCAAAATCCTTAATGTAGTTGTCTGAAGTCTCAAAATCGAATATTTCAAATGTCTTAATTTCAGTGGGCAGAGAAAGTGAGGAAACACAGTCATGTGGGCTTGGCATTAGACTTGTCCTGGACCCTTGGAGCAGTCAGTCTGCGGAGAGGCTGAGTAACCCCTGTGCTCTTTACCTGCTGGTGTTAAGCAACACTTTAGCCTATCACTTCAGAACCATCATTAGAAGATTTTTGATGAATGAATGAAACATTTCTGGCAAACACTTGAATTTTGGCACTGTCACACTGAAAGATATGTCTTTGATGAAAGCATTTAACTTACTGCTGCCAGTTTTCATGCCGAACAGCTCTTGCTCCTTCTCCAGCTTCTGTGAGTGAGGACTGGGGCTGAGCCACTGAGACACTTTACAGGGGACTGAAGGATATTATGAAGCCAATATGCTCAGGATGTTGCCATGCTCAGCTGTAACTCACTGTGCTGTGAGAGAGTCTTGCTTTTATTGCTTAGAGATTGTGTTAATCAAATGAACACCAACAAATCTTCAGAGGCGTCACAGTTAATATCTACAGAGCCTACAAGGCTGTCTTGGAGACAGATTTGCCTGGGAGTGAGTGCATGGTTCTATTGCTGACACAAGAAATCTGCTCCTTCTGGTTGAGAATGATGCCATTGTGTGCAGGAACTGCTGCTGCAGTGGGCTGAAATGCAAATAGTTACTCATATGCCATGCAATTGCACTACAGAAATTAAGTGTTGGTCATATCTTTCCATCAGTTTCAATAGGAAATTTTATGGTTTGTTTTTTTTTTTTCCTTAGTTCTTCCTGATGCTTGAATTAAAAAACCAGCAAACTCAGAATGTGGATATGCTTTGTGAAACACTGGTGATATATTACACATCTGTGAAAATTTCACTTGGAGCCAGATCTTGAGCACAGATCCACCAATGTTAACAGATGTGTCCTAATTGGTACCCCTTGAAGCTCTTTTGTTGATTCATATGTTTCTGCTACATTGTTGGTTTTTTAAAAATTTCTCCTGCTTTAGCATAAACATATAAACACAAGAAATAAATACATCTGTGCATACTTTTTGCATTTTAACTGGAAACAAATCCATAGGCCTGAAATCCATGTCTGCTCTATTGATCCTTATGTACTCTCCCAGTGACCAGGGAATTTTCATTCCATTTGATTCCCACCACAGCTAAAATGTGTAATTCTAACTGCTTTGTGTTGAGCCTGTCTGGTAACACTGAGCAGCCTTGCAGGGCGTAAAGAATTGCAGGTGGAATGACAACTAGCGGTCTAGTGCTGCACACTGTGGAGCATTTTCTCCATTTCTCATTTTCAGTGATTCTTACTCTTTTGTAACTTTGTGTTTTAGCTATGTGGGCTTCTCAAAAATTCCATTCCTCCAGCATTTATTTTGAATAAACATGGTAAAGAAATATCACTACTACAATTTCACAGAGGGGGAAATGAAACACAGAAGAAATAGATATAGGGAAGAGAGAGTGGTCTTTCCAGAAAATGCTACCACGTGGCATTTATCCCATGAACACTGGTTAGGAGTAGATGAAGCCATCCCTTCCCAGTGAGGGGTGAAGAAGAGCTGATGCTATTTCACAAGTGCCCTAAACACAAAGGACTGTGAGAACAATTGAGGGGGAAAAGCAGAAGTATGTATTTCTTGAGCTTGCAACAATTTGAATGAGGGACTGAAAGTCTTTCACTTCAGATAATGCAGAGTTGTCATTAAAAAGAATATCTTTATTACTGAGACTTTCAGTTATTTCTTGAGAATAATTTTCAAAGGTGCTTTATTTTCAATTCTATTGTGAAAGTAATCACTTAGAAAAAGAATATGATTGCAAAGTAGTTACTGTGGAATTAAGGGCTATCCAGTCAATTCTACCACTACTATTTCAGTGAAATGTATGTGGAGAAAGAGAGATGAGATGACTGTTTCTTTTCAGTGAATAGAAACCTGCTCACATTGCCATGAGATTAAATGAATATAATGTCAGATCTAAAATTCAGGAGCCTGGATAGACTCATCAGGAAGGGTTTCAATCAGCATGCAGAGAGTATAACAGCTTGAAAAATACGTGTGTGGATACAGCCCTCCTGAAGCTCTGTTTCATGCAGCAGCTCCTGAATACCAATGAATGTCCTGGTCTAGCAGAAGTAATCACTGAGGCAGGAGTAGGAGCTGGGTTCAGAGTTACTGCTTACATTGGCTGGGATTAGTCACTTCATGTTTTGTTTGAACATAATTGTTGGTTGTATTTGATAGTAGGAAAATAGCTATTCTGGTTGGCTTTTCTTGAATCAAATTTTGATGAGTTTCCAGAAAGATCACAAAAGTAGCATTTGCTCAAATTTCAAGTGTTTTTATTAAAAATAGGTCTGCTTGCAACCCTGGGGCTGTTGCTCAGGGCTGTATTCATTGTCCTGTGTTCTGTGCAGGGCTCACTGACTTGGCAACAGGGGAAAGCACATCCTTTAGCATTTGCATTGCATTTCACTGCTGGGCTGTGCATATCACCAAAGGGAGACAAAAGGGATTTCTGGCAAGAGAAGACTTAGAGAGGCTTAAAACCCCAGCTGGCCAAATTGCAAGTCCTAGTTCTATAAAGGTTTTTGCAAGCAGTATAAACTTATGAACTTGTCAGAAAAAAACAGAAGGCTACTGCTCCAACCAAGATCAAAAGTTATGTGGAAGACAACATGAAAAAAAAAATCAAGCTTTGATTCAGGCTTAACTGTCAGAAAAATTGAGAAAACATACTACTCCCTGTCTCAATTCCTTCCCTTGGTCCATAGTCTTTCAGGTGGTGTGAAGAAGACAGGTGGACTGACAAGAGTCTCTGGGAAGTATTTGGTGATCCCCACTGTGCTACATTTCCATACCATCATTTTGCTCCTCAGTGATGACTGAAACAGGCATGGTGTATTTGAGGCTGTGTGTGCCATCATCTGCACCCTGGCCCCAGTCCTGCAACTCTGCTAACCTGGATCATCCCTCTTTCATGTCCTGTCCCTTCCCTGTACTGTTCCCTGCATGCAGCATCCATCTTCTTTTAATTTCTTTTAGGTAGGAGAGTGGGGGAAAAAAGAGAAAGAGAAGGAAAGAAATAAAGAAGAAAGAAAGATAAAAGGAAAGAAGAAAAGAGAAAAGGAGGGAGGGAGGGGAAAGAAAGAAAGAAGGAAAGAAAGAAAAGAAAGAGAAAAAAGGAGAAAAAGTAAAAGAAAAAACCTAGGTGTCTGTAGCAGCTGCATAGCTAGAGAGGCAGCAAAAGTAGTTGTCTATGCAGTGCTCCCCCTAGTCTGGGATTTACCAGGTCTGGACAAGAACTGAGCATCTCTGTTAGTTTTTTGTCTGCTCCCATTTTGTCCTGTGGGAAGCAAAAAACAGCCTCAAAGAGCAGTGACAACTCTAGTTCTATTGCTATCAGAGAGCCAGGGCTGGACAACCCGGTGTGCTGCGACCTTCCTTGGGAGAGCATCCTGCAAGGAACAACTCTTCCAAGGGTGGTGGCAGGCCTCTCTGGGCAGCAGGGGAATTCAGCAAGTGTAGCAACTTCTCTGCTACAAGTGATACCAGCTCTCCTGATTCAGCTCTTTGTGAAATCACCCAAGGCGAGCTCGGGGACAGAGAGACAGGAACCTCGTCTGGCTGTTCCACAGAGGTGGCTTTTATTGTCCAGCAGCCCCTGTGAAGGAAAGGCCAGGGACAAAGGCTCCCTGGGTTAGGGGCAGAAACAGGGGCTTTTTATGGGAAAGGCAGGGAGTGGGGTAGAAACCAACTAGCCAACTGGGCACAGGCTATTACCATATAGAAACAACACATGCTGGGGGCGGTTCACTTTGTCACCATGACCCAGAGGAAGGTTGCTTGTCTCTGGGGAAAGTCTTTTTGCCCTCATGCCTCTCCTCTAAGGGAGTGCAGAGGGCTCTCATGCAAAGGGCTCACAGCCCTCCACATACTTCCTCTCTTTTTCCAGAAGAAACAGCTAAAGGCTTTAATGCCCTTAAAAAGACTGACAAATAAATGTATTTTTCATTCAATATAGTTCCTCTGTACAGGCAAAGGGAAAGAGGTAAATGGCATTGTTATATTTAATTTCACTTTGGCTTTCACTTTTCAAATGCTTTTAAGAGTTTTCTTCTCTTTTATATCTTTAAGAGAGGGTTAAAAAGATTTACTGGAGGCTGTTGCTATGGTGCTCATATCAAGGTGTCTGCATTCATTCCTCTGAACCTTGGTTAGTACTTGTACGTGTTGACAGCTTTGTCTCTCTGGCTCTATTTGTGCTATCAAAATTAACACAGTGCACCCCAGCTGGTAGAGAATGTGTGCTTGGTTTTGCCTTGAGAAGATGCAGAATAAATGCAATGTGAAAGAAAGGTCTTCAGGCCTTTTTATAGCACTTCTCAAGTGTTTTTGTAAACTCAGAATATGCATGTGCAGAGTGACATGAGAGATTCTGTACTTGGCAATGTTTTCAAATCAGGACAGATTAGTTAGGTTATTTTAATAATTAATTAATTTTAATAGCATTTTGAAACATTACAACTGAAGTCGTAGCATTACGTGGATACCTTTTCCAAACACACCATCGTGCCAAGGCTCAAATTAGCATTACTGAACTGCAGTGGAATTAAAAGGTGCTATTTTTTTCTATAGGATGTGTTGAACTACACTGATATGTGAGTGAATATCACTGTACAGCTAACTGATAACTGTGCATCTTTTTCTTTGTAGTTCTCTATTAATACTCCATTTGTGAACTTATGCTCATGTTGTTTGTTTAGTTAGTACCATCAGTGGATTTAGGTTGTGTATTTGTTATTGTCTCTCCTGAGATAAATCTGATACTTAAAGAAATACAACTGAAGGGGGGTTGTGTGATATGTGCATTTGTTCTGATGTGACCTGACAGCATGTTTGTCTGTGATGTGGATATTTTCATCACTAGATAATCATACTTGTTCTAAATTGCAGGCTGTTTCCTATTGATTACTTTTAAAAATGTGTCCTTATTTCAAAGGAGAGGATGGCTTCATAAATGGGGGCTTTTGCATTAGAGGAGAAAGAGCAGAACATCAATCAGTGGGAATGAAGGTCTCTTGGCCTTGGTGGTGCAGCCTAAGCACATCACCATAAATGCTCTCCTTGGAGCCAGGGGGTGTTTAGGTCTTGGGAACAAGAAAGTGTGTGTGTCTCCTGGAAAGTTTATTCTGAAATGCCTTGAGAAAGGCTTTAACTGGTCCATCTGAAAGTCTTTTGAAGTCAGTATCGTGTCCCCAGTGATACCATGTGTTGGTGCAAAGGCAAAACCAAGAACTGGGTGAGCAGGTCTCATCCTTTCCCAGTTTGCAGCTAGTTTAACTCTCTGACAATGTGATGTGTTTCCTGTGCTTTCAGTGGGTTTCTCTTTCATCTCTTTCTCCACCCTTGTACCTATGTAATGTTGGCACTTACAGCACCCTTTGGCAATGAGATCCACAGGTGTATTTCCTAAGTAGAACAAAATTTTGTTTGTTTTATATAAACAGGGGTTTACATAGGACATAAATAAGTGTGCCAAGTTGCTTCAAAGCGAGTATTTTCTGCAGTCTGTTGATCTTTGTCTCCTGCTCTGGCCAGAGCTGCCTCTTGGAGCCACATTCCTCCTCAGCACACATGGGTGCCAAAGGAAAGGTCTGAGTATGAATCTGAGCACAGCTTGACATCACTCAGAGTTTACACGTTTGCTCTTGCCTGTCTGCTTTCCATGGTGTCTGTGTTTACTATGCTTACTGTACAACAGTTGTACAGTTGAAGAGAAAAGTAAAAATTTCCTATTTTTAGAGTAAATAATATGAAAATGTCACTTTGAAAAACACCTCCTCGCAGTTTGGTGACTGACAGTACAAGTTTTATCTCACTGTAGTTTGTTTTTCTACGGTGCTTATCACCACAGTGTCTAAACCTCTCACAATGCATCATCACAGCTGCTTTCTAGGGAAGGATCATTCTTCTTGTATGGAGGGAGAGCTGAGACATTTGAGGTCTGGTTTAGCACCCGAGAAACCTGATGACAAACCTGTTTGCTAAAGGTCAAACCAGGAGTCTGTGGCAGAGCCAAGAACAGAATAATAGCTCAATACTTTAACCTCTGGACCATTTTTCTCCCTCTTTTTCAATATCTTTGCAGTTTTTTTGAGTGTTCTCACTTATCAGAATTCACTCATACACCTACACCTCTAAGATGATATATTATTAAAATATTTTGGCACTTGGTATGTATGTTCTGCTTAATATTTGCAATCAGTTAGAAAGTGCAGTTTCCCAAAGGAGAGATCAGTGGGTGAAGGAGCAGTGATTCATTTTCTGTGGGAATATAAAGTATTGGTAATATCAGACTGTTATTTTCTTTCCTTGAAGTAGATCTGTTAGGGTAAGCTGCTGTATTTTGCTACTGCTTATATATCCTAAGTTTGTTACAGGTTTTCTCCATTGATAAATAATCCTCTAATCATTTGTTTTCTGTGACGACAACCCATGTAAAATTGAGGTTTATATGTGAGCAAGAAATGTCATACAGTAGTTGTCCTCTTGTTCTTATTTTAACTCTTATTTTGGATGGGGCTTTTAGCAACCTCCTGATCTAGTTAAAGATGTCCTTGCTCATTGCAGGGATCTTGGGCAGATGAACTTAAAAGGTCCCTTCCAAGCTGAACTATTCCATGGTTCCATCATTTTGGTTTTTCAAACAACAGAGAAAGGTATATTTTCAAAGTTCTTATTGTGGCTTATTGTCTCTGCAGGGTAATCAATTTATTTTTTCTAGAGTACTGAATGAGATGTCATTTTTAAAGTGTTGTGATATTCCCCCCAAATAGCACACAACATAACTGTGAATTTATTTATTTTATCCTCTTTTTTTCCTGATTCAATTGAATAATCTATTACTGTATTTATATTCAGTAATAACAATTTTAGCAGCATAGACATATTTCTGAATTCCTTTTATAAACTGGATGCAGTTTCAGAGAAGCACAAACAATGCAGGATATGAGGAGGAATGATGGGTTCTTGGATGAATTTTGCTGAAACACTCATAAGAAATACTCAGGACTTGCTGGGAATATGAGCAGTCATGGACAGAGAGATCATAACTCTCAGCAGGACAGTTACTGCTGTTAAATGGCACTGTGGATTTAGATGATACAGCCCGTGTATTTTCAAATGAGTGCAAGAGTAGGACAGAACTAATTTAACCCAAACTACATTTAGGGCAGTTTGTTGTGCTAAAATCTAGGCAGAGTGAATCCTGAACAAAAATGGTCCTAATGAAACAAAATCAGTGCTTACTAAGAATTACTGCCTTCTGAAATGAGATAGACCACAGACTTTGCCTGAAATGCAATAGTGAAACAAAACCCTGATTTCAGATTTCATAATGACATTGGGAGGTTTTTCATTCAATTCAGAGGTTTTGGGCTCTGGTCTTTTCGAAGCACATTTTGTCAGCCAGTCTGAATTGCCTGGCACAGACGGGTGCTTGAACTGCTACCGCAGTTCCTGGAGAGATGCTGGCCCCTGTGTTTATGTAACTCAGCCATAGCAACTGCCAACAACTGAAATACAATGTTTTTCTGTCTTTCTTGTTCTCATAGTAAATTAGCTGGATTCTTTGGCCATTAAATCATGCAAGCCACTACAGATATTTACTGTTAAACTGAAAAATTGTTCACTAATCAATCAATTGCATAAAAATCTCAAACAGAGCAAATAAATTGTTCAGCTGAAGCTATTAAAAAATCTATTACAGCAGGAAATTAATTTCAGTTCTTCAATTAATTTAATTAAGTGACTAATTCAGTTAGTTTAGGCTTATTTAAAACCCTGATCTGAGACTGAATCTCCAGGTCCATATATTTTATTTCTGTCATTCTTTACTTCTTTCAGGTCCCCAAATTCCAAACTTGTTTTAGTGGTAATTTCATTTAGCTTTGACACAGACTACTTGGTGTAAGTCCCCCATCTATAATTTTTCTGTTTATCCCATATAGGTTTAAGTTCCTGGGCTAAACAATCAAGATTTTTTTCTGATTTGCTCTGTATCTAAAAGTGAATTTTATCTTTCTTTTGTTCCAAGGTCCCCATAAAATAAGTCATGGCTGAAACAGTGTCATTTGACAGCAACTGGATGATCAAATAGGAACAGTGACAAACTTCCAGATGAATATGACCCTAAAGAAAAATGTTGGCACCCTAAATTTTCCCCTCTTAGCACTTAATATTTTGATAACAGGAACTGTGTTCTCTGTCAGGCCAGCTTAGGCTGAGGCTGCATTCATCTAGGTAAGGTCAGCAGTGCAGCAGATTTGAGTGGCATCTCTAGAGGAGACTACATAATACAATATGCAATACAAAAACCAGGTTTTGGAGATAAGAAATTTCTAACCTTCCTTTTATTCCGGTCTAGGAGGTTTCTTTTTTTTTAAAAAAAAGGTTAAAGTTAAAAAAAAACCCCTGCATCTAAAATACTTGGAGGACTGCTGAGCTGCTCCCATGCACACTCTGTATAAATTGTTTAGCTGATGACTCAGTCTAACACCAGACCTTTTCCCCATGTTTGTTGTAGGGTTTTGTGTAACATGGCCCCTGAAGTTGTGTTACAGTACCAGCTATTACTGTCATCAGCTAGCTGAGAAGGAGCCTGAAGGAGTGAAATGCAGAAAATAAGCCTATTTTTTCAGAAGTGTGGGTGCTTATGGAACCTGTGGACCATTGTTAAGCAGCCAAGCAGTTAAATCTCAGCATGCTAAATATGTAAAATGATTATAAAAGAGCTTTGTAACTACTGACATTATACAGTGAAATAAGTTAGGAAAAATTTCTAACCATAGTTTACATCCAATGGGATATTCTTCTAGTTCAATAACTTTCTGTTTTCAATATTGAAACACTCTGCAAAAAAAAAAGTTTAACATTTCCTAGGTTTGATTTTCCTTGTTCCCAGAAGACAAAACCCAAGGTTTTTTCTTTTTCAAAAATAATTAGAAATTCTGAAAATTATTTTTTTAAAGTATAAATGAACTTTTTCTGAGAAATTTTGATTTCTTAATCTGCCAGTATTCTTCTGTGAATTTTCTGAGCAATAGCATACTTGGAATTTCCACTAAAATGCAGAGATTTAATTCAGAAATTAATTTGTATCTGCCATAGGCTGCTGTGCATTCTGTAGCTGCTTTTCACTCCCACCTTTTCAGCTCTATTTATAGTGAAAAAAAAATGGAATTTTATTGCTAGGAAATTAAATATTAATACAGAATTAATTCCAGCAAAGCCTTAGGATTAATGTTATTAGAATATGGCACATTTATTTAAATTTCAAGAACACTTTTGATAACTGGACATCTGCTATTCCAAGAAGTCTTTATAGAAGATGCAATAAAAAATACAATGACATTCTCTGATAGAATCCACTCCCAGAACAAACTAGTCCAGTGATGACATTGACTCTTGGTTCTGCTTGGGTTTCATGCTCAATATAACATGACTCATCAGAATTCTTGCCATCTACAACACAACTCTTATGGAACATAAATAAAGTGTGTTATCTAGATACAAGATTCCTATAGGAGACGTTATAATTGATAAAATTAAAAAGTCTCTATCACATAGGAAATGGGCAATTTCAAATTACCTGCAACTGAAATTCAAAAGTTTAAACCAGGTTTTCACAGTGTGAAATGGAGACACTGCTAGAGACTCTCTGTGTGGTTGACCTGTTTCTCTTTGGCAACCAGAAGCTGGACCTGAAGCAACAAAGGGCTTTGTACTCCTGAGTTCTGAAAGGGCTCTGGCTTCTTATGTGTCAGATCTCCAGGTGAGCCTTCCATCCTTACCTGTTCCCAACTTCCAGTAGGCACTGTAGATCACTCTCTCCTAGGGAATACTGTAACTATCCCATGGCTCTGAAACTTCAGGGAGGAGGTTACTAGGACAGCTCCTACAGCAGGGACAGGGAAGTCCTGGTTCCATGGGAATCAGTGGTAAAGCTTTTATGGTTTTCAAAAGGATTACAATTTTCTCTACAGCTTTGTGTTACCTTCTTTTGATATAAATACCAAAAGATCTTTATTGACAGATGAATTTTAATTCCATTTAAAGATAGCAGTTCCAGGAGAATGTATTAGGTTCCTGTTGACCCTAATAAGCTAGGAGAAAAAGTCAACAGCAACACAGCTGTATTGTTTGGAAGGAAGACACATAACAAAAATGATAACATGAGAAGGGTAGGATTTTAAAAGGAAGAATCAAAAATAGTAAACACAATGTCTTGACATTAACAGTACAGGAGAATAAAATATTTTTTGTCATTGCTTTCAGCTTCCATTTATGCACTTTAGATGAAAGCCAAAGACTAGAAATACTATCTGATCTAGGCAAGTGTGAAAGGCTTCAGAGTACGTGGAAGGACTTGAGGGTTGTGTCCATGTGCTCTAAAAACCTACATATCTGAGAGTTCAATATTCCATCTGTTTCCTTTGCTGAGATTAGCAGGCATGTATGATTCAGACAAAACATTCTACACTATCTTAAATTATGACCCCAGAAAAATATTAAAAATAGAAAGCTACTTCTCAATCATTAACCTTTTCCAAGGAGGTTAAAAATTCCTTTATTAGCTGAATTTCCAAGTGACACTAACTGTAATTGCACACAGGACAAGAATGAATTCTTGGAAACTCAGGACATTAGAACAATTAATTTTCAGGCACACAGGTAAGAAAGTGTTATTAATACTGACTTAAAATGACAGCATAATGTCAGAGTAAAACATTAGTGATCAGATCCAAGATGCCTGGCTTTGCAGAGTCATTCCTCCTATTCCCTGCTGTGTAGGGAAGCAGGGACTGGGGAATGACTCTTCCCCCACACAAGCAGCATGTGTGCTGGTAGGGACCATGTTACAGTCTGATTTAGGCCCAGAGAAGCAAAGAAAGCTAAGTCTCTGAGCATAAACTGGAAAGAACTTAGAAGGTTCAAAATATTCCCAGAAATGAGATTAAAACCAAACAAGGTTAGATGTTAATGCCAAAAAATGGATGTATTTTATTTAACGGTAAGAGGCAAAGAGAAGGGAAGAGAAAAGAAAGAGAGAAAGAAATGGAAAAAAGAAGTGTGCATCTGGGATGAGGGGACAGGGAGAGGTGACAGGGGTTAGGTGGAAGCATCCAAGGGTCCCAACGACGTCTCGTTGCTCCCCTCCATCTGCTCTGCTGGGGTGAGGGTCCCCCGTCGCTGCCGTGGCCACACCGCCACAGGCTCCGCCACGCTGCCACACGCCAGCACACCACACGCCAAAGAGTGCAGAATCCCGTGGATTAATGTACACTTTGGGCCAGGTGGGAACACCCACGTGCCTCCTCTTGCAGGGGCTGGCTTGACACTGTCCCTTGCAACACTGAGGGTCTGTTGCACCATCTCTGGTGCTCTGGTGCAGGGTCTGGGGACCCCTTTGAGGGGGGCCCCTGTGATGGGCCATGTCACCCCTTCTGCTGTGGATAAGCTTCCCCCCCCTCCGGTGAGGACCCCTCAGCTGGGCTCCCCTGCACAGGGGAGGATGGGCGGTCACTGCACCAGAGGCTTTTCCCAGATACCCAAAGCCTCTCCTCCCCCCACCCTTTGGTGGAGGGTCTGTGCAAGCCTGGCAGCTGATAGCCCTGGGGCTGTGGTCTCCACCTTGGAGGTGTTAAGCCTGTGCTCCATGAATGTCCCCAGCCCTGAGTTGTTACTTTATTTATCTTCATCAGTGAGCAGTGTCAGGCCTCAGGGCCCCATTCAGGGTGTGGTAATCTTCTCTGCAGCTTTTGTAATACAGTTTTAAAAGTCCTTTAAGAAAATGTTTAAGTCATAAAATATAATATTTCAGTCTCTGACAGACCAGCATCAGCCCACCTGGGACAGGAGGAGCTCAGAAGCCCTGGATCTCTTCTGGGCTTTGGTTCTCTTGCCCTCCTGGACTGCAGTCCCTACATTGTTTTTTGGTATTTTTTATGAAGTGTCAGCTCATTTTTTTATTTCAAGTCATACCCTGAAGAGAAGACACATCTTACTTTTTCTAAGTACCATTCATTTGGTAAGTTCAGCATATCCCTTAAGCTCGGGCACTCACATTCTCTGCCCGCCTGACACACACCTGCTCACACACCAGACCTCTCAAACAGGCAAAATGGGAGTGCACCCCACATCTCATCTCACAGGGCTGTTGTGTGTAAAAGGAATAGATGATTTCTGAAGCTTTAGGTGAAGGGCTTGGCTTTATTCCCACCCTCAGAATTTCCTTATTGTTTGCCTCTAAGCATTTATGCATAGGATTTGCCGCACACCTCTAGATGTGTTTGTGTACCTGCTGGTGGGGTCCCTGTTACAAGTGGCTATATTGTCTTCAGAAACAAGGATCTTCCACGCTTGCTCCTGAATCCCAGATGAGACATTAAAATTATCTGGTCATGCAATTGAACCTTCAATGTCCACTGGGACACTGGCAGTGCCCAGGAGTGTTTCCTCCTTGTGGGTTACTTTCCATGTGAATGTCTCGCCTTTGATAAAACTGTATAATAAAGCAAGATGAAAAGGTGGAATATCTTTTCAGAAATTGAATCAAAATTAGAGGAAGGCAGGTGCTGAATACTTCTATAAAATACAGGACTGTAAGAAGTTAATCTTAACATGGATATACTTTAAACATTAAACCTTATGAAATCACCTTGAAGGAAGATTAAAAAATTGGGATTCCTTTTACTTCCCTTCCTGCTGAACCCAGACATTGATTAGAAGAGTATGAGAATGAAAAATCCTGTACTCCTGCTTTACTTAGGGTATGATGGCATCAGTCAGCACAGTGCTCATTTCCTGTTACATTGAAGCTGGGTGCCTGATCCCTTCTCCGAGTGCCTGCACAGCCACTTCTTCCTGAGGAGAGGCACAACAACAGCCTATCCCTGTGGTGAAGTGGCTGCTGATTACTCAGGGGAAAATTGCTCCAAATCACTGTTTATCAACTGCTCATTTTCACAAGACAGAGGACTCTCGCACCTTATTGTGCAGTAGGTCTCTGGGATTTTGTAAGTCTGGTTTTGTTGTTACATCTGCTGCCTTGGGAGGGACACAGGGCTCTGTTTTTGCTTGCAGTTTCCCTTTCCCATCAGTATATGTTAATGAAGTGGAATCTTGTTCTGTTGCAGAGTGCCAAAGTCCCATGGCATTTGCAGTCTGGGAATTGCTGGTTTTTACAAATGGTTTCTGTTGGGTTTTTTGAGACCAGATGCTAACTATTGAAATAATACATGATCCTAAACAAATAAAGGAAAAACTAGGAACATCCAGTCTTGACAGAAAATGGAAACAAAGATGAGCAAGCCTCATTTCTTTTCTGCCCTTTATATTCAAAACTAATGCGTACTCACATTTTTGAAGTATGTGAGTACTTCAGAGAACTTCACCTGAGCAGTGAGTACCTTCAACAGGCTCTGATTGCCTCAGGATCCCATGAATTTGTGTTTGTCATTCAGGGTATGTAGCATTGGGATGAAAGTAGGCAAGAGCAAGTGCTTCTGCCATGCAGATGAGACCTTTCCTTTTGAAACTTTTCTTCCAAGGTGAAGATGGTTCTTCCCTTTCAACAACTCCATGATCAGGGACCTCACATAAAGTAGGGGATTTGTTTGGTGCTCTCCTCAGCCTGAGGACTGTCTAATCCAGTCTCTGGGAAAGGCCATTAAGCATGGACAGAGGGAAGTTTTTGCTGTGGATGCATTGCTGAAGCCCTACCACTGATAAGCAAATGAGAAGAGAGGATGTTGACACTGGAAAGGGACTTTACCACATCCTGTTTCTATCTAAATCCTACTGAGGTTCCAAAAATCTTTGTTGCTATAAATCTGGGATGCTGCTTTTCTCATTACTTGGATAATAGAAACACTGGCCATAATTACTGGCCATTAAACAATCCCCTGTAGAAGAGATAAAACCTTTCTAGAAAATACTGCTGGTCTTAAAAGAAAAGAAAATCAGAATTTTTCCACTGAGTCTGCTAAAGTGCCTCTGGACTTCCAACCTATTCTTGTGGGCTCTTGTGCTAATCCTCCTTTTCCTGGCTCTCTCTATCTTTTTCCTGTTTTTCTGTAACCATATCATAATAATATTTTTGTGTGTAAATAACTAAATCTGTCAAGAAGCCAGAAAAACAGGATTCCCTTTTTGCTTTGAGCTGGTAGAATTTTTTCAAGAGAACATATTCTTTCAGGTAATGAAGATTTGCAGAAATCTGCACTTTCCAAGGGAATATCTTGGTTTCCATGAAATGCGGAGAGGATCCTTTCCTACCAGCCTGTTCCCCACCTCCCTGAGTCCTGGCAGTTCATATGTGTCAGCTTTCCTGCCCTGTAGTTTTGGAACCACCAAAAGTCCCTGCTGTGAGAGTGCTTTGATTGTTTCAAGGCCTTCTTGTCCTGAAATAATGCTTTTGGAAATTATTTTTATGGGAGCTGGTGAGCTCTAATCATACAGTGCTTCTTTGCTCTCATGTTTCCTCAGCAAGTCTGAAAGACCTGGCTCTTTTGCACAGACCTCTGTTCTCAGTGATTGTGTTTTCCCTATTTCCCTCTGTTTCTCCATGGGAAACTACAGAGGGGTAAGATGTGCTTTGCTGGAAGATTCACATCATTTTATAACACCAGGGACAGTAGAAAATTAAGTCTCTGCAGGGGAATATGATCTACTGGGCAGCAATTCTTCCATCCATTGCACAAGAATTTTTTCTGGCCTGACAGATCCACTTTCACCCCAAACCCCTCCAGGCTGTTGCTTGTTGTGCTTTTCCACCCCTTACTTACTCATCCCTGGACTCCTTCATCTGTGCTGCCTCTTCCTGGCCAAGGTCTGCCAGCAGTCCCAGGCTCCACATCTCTTGGTGTGTCTCAGCCTCCAGCCCAGTCTTCCTGTGTAATCTCCGAATGTAGCCTCTTCCCTTGCTCTTCTCTTCCTCTTTTCCTGGCTCAGCTTTTCAGCCCAGGTATTTTCTGTTCTACTTCACCACCACCACCACCTTTGCTCCTCCTCCAGGTACTGCTCCAGCTTTCTCAGTTCACAAACACATCACAGCAGCATTGAGTGAACCACATACCAAAGAAGGTTTTGATACAATTTTGGGTTTAGGTTTCTTAGGGTTTTACTGGATTTGATGCAAAATGCCAGTGGGAGAGGATCAAGCAAGATCTGTGACCTGTGTCCTTCTGCCCAGGTAGCTTGTAGTAGCTTGTTTTTAATTGGATACAAAGCATATCACAGGAATAGGATAAACTGGGATCCTGAGAGCTTCTTGTGGATGAGGCTGTAGAGCACTTGGCCTGGGTTTTACCCAAATCTTTAGACAGTGTAAACTTGGGGTTGTGCTCAGGTACCATGTGTGTTAGACTGTGCCTTTGCAAAAAAAGCCCAAACTGTGCTGTGATGATTTCTTTGCATCAGTTTGCAGTGTTGGGGTTAGCAGGTGAGAAAGGTGTTAGAGTGAAGGCAGATTTCTTAAAGGGAAGTATAGCAAAATACAGTTCTCTATCTTCCTTCTCAGCAAGGGGTGAGTGGAGAAAGCTGTATCTCTTGAAAATAAATCAACTCGAGCCATGTACCAGACTTGGTTAGAATATCAATCACTGAGTGGTTAAAACATGAAGTGGTAGCCAAGGGACCAAAACTATTCCCAGTATAAGTGATGTCTGTCTATGCATTTGTTCATGTTTTGTTTGTCCATACATCTGTTCATGCTTAGTAGAAAGCAAAAGACTTGAATTTTTCGTTACCGGCCATCTTTCCTTCAGGTGGACTGTGGGAAGGGACTCTTCACTTTTCTAAGCAGACACTAGTGACTATTTAACAAAGTTGGTATCAGTCAGGATAATTACCATCAACATGTCAGAAGAAAATATTTTGATAGATTTCCATTCAGCAGCTTTTACCTTTTACCTTGAAAGTAGAAGAAAATGCTTCAGCTGACACTTGCTTTTATGTTGCTGCTTTGATCTTCCTGTGGAAATAGATCTATAATAGCACTAGTGACTTCCCTTGCTTCCTTTACATTGGAGACACCTTTTCAGTAACAGGATTTCTTGATAAAAGAAGGACATAGTGCTCCTTATTCTGGGTCACTGCACATTCCTCTCTTTCCTCTAAATTTTTTGGATGGACTACCTCACAGGCTGGCTGAATGGTGTTCACTTGCCAATTTGTTTTTGCAGCAAATGGAATGAGTTTTCTTAGCCTTATGCACCCCATCTTCCTTCTGATACACACTTCTGTTCTTTTGGCAAAACAAAATTCTGCATGAGTGTTAATGAAGCCTCTTGCCAGTTGCATTTAGTGTAAAAAACCTATTTTTAAACTCACTCCATCCACTATGCCATATTCTTCATCCAACAAAAGGGATCATTCAATGTAGTTGTGTTCTGAATAATATAAATTCAAAACCAAGCCTCATTTCAGGATACAGATGTTTTAAATGTGCTTTCATGAAATGGTTGAACTTACATTAAAAAAATGTTTGTCATTTAAGAAAATTTGTCCTCTAGTGAAAGACAAAACCAAAAACATACAGATATTAAGATTTGTTGAAGCACATAATTTTCTTCTAACTGATGTGGGAAAACCTGAAATACATCAAAGCTACCACTGAAATAGAATTCATTCTCATTTTAAAAAGATGGAACTGTGAAGTGTTCCAGTCTCTTAGGATTCTGAGTTGCAGTTTGAATATTTTCATATGAATACTGATTAGAGAGCAGTAACTTTTTATCCTGTAGTTGATCTTGAGAGCAAGTAATATAGATGTGATACTTGAACAGAATGTATTTAGAGATTTTTTTACTTAATTTTATGTTGGTATTTATGAGGGTACAGCATGCATTGTGCTCTCCTTTAAGTCCTCTGTATAAGGACATTTTGTTTTCTTTCATAGCATTTGCCCCCCTGAATTGAAGATTCATAAAATAACCTGGGATTCCTCAGAGACTGGAAAAAAAAAATAAGAAAAGAAAGATGTTTCTTTCTACTGTTCTACATTCCCCTAGAAGAACATATTTTAAGTTCCCTGGGCTTTGGAAAGTTTCAAACTGAAGTTTTCAATTTTCTGGATTACTTTTCTCAGTGTTAAGCTGTCATGGCAATTGCTGGTCTAGGAGTATGCTATCACTAGGACAGCTGTAGAGGTGAGCTAGATGGAGATCTCATTACCTCAAGAAAGGTAGGACTTTTGGACATGCACCAGTACCTAGGACTTATGTTACTGGTGAGCTCTGTGTGTCTGACAGAGCTGCTTGGGCCCTGCAGGGCTGTGAGGTCTCCCTGTGAAGTAAAAGAAAAGGGCAGGCTCTGAGCACGTGGTCCAGTATTTCCCTGGGCTCTGTGGTTCAGGCATCTAAATTCATGGCACTTGAATATTTTAGCCACTTCATTCTCTCATTAGAGCTACCCCATAATTCTGTATCCAGAAGATCCAGAAGGACCCAGCTAAGCCTGTTTCTAGAAAGGACTGCCAAAGATGATCTCACATCCCCACAGCAGAAATGGCATTCAGTATGGTTAAAGAAGACCTTTCTTTGAAGTACCAAGAATTACTGTCATTAAATCTAATAAATAGTTATTTTACTTGAAGATAAGACATGGTGGGAAGCAGAGGTGCTCAGTTCAGAGTTAAGTGGAAATTCTTGAGAGGAAGATCATCTTTAACACTTTGGCATTGAAAGTGGTAAAAAATGGAGAGATGCAGAAGGGAAGTTTAAAAAACTTGAGTGAATTCTGATGTAAACAGATAGAAATTTATCTGATTGCATGACAGAAAGCTCATCATGTGCAAGCTTGTTGCAAAAAACCCTTTTGCTATTAATACAGTACATCCAGATAACAATAAGCTCTTGCTGGAGCAACATAAATATGTTTAAATGCTTGTTTTATGTCTAGTCTTGCTGGTTTATGTTAAGCAAAACACCCATATTTGGGAAGACACAATTTAACAACAAAACATTATCAAATTCCAAATATTTGGCCTGGGTGTTTTTTCTGTCTCCTAGAAGCTCTCTCCTCTCTCCAGCCCCCTCTAAATACATTTCTATCTTTTCTGGCAGGAAATCTGCATCTCTCAAATCCCTGGAGAGAAAGCAAGACTATTTTTGAACACACTTGTAGATGTGGCTGCATTACATCTCATTATACTTAAGCACATTATTTAGGTTGGAAGATTGAGGCTTCTGCCATCCACTGACAGGAAAAATCTGTTTTCTATGTTATAACTGTTATCGTATGTTTTCCTGTATGTTTGACTTGTCATTTGTAAAGGGATGTACATTCCAAAGCTGTTGGTGTACATGGGGCAGATGAACTAAGTATCTTTCCTTTTAAGTATAGATTAATATGTATATGCCACACAATGAGCATATCACAGTGTAAAAGATCACAAGGATGGCTGCATTATTTTAATGGAAAGAGTTTTGGAATAAATATCTTCAAGAAAAATACAAGCATATTTTCAGCAGGTAACACCTTTTAAATCTTGTAACATTCATTTGTGAACTGATTTAAACAGTTAATAGGAAGTGAGAAAAGTTTTTATTTGAAGTGTACCAAATGGAAAAGACTTAATTTGGTCTTCTCAGCTTGTACAAATGAACAGTCATTTTTCAAGGAGAAGAATACACTCAAATAATTGGTTCATACATATGTATGCTCTTCAAGAAAAGCAGGGCTATGTCCCTGCTATAGATACTGGCTCAGTAAACCAATAACCTTGGTCCTACCAAGGAGAGTGGCAGCACAACAGAGTGGAAGGTGAAAATCAGTATTGACACAGTCAAGGTGGGAAGGAGCAAGCTCAGGGAGTTTTAAACACCTTGCTGTAGTACAAATATGGTAAAGCCATGCAATAAAATAGCTCAGAGCTTTGCTGTGCATTTAGCTCTTCAGTGCATACCCACACACAAAAAACTCCTAAAAAGCTTTAACTCCCTTTTTCCCAAGACCCTACAGTATTATGAAACATGATAGTGTGAAGTACTAGCAACTTAAGGCATCTTAAATATGATAAGGCAGCCTCAGATCAATAACTTACAGTCCTGACAGGGCAATGGTAAACTGTCAGCACAATTCACACAGAAGATTTTCCCAGAGAGGGACAGCACAATGTCTTAGAGACAGAGAAATCTTCATTTGTGTGGGAAAACTGAAAATACTGTGAGGGGAAAACACAGAAATATGTTTGTGGTGTGTGTTGCCAGGAGAATATTTGTGTTTTTAAAGAGGAGACAAATTACAGTGAGGGTAATATGAAGGATCCAGAAAAGGCTAATTGTCTGGACCTATTAGCCTTCAAAATAAAAGGAAAGTGGAATAAAAAACTGTTAATATGAAATGGTATTATTTTTAAAATACAGTTCCCCCAATTTGACCTGTAGGATTCAATATTGCTGCTACAAACTTTAGCAGATACTTTATCTTGAATAAAATAATGAGAAGAAGGTAATGCAAGTTAGTGCTATAATCTGAGAGCACACTGTCAGTTACATACATTTTCTCTGATTTCTCTGCCCAGACTGTGTGGTTGTTATGCCTCTCATTTGCAGAAAACTGAAGCTATGCCACTTACTCAAATAGCTGTGCCTATAAGATGGGCAAAACATTTCAGAAATCTCTTCAAATATATGTTAAAATACAAGATGAGCAGCCTTACTTTATTTTATTGGTTGTTCAGTATTAATGTGTACCTCTGAAAAGTGTAACATTAAGCTCAATACTGAAGTAAGAGGAATGCTGGCTACAGGAAACACTTCAAAACACCGGTGGACTTGGTGGGGCTTCAGCAGTGTCTAAGCATTTCCAAGACTTTTAATTCCTGGAGTTTGTGACTCAACAGTAACAGAGTAGGTGGAAGACCAGGTCTTTTGGATGACAGGTCATCAGTGAGGTGGGGATTGGGGATATGTCTGGGGCTGGACTTTGGGAGGGCAGTGATTGTTCTGTGTCAGTTAGGACGATGTTGAGCAGGGATGGATTTCTGTGCTGCAGTGTTCACAGATGTTTGCACCCCACACCTGGAGCAGTGGCAGGCCTTGAGGAAGGCAGAATTTATGGAGAACCATGCAGGGTCCTGTCAAGGGGGTGCAGGGTCTTGCCAAGGGGGTGCAAGCCAGCTCTGTTGACAGCTCTCATCCTGTTTCCATACTTTGTTTTAGCTCTCCACCTCTGCCTTCAGCTGGATTCTGCAGATGATCTGCTCAGCAGAAGTAGCCTTGTGTGTTCCGACTGGCCTGAGCTGAACCAACAACAAGGCACAGTTACAGCTGCTGGTGTCACTGCAGCAGGCTCTGCCAGCCCTTTCTGTAGTCTCCAAGATTGTAATGTCTGAGCATTTGGATATAAATGGGAACTTTATGGCCTTAAAGGAGATGTTGCACATAATTGAATGTAGAAAAATAATCCATAAATCTGCATTATATGGGTGCTCATTACATTTGTTAAGCTGATTTCACTGTTGCCTGCTGCCCTGAACTCTTTTTCCAGTTCATCCCTGGCTTCAAGGTGTATCTTGTAAAGCTAGTTCAGATTGTAAATTCATTGCAGTCGTGTCTGACTTACCTTAATGTGTGGATATAGCATTTATCATGATAGGACTCAAGACTTAGAGCAGACTTAGAGCATTTTCTCATTACTAATTAACCACAACAAAATTGCCTCCATACCTTTGCACAGAGGCTGGAGAATATTATACACACTACAAAATGGTGTAGAAAATACTAATTAAATTGTATAGCACTCTTCCAAGAGGGATTTTTCAAGTACAAATTTATCATGGTGGGAAAATTCCAGGGCTGTATTATAGCACAATGGATAGTAAGAAACAAAAAATTCTCAAGAGCACTAGTTCTGACATAGTTTTGCCCATGAAAGTGTCTGTGACTAAATCTAATTCCATTTAAAGGGCACTGATTTTACATAACTCTGTATTCTTGGGTATACATTTTAGAAGGACTGAATTTTATGATTGTTTTCAGTTGTGTTTCTTTTAATGGATATTGAAAGTTACAGTAGTTTTTATATGTCTGCTTTATTGTTTATAATGGACTTAAAGAAACACACAAACATTGAACATTGAAAGCTTTCTGCCCTATATTATAATTTTGATTCTCTGAGATGACTCATGAGGACAGTTGGGCAATTTTATAAAAAAATGGTTTAATTGATTAGATACATTCCTCCTTTCCAATTAAAAAGGACAAAAAAAGGGAGTTTGTGACTCTGAGCCAATTTCATTGATGTATAGAGCATAGCTAATATCAGTCATTACTGAGGTTCTGATTGTACCATGTGTTTTCTCACAAACATGATTATAGGAAGCTCATTTGCATTGCTAAATGAAGGCTAAAAATACCAAAACATTATTCCCTGCCGGCCAGAGCATAGCTGATTCAATCACTAAAATACAGATAAACACAAGTAACTACTCTGATGAAAGCTGAGATGATGAAGCACAATGTGCATAAGAAATTAGTCATTTAGCTACTAGTATGCTCTCCAGTAGAAGAACACAAGGCCCTGTTTAAAAATCACACCAATCTATCATGGAAGTTTTTGTGTGGTAACAGAAGGATCTCTAAAAGCATTACATATCCCTCATTCAAAATTTATCACAGGACATGTTGGTAGCACATGCTAAGGGTTGAACTGCAACTGATGTGTAGGAAAAAGTAATTCCTGCTTTCCCCAGCAGGACTGATGACTTTGGCTGCAGCAGGTGCTAGAAGTTGTTGTCCCTTTCGCTACGCTGGAAGGCAGAGTCTGAGCAGCCCAGCACAGCTGACAGGGGGGTCTTGCCTTCCTTTGCTTCTTAATCAGAGTCTGCATAGATGGACTCACTTTGTCATGGACGGAATCTGGGTCAAATATAGAAATAATGGAGATTACTTGCAGGACAGTGGCTTGTTCCTGGTCTTCTCTCGGGGCAGGTGCTAGAGCAGTGAGGCAGCTTATTATGTAGCTTTTTTTATTAATACACTTTGAATATCTCCTTGCTTTCCAGCTCCCACCAAAAGTGTAAATGTACCTGTCCAAAACCTCTAAGCTTCTCCTAAGCTGGCAGTCATGTTTTTCATAGCAGAAGTGTTGGCATACCTACCCACGTGCAAAACAGCCAAATGCTTTGGGTCTGATTCAGCCAACTTCAGCTCCTCAGTACACCCCATTACACCAATATTTAGGTTTAGTTTAAACTGTCAGAAATAAGTTTGAAATTGTGATCACATGTTCCTGCAAGCTGAAAACATCTAAATAAATGGAATGGATGGATCAGTGCCTATTATTTCCTCTATAATGTACTTAGCTGTCATTTTGAATAATGTACCAAGACCTATAACCAACCCTCCAATTCCCCCGAATCTACAGGAAAATCTTCTGGAAACATTACATTAATCATTTTTGTCAAGACTACAGATGAAAGGACCCATTTGTGCTTTATGACAGTTGGTAATTAAACATTTACAGTACTGTGCCAATATTTAATACACAATGTAGAAGGAGCAAACTGAACAGAAGGTAAATCTGGCAGAGTTTGATGTGGAGTGATGCTGTGGGAATGTGCATGTATGATCAGAACTGCAACACCACAGAGCAAGAGGCACTGCAATAAACTGTGGTAGCAGCAAACTGCTTTTCCAGCTGTGTTAGACTTCTTTCTCTCTTCCCTGGAACAGAAATGAGAAAAAATATTTTTATCCTTTAAATGACTTGGTGAAACCAGATGGGACTTTGGGAGTCCAGATCACTGTCTGCTTTTGCAAGACAATAAAGTTGTATAGAATAAATGTGTCCCAAGGAGTTTCTTCTGATTTTATGACTGCCCTGCTTTCTTCTTGTTCTCCATCTCACTGAGTATATTGTAAAAACCTTCTATGTCTTATTTAGGACTTCCCTATTTTCATTTCTGCTGGAATACAAGACAAGAGTATGTTTGTGTATTTTTTTTTCCTCTAATACCACTTCTGCACTTAAGGATGAAAACTGTTTAAACCTCTCTTACTCCCATTGAATAGATCACAAATTCTCCCATTTTTCATAAGGATTGGACTGCAACTTGACAAACTGTCTGTGCCATCACAAACAAGATTCATCTGACTAAATGTCAGTGCACAATGTGCATGTCCACATCTGGGCTGTGTGCACTGATGTTGTACTCCATGGAGGCAGAGCCACAGGGAGAACCATCTGCTAAAACAGACAGTCAAGACAGGGAAAGTGCACCACATCCTAAAAGCATTTTTTTTTTCATCTCTATTTTTGAGCCTGGATCTGGCTAATTCATTTTTCTTATGTCTAAAGTAGGACAGACAAGTCTCAGCCAAGCATTTCTCAGGCGTGTTCCCAGGCTCTGTGACTTCACTTGTCATATGTGTTCTGGCCCCACAAATCATATTCTATTAAGAATAACCTCTCTTCATGTTCTTCTGCACCATTATCAGAGCTTCCCAAGGCAAGACAGATCCTTACAGCTATGTTGGTTGAAAGAAAAGATGAAATAAGAGTGTAGGTGTTCCAGAGAGGTGGTGGAAGCCCCATCCCTAGAAGCATTCAGGGTCATATTGGATGGGGCTCTGAGCAACCTGATCTAGTTGAAGGTGTCTCTGCTCACTGCAGGAGACTTGAACTGGATGACCTTTAAATGTCCCTTCCAACCCAAACCATTCCATGGTTCTTTGATTCAATATTGGGTCTCCATGGTATAGCTGAGGGCATTCACTGATCTGTGTAATAAGTTGACATAAATAATTATATGTAGCGTAAGGTACAGCTTGCAGTCAGTGGAAGTGCCATGGACTACGGATAAAGCTGATTGGTGCCATGATTTCATTTTTTTGCAAGCAGTACAGTTGTTTGAGAAATGATCATGTGGCCACAAGCGTGAAATTAAAGTGTCTGAGCGAGCTTGCATTCATGCACAATACTCTGTGCAAATATATTTAAGTAGATGCAATCTATTGAATAACCAGGCTCCTCTCAAAAACAGCTTAGTAAAGCACTGGCAAAGACATCCAGCAACAGCCAGATCGGACTGCAAATATTTGGTAGAATCTTGCTGCTAATTAAATTCTGTCTGCAGTAAACTCCTCCAATTTTTGATGCAGTCACCGATGATCTTCTTGCATATGTAGATCTTCCATTCTATAAACTTCTCATTCTATAAGCCCAGGTTTCTTGGGGGCTGTGTGTGCATTAGCTGGCAGTGCAGCTGGACAGGAGGGGCTCTGCTGACCTGACATCCACGAGCTACATTTGGGGAAGTTCCATCTCAGATTTTCTCTTACCTGTTCCTGTGGTCTACAGGCCCAGGGCTGGGCAGATGGCAGTAAGTGCTCTCTCGGAACACATCTTCTGACTTTGTATCCTCCAAAAAGCCTCTGATTTGGGTGCTGCAATAGGTACTAAAATGCAGTAAGGCTGTAAGGTTGAGACATTCACTTCAAAAATGCCTTCCTAGCCTCAGCTAAGGTGCTAGCACAGTGGCATCCTGTCTGGTTGATGTACAAAATCACCCGGAGTAACTCTTCTTGCTCAAAATAACTGTAACCACAGAAAAAGAATAAAATGTGCAATTGCCTTTTTTCCTCATGTTTTCCAGCTGGAAAATTTTACATGGAAAATCTCACTAAATTACTGGTTCTCCTTATAAACGCTCTCTGTCTCTAATCTATATCGTCTGATACATCATGGATCTTGCAAAATTTTGCTTACGATATTTACCCAGTAACATTAATCTCTGTAGGATTACTTAAATAAAGAAAAGATTTTCTTTCACATCCAGATCAAGGTCCAGGATCATAATGAATTTTGACTGGAACAGAACAACAGGTGTTTCCAGAAATTATGTGAAATCTTATCCCCTTTGGTCATTCCCAAGGGAAACCAATGTCAAGAAAAAAAAAAAAAAAGAAAAAGGTCATTATAAGAAAGGATGGATATGAAACAGTTTATTCTGGGCAATGAAATCTGTCCTCTTATGACCAGAAAAATTCTGCTCCTTTGCTTGATCCTATGATTATTCCAGTCTATGACCAAATTAAGCAAGTAGACCAACATCATGCTCATGACAGACATAAAATCTTTATCTTTGTACATTTGTAAACTGCTTGTTGTTGATAGGAACACCATTTCGTGGAGCGATAAAAATCTGTATTTGCAAAAAATTGTGACCAAAATATAACATGAAACAAAATTTTAAAATATATTCAATTACAAAGAACTTTGTAAAAGATAGAATGGGAACAATGCAGTAAAAATAGATTATTTCAAATGTTTTTCACTTCCAAAAACCTTACTTTTTTTTAAAAGGCTGAAATGAAATTTGCTTACAAGTGGTAACCCTTCAAAATAGAAGCACAATAGGAGAGAATAAACATGCATTTATTATCAAAATGTGGATGTACAAGTTGCAAAATGCCATAAATGTTTGGAATTTTGGGTGCTGTTTAAAATAAAAGGATTTCATGTCAGCAATATTTTGACTAAATTATGTTTCTTTCTATTCAAGATAGTTTCATCCAGAATAGATCCGTGAAAATAGAGACACATGTAACTTCTTCACATTTTATAACAGCTAGCTATAGATCTGAGCAAATTCTTAATGTTTTTAGCTCTCCTTACTAACTCTGGCTCAGTCAGCCTATTGGTACAAATAAAAAGGTCTTTCTTTACCATGGTTAGCATACATAACTAATGTGTCTGATCTTGCATCCACTAAAGTCACTAGCAAAACTTTGACTTGGCCAGGGTCACATCTTTTACTACAAAGCAGAACACAGGATGTTAAACAACAATGTGAATACACTCACACTGCAACATTTTCAATGAGTTTCAGGTATTTAAATGAAATTATTCAGTGTTTGGCCCATTTGACACTACATTCATGTATTTACATCATGTACATCTGTTATAAACTCAACAGCAGGTGCTTAGAAACAGCTGTGTGCAGCAGTTTCACAAAATTCCAAACTGGACCATTTTAATTAACGGAGGGATTTGGGGTAATGTAAAGCCTTCAAGATAAAGCTGGCCCCAATATAACGTTGTCTCTTGAAAATATCCAGGAATGTGGCAATCTTTGAGAGGCTGCCTAATGAATTGTTTCAAGTTTTCTTCCAGGATTTTGAAAACAAAAGTCACACTTACTTAAAAAACTGTATTTTGTTGCTGATGGTCATTTTTCCAGTGGCAGATTCAAGAGCAGAGTTGTATGTGGAAAATCTCAGCCAGTGTGCTGTGTGGGTTTGTCCTTGGTCGGGGATCCGGCTTTTGGAGGGGTCAGGTGTCCCAGGACCCAAGGGGTGCAGAAGAGGGGGGGTGCAGAGAGGACCTCCCCTCCTGCTGCCGCTGAGGAAGCGTGTGGGGCCGTGGCTCACTAACTGCTGCAGCCTCTGGTGCAGCCGTGTCCCAGCAAATTGTTGTTCCTCCCGTCTTGGAGTTTCTCATGGCTCTGAAGGGATGCTCTGCTGTCAATGCTGGAAGTCTGTCCACTTTGATCCTGCTGTCTTCTTAATCTGCCAGAGGTTAAAAACATTGATAGAGCTGTCATGTGCAGGTAGCTGTAGCAGAAGGACAGCTGCTGCCTGCCCTGTGGATGGCCACGTACACCTGGGTATAAAACAGATTCCTGCAGCATTTCACCCGTATTAACTGCTTGAGCTTTATAGCTGCCATTTCCTCTAAACACTGATGATTGCTTCCTCCTAAATATGTGAAGTTAGGTCTTGGACAAATCCTGCTCCACTTCAAGCCTACCATAAACAGCCAGCAGAGGAGAGTGCTTTCCCTGGCTTTAGCACCTCTGCTCAGGCTGTAGCTTGGTAAAACCTCCAGGTAGCTGGAGGCTGATGAAAGCTGTTGACTGGGCACACAACAGCTGCTCCCCTCTGTTGTCCTACAAAGTTATCAGTGACCTTCATCAGTAAAAGAGAAAAAAACCATGAGATGAAAGCATATTCAGTACTCCTCTTGTAATTACTTCATATGTTATCAAAGCCTCATAAGTGGTTTCAAGCAACAATGGCAACAAAATCCTATGTTTAAAGACTGCAACATTATCTTTTTTTGACATCACTTTCTAGAGAACAGCAACAGCCCTAGAAGCATCTGCAGTCCTCACCAACTGTGTTATCATAGAGCTTCTCAGCATTTCTGCTCAACAGTGGTAGCAGTCTCTGTGATTTTACTGTGATTCATGTCATATTCCGTGTTTTCCTCCAAACACTGTGTAAATACTTTCAGGAGAGATGGAAAGACTCACAGGGAAGCTACATGGTAGGGACCATTTTTTTTTGAAGCATGGACAGCTACTATTTTGAAGGAACTTTTCTCTGACTGCTTCTTTTCTCAAAATGGGAAATAGTACTCCTGAAAATGGCACCAAGACTTGGCACCAGAGACACGATGGAAGAGCTCTTTGGTACAGTGATTATAAAAGGTATATATGCTATACTCCAAAAAAAACCCAGCTTTGAAAGTAATATAGAATACCTAGAAAATAATCATTAATGGAAAAGGATGAAAAAATCAAATTTAAATGATCAATTTCAAATCCTTAAATGCTTCCAGGTGGCGTAAAGAATATGGAGACACCATAGTGAACACTCAGAAGAGAATGTGAATGGATATGAAAATACTTTAATTAAACAGAGGACTAGAGGAGGCTATTAAAGCAAAAAATATGGGAACACTGTACAAAAACTTAAGTTTAAAAGGGCAGACACATTAAATGAAAAGCTGTAAGGCAGAATGAAAACAACAAATCAGAGGAACAAATTTCTAAGAGCATTTACCCTAATGGTGAGTTTTTTCAATTGCATCAGAAATCCAATGGTTACCATTGAGTCTAGAGGTCAATGTAGGATTTATTAGAGGATAGCACAGAAAATATGAGTCCCCAGCTGAAAAGCCTATGAATTATCTTCACTAATGTCCACAACAAACGCGCTTAGGAAGATTCCTTTCCTTATGACAAATTTGTCCATCATCTCCAGTTAAACCATCAGTGAAAGAGCTTTAGAACCTGTTGCTTAAATTAATGTTGGCAAAGCATCAAGACAGTGGATTTTCACCCAAGGACTCTAAGAAAATTATAATTTTTGCACAGCTGAATGGAGAGTGTAACTTATTCTTCAAACTGTCTTGGCACCGTGGAAGATAGCAAATTTGATGACTTTTTTTTTTTGTTGGTTTGGGGTGTTTTTTGTTTGCTCGTTGGTTTGGGTTTTTTAACAAGACCTTCAAAAAAGATCCAAGAGACTTCCAGGAGAGCAATAGAGCTCGACTTGAGACTTGAAACATCTCAGGATCTGAGCTACTGGTACAAGACTAATGTGTTTGTAGGCATCGAAAGAAAAGACTACAGTGCTTGGAAACTCATGTTGCAAAGTGTGGGTGGCAAACCTTGCAAACTGCTAAATAGTGGAGTGAGACAAATTTTGGCTCTATAGAGATCTGAGGAATCATTGCATTGGTCTAAGACATGCAGGTGCTTTCTCCCTGAAACTGTATATTTCCTTTGTTCGTAGAAAGCTGAAAAAGAAGGCAGTTACTGCACTGCTCAATTTAAAAGGAAAATAAGAATTCTCTCAATAACAACATGAAGCAAGAAAACACCAATTTTTTTTTTTTTTTTTTTTCTGAGAACCACTCAAACTGGCACAAAGGCAGCATGCATGTAAGGAGGACAGTGTAAAAAGGAGAGAAATAAAACCCATGCTGAGTTCAAAAGATACCTCTGGCCAGGCTCAATTTTTTCACTCTCTACAGAGGTGGTTAATAATGGTGATTTATTTCCATTATTTTCTTTTATACTGTTCCTACTCTCCAGGTCTACTATTGAAACAGAATATGGGGATTTGGAAGTGCTAAAGAAATACATTGTTTTAGCAGTGCTTCATTGAATTCCCTTTTCAGACATTTTCTGTTTCTGTATCTAGATTCACTACCCATATTTCAAATGATCGAAGTAAGCAATAGGTTATTAACCTGATGAGGAGGTAAAAAATTAACTGGTATTTAACTATTTAATAATTTATCAATAACTTTATTAAGTTATTAAAATTACATTAAGTATTTCACTCTAGGGGTTTAGTTACTGTGGGCATACAAAAACCTGCTTACCAATGGTCTCTTGGGGCTGGGGAATTGGACTAAGAATCAGAAGATTTTTATTCTGTTTCCACCTCTGTGGACAAATTGCAGCACTTTTCTGTGTCTCAGCTTCTCTCATCAGCTGTCAAGGCAGCTGCTGTCTAAAATGATGGAAGCTGAGAACTTTGTGTCTCTAAGTACTGCTCTGTGTCTCACAGGCCTGAATGAAACAGGGAATTACAGTCTGGTCTCTGTGATTATTAGAAAAGAAGGTGGTGTGTATAATCAAGAAAAATGTAATTATACTGCATGTGTAATTATGCATGTATGCATTACTGAATATATAAAAATACAAAAATAAAGAGAAAAAACTGGCTAAAAGCTAGGATGGAAAATAAAATCTTGAACTGAAAAAGACTGCTACAACTATGGCAGGCCAGAACGAAAATCACAAACATTTAATGAAACCCAGTAGCAAACTTGGGAGCACCAGGGAATTGCTTACAGCTCAGCTTTGTTCTCTAGATGAAGAAGAATATTGAAGTTTGTCTTTAGGCTGCTTAGCAGGATAAGTCCAATGACAAAGAATGAGAAGTTGCAGATTCAACATAACTGTCAAAATTGCAGATTTGCTAAGAATAAGGCCTCCTCCCAAACCACTGCAGTTTCAGAAAAAATAAAATAAGGCAATTGGTTTGTATTTCTCTCTAGCTCAAAACTGCAGACTCAGGTCAAGACACAAAGAAATGTGTGTGCACAGTCTCTTCAGTTAAAATATTAGACAGTTACAGAAGTGAAATTTCTCTCTTTTTGGTGCATTCTTGATTCTTTGGTGTCAAACCCGGAGCACTTTTCTGTCAGATGTTCTCAGCTTTTAAAAAATGTGAGTACCTTGACATGTTTCCTGTAATCATGGCAAAATAAATGCAGTCTGGGCCATTCTGTTCAAAAATGACTCTAGTGCAATAAATCACTTGTAGGAAGCTGCTTTCCAGTGAATGACTTATCTTGCCTTTAAGCTGATGCAGCGACAGGCTGTGATAACTGGATAAAGGCCCAGGGAGAATGAATGGCTTGACAGAGACTTTGTGGTGGATCTGAAGCAGGTTCAGATGTTCCTATGCTGAATACTATTGGCTAAGAATAAATAATAAAATGGCCAGCTATGAATGAAAAAGTGAACAAGTGGTTCTAGTGGACAGTCATATGGAACAAAAAAAGCCTGCAGGGAAAAGAGGATGAAAATGAGTTTGAACAGTTTCTGTTACATTTATTCCATGACAGTTCTGTGCAAATACATAAGTAGTCTCAGAGGCAATTATGCTGAGTGCTTCTGCTGAACCAACAAAGAGTTTTCCTTCCCTTCGCCATCGATCTGTGCAATATTGCTAGTGTGTGACACTGAGCACTGCACAGACTCCTCTCCAGCAGCGAGGAAGAAGGAGGCTGTACCAGCCACTACAGGAATGCAGCAAGAACAGTAACGGAACCTCCAGTCAAGTCTTGGCTTTGTCAGTATTTCTGGTAAAGAGGAAGAGCCTGTGTGAGCCATGAATTGCTTTTTAAGGTTCTCATTTTCTCAATACTCAGATATTACAGTAACTTTCCTGCAGCATTGATTTCTGATGCTGGATCTTGAATCTGATATAGGTCAGTGGAAGGGAATTCAGAGGAGAGGGAAAAATTCTAGGTCCAAAACTGCTATATCAGTACAGAGCAATGGCATCAGGCTTTGCAAAACATAGTTGCTGTGTTTGACAGCCATGCAGAGGCTGTTACACTGCCTGTCACTCATCTGTTTGCTCAGTGCATGGTAACACCTTTGTGCAGCTGATGCACTCCTCAGTGGGCCTTGCCAGGCTGTCAGGGTGAAACTGAAGCCTCAGAAATACAAGGAGTTTCAAAGGGTGAGCCTGCTCTCAGCAGCCATTGAGAGGAGAAAAGAGACCTTCTACTGGCAAAAGAGACCTCAAGCCAGGCAGAGCTGCCCCTCCTCTGAGACTCTCACACTTACCACATCGTAAAGGAAACTCTTTTGACTATGGAAAATCTGCAAGTGAGTTCGCCAATATTGCAAATCAAGTGTCCTAGGTGTGGAGGAAACAGAACAGTCTGAGTGGGCAGTGGATTTGTTTTGCCTTTTCTATATTTAGCATTTTACCTTGGTCTCTTGATATTTCAAACACTTTGCTGGAGAAAATGGATGCTTTGCTTTTGGTTTGGGGGAAAGAAGAGCTTAATAAAATGAACTTTAGAAACTGTAGTTTTATTGTAGGAAAAAAAGCCTATTAATGACAACTTTTACATCCCTTGGGATAAGTCCTGAGGAGTAGATAAATCTGTGGAATATTTATCCCAGTTATTTTTCACAAGGGAGGGGGTCTGAGATCAGAAGAGATGAGGCATGTCTATGCTGGCTTTTTGAAATTCATGAATCCTGGAGGACAGTTTGCTAAATAGTCAGAAAACCATCTCAGTTATATGATTTAGCATCTACACAGAAGTAATGCTGATGGCTTGTGCAGATGGCCTTGCTATAAGGCTAATTCTGAACACATCTGAATCAGAGACTGATCTGTCATGAGGAATGACTGTGCTCAGGAAGGAACTGTTTCATCTACATGTGTCTGAGCATGTCATGTGTTTTGTCTACGAGACCACAGATACAGAAGTCACGAGGAGATTTTAAAAATGCAGTGAATGTCCTAATGTCCAAATCCCATATTTTTAGAATGAGTTGGCAAATAACACAGCACTAGAAACTTTTCATTCTCAATAGAAAAGATCTAGCAATGACATTTTCTGAAGGACTTAAAAGAAGCCAGAAAGGGACAGAGATAAGCACTATTTTGTTATATCCTGGTCAGAGAAAATACAAACGTGAAAGTTATGCCATATAACTAAAATAGCTGAATATTATAATGTTGAAAAACTTTCATCCAAATAATTTTTACAGGGTGGTACAATTCTGTAGAGGGACTCCATAAAGTAAGAAGATCCCAACAGTAGCAATGTCTCGCAGGGATCCTGTCAGAGCTGGGGACACCCAGCATGCCCAGCCAAGATGGGAGCAAGTTGCCAAGATAGCCAAGGATGGAGTAAGATATCTCAGCACTGAGGGCAGGCAAGGTGTCAGTTTTGTACCCACTACTCTTGCCCACTGTTTGTTTCCAATTTCAATTTTTATTCATTGTGGTAATGATGCATCCAAATTTGTATGCAAACATAGCCAAAACAGGCCCAGAAGAATAAATCACAAGTGGTGAACACAATTTCTTTCACAAGGTGGTGACTCTTTAATTATTCCCACACCACCACTGCCTGTCCCTGAACACAACTAATTAGTTTGAGTGATAACTAAGCACTGTTTCACCAAATGGTTCAGAAATTGCTTCCTAAGGAAATGGACGTAGTTAGCAGCTGTTATTGAAACTGGCTTCAAGGCTTGGTTCCACACAAAAGAAAGATGAAATGCTCAGCCCAAATAATTTGTAAAATTTGTGGCAATCTGGAACTCTGTGAACCAGATCCCCACCCATCTCCTTTATTTCCAGTCAAAAGGTATAAAAAGGAAAACTTAATGGGACTTTGGAGTCTAACTGTGGCAATAAGCTTTGCTTACTGTGGAATAAGTACAGACTATATCCCTGTGTTGCTCACATTTTTAAGTGTTTTTATGCAGAGAAACATGTTCTAGAAAGAACAGAAGGATTTGGACTGTGAGGATTCGAAAGGACTCACACTGAGTGTGATACAAAATGTAACCAGAAAGCTGCTGGGCAGCTTGGACTTTACACCTTGGTATAACCCTCATGAAAGGGGTCTGTTTTGGTTTACATCTCTGCCTAAATAATAAGTGTTCAGTAGTAAGCAGGTGGTTGACAGGTGGAAATTAACAATGTTGGTCATGCCAGCTCATTTTCTACATCAGCTCACCCAGCAGCCCCAAAAGGACTCTTCCCTCAGCTTGGCACTGAGGAAAAATGTTCACAGCACCCACAATTTCTCATGCTTTACCTGGAAAAAGAGTCACTTCCCCAAAGTCATGCAAAACCTCATCATTTATAAAACCCCTGTCTAAGCTTTATAGCAGCTCATGCACTTCAGTAAAGTGGACATACTACAAAAACAGGGCAAGTTTTTGGCAGTAAAATGTAGGTCCTGCAGTGCACACACGTCTTTTCAAAAATAATGGGCTGTATGCATGTGCATCTCATACTCCACTTTGAAAAATTCACCCATTATTTTTCTGACATCATTTTAACATCAGCTGCAGGCAATGATTGTGGAAATACTGATAACAGAGCATGATTTCTGGGACAATAAGCAGCTTGGCTTGTCGTCTGGTTTCCTCTGTCGGGAATAAGAATGGACTTTGATACACAGTCACTTAATAATTTTCTGCCTGCATGTTTTAAGGTTTCTCTTATAAATTGGTCCTTGCTGTGTTCTACTTTTTGTAAAAATGGAAGAAGCTGGCAGTACTTTACGATTGTAAATGAGCGTCACGCTTTCTCTTACATCTCCTTTATTCTGCTTACTAGTTCTCTTCTGCCAAGATTTCATTCAACTATACTTTTTAGTGAAAAGGTGAAATAAAGAAGGAAGAAGTGAGCAAAGGATCCTGATCAAGTTATTTTTTAACTGAATAAGCATATGAAGAAGAGTATTTTTACTTTTCAAAACAAAGTAGCCAGAAAAGTTATCATAAAGGACTGAAAATTCCTAGATTTGCTTTCTTTTTTAAAATGTTAGCAAAAGTGAGCCTATAAGTTTATCAGAAGTTCAGACAATTTGCTTAATTTACACTTCCATCCATAAAGAAGAAAATAGTAGCTTTGCTCAGTGTAAATCTTAAGGAGCAGTCAGGTCTACCCAAATCCTATGAAATTCCCCAACTTGAAAAGATGTGCTCTAATTTCATAGCAACATATAGCAGAAATAATTGTTAATCCTCCTTAAGATTAAGTTACCTGGTAACCTGAACATCTGACAATTTATTCATCCACTTCCTATTCCCCGGTGGTACCTGGGAGGGCTCTCATGACAGGCAGCAAATAGAGCACTGCATGGGAATGCAATTCCTGTCTTTTAGACATCAGTTCCATTTGCTCCTGAAGATAAAGATCAGTGCCTGGGAGCTGAGTGAGTGGCACAGACTGCCTCACACCCTTATGGCTAATCTCTAACCTGCAAACCAGAGTTGTTGGATTCCAGCTGCCTGTTGGGCAGCCTTTGGTCTGTGATAACCCCTGATGCATGAAGGGAATTGCTTCAAAGAGTGATTTTAGCCTGGGAAAAATTATGCCAGGGACCACGCTAACAATGGAGCAGTATGGCAGATTGCCTGTGTACTGCCTATGAAAAATAGGCAGAAAACAGCAGTGAAGGTGGAAAATGCAGGATAAGAAAAAAAAGGAGTGGAAATGGAGGAAGGAGAGTTAAACACTTTAGAAAAGAGGACGGATTCAAAAGAATCCCAGCTGTGGGCATCTTATTAATTAAACTAAGTAATTATATAGCCAATTGAAACTGTCCCAAAAGACAGCTGTATATAGCTAATGTCCTTTTTGGTTTGTTTATTAAAAATTCTTTTTTACATGTAGCAGAGGAGCAGAAAGCATGGGAGAGTTGATAGTGGGCTTTTCTTTCATTTGGCCTCTGCACAGAGTGATCTCAGAAGTCTTTTCAGGAAAACAGAAATCACT
The DNA here is from genome assembly GCF_020740725.1 of Corvus hawaiiensis. NCBI lineage: Eukaryota > Metazoa > Chordata > Aves > Passeriformes > Corvidae > Corvus > Corvus hawaiiensis. Next base: position 13,190,810 of record NC_063217.1, read on the forward strand.
GGAAAGTGTATGAATTTTCTAATCATTTCTGAGTAAACAAGGAAGGCACACTCTTGCTCTGTGTCAGAGGAAGCTTGGGGCAGACCAGGGCAGACTTATGGAGCTGCTGAAGCAGAGACAACACTCATCACTCAGCCACATCAAAGCTGAGTCACAAGACTCCAAAGTGAAAATTAGTCTGTAAACTCAGATCATTTCCCCTTGATCTGGAGTTTGTGTAGAGAACCGATGTGTGCAGAGCAGCCTTAAATGAGACACAACCCTCCCCGCTGTCTGAGTTACAGCAGGTGTGTGTTTTGGGAGACCTGGGTCCAAGAAGCAACTCCATTGAACCACTAGCCAAGAGTGGATGTCATGAGTCTTTGACACTTCCTTGATAATGTTTACAGCTATGGCTTGCTTGTTCTTGGCCTCCTGCCCCCATGGCTATGGACATACACTCAAATGCAGCTGCCCCACAAGCGATGCTTGGTGCTGCATGAGATACCCTTGATTACCTGACACAGAGAGAGTGGTCAGACCACAGAACTCCTGTGCCTGTGGAACTGACATTTAGAAATGATCTGAACTCTCAAATGTGGGATGGATTTTATGCCAGCTAACTGTAGACAACTGAAAGATTAGTTCAGATTCTCTCTACAGGATAAATAGAGTCACTAACATAGATTAATTTCTTCTGGTCTAAGTAATCTAATATATGTGTCACAGATCAATCTTGGGAGATACAAGTCTCTCCTCACTGAGTACTAAAGGAGCTTAAACTAAATAAATTATTTTAAAATATATTAATTTAAAGGGATACAGGCTTGTTGCACCTCTAGAAAAACATATATGCCTTCCCTCTTTGAGAAACAGATTCAAGGCCCTTCCTGTCTAGTGGCTTTACAAGCTCACCACACACCGCACTGCTTATCAGAGCCAATTTACTTCTGGATTAGAGCTAATTTGCACCCACACTGTTCAGGCGTGCAGAAATTGAATGGTCCCATCAGCCTGTAACACAGCACATGCTGATAAACTCTGCCAAGAGCTGGGTAATGAAATCACCAACGAGAACAGGGTGCAATTGCCTGCTCATCCATGCAGACGCGCCTGTAGCGTATCCAGGCTCTGGCTCTGCCAGCAGTGGCTTTTCTGCATGACTTGGGCTATAACTTGAAAAATACTTTGTCATCTAATTCCTATTTATTTCAGATATCTCTGAAAAACCTTGTGTACAGCCTGTGGGGTAGGAGTTGTTCTGTGTTTAAGCACTATTTAACTCAGTCAGTCTTTGACCCCAAACATGTTCTCTTGGAACTGAGTGCTTTGATGGAAAGAGTCATAACGTCAGGTCTGTTTTCCTAATACACCATGGCGTACGTGTTTTGATAGCTCAGTAGACTACCAAGTAATTATTCAAATAACTGTATTTTAACTCCATTTAAATTTAAATTAATGATTTTCAAACTAAAAGTTACGCTTTATTACAGCTGAATGTAAAAAATAAAATGTTGGGGGAAGTATTCCCATGTAGCCCGTATATCTTCTTTTACCACTGACACTCATGACATTTACTCCCACCTTTTCCAAGAATCTTCAGGGAAATATTCTTAGAGTTTGGATAATTGATTCAGGTTGATGGTTCCTGCTGAGTAATTACACTCAGTAAATGGCTGTGAATATAATTTTCTATCAACCAGCAATTTATAATCAAACCTAATGGGTTCAGGTGCACATACAGCATGAGTGACATGTGAAATACCGGTGTGCAGAAGGCAAGTGAAATATTGTACTGGGTGCTATAGGATGTTGACATTCATTGTCTTGAGATCTCAGGTTTATCCTGGGATTTGATAAAGCAAAATAAGTGAAGACATGAAGTAAATAAATGAAGACTTCAAATGATGTGCAGTCATTTAAGAAAATGTGACTAAACCAACTGATTAACACTAACATTAAAGCCAGGTTCAGACAAGTGAAATAGGTGTCTCTTAGAAGTGGCCTATTGTCTGTTCAAGGTGCATCCTAAACAATGTCTGTCTTGTTCAGCCACATTTTTAAATGTGAACAAGTTTTTCTAGTTTAAGTATCTTTGCAGATCCACATCTACAGGGAACAGGAAAGCAGTTATGAATTTTCCCAATAATATACTGGGTTTTAGACTTTTTGGGATGACAGGGAAAAGATTTTCTTTCTAGTTAGCCAGTATCCAGTTTTAAGACCATAGGCACCTGTCCACAAATAAAGATATTTCCCGGTGTGGGCCAAAACACATTTTCAAGAAAGGCATTAATTTCCTAGCCTGCCTTTGGTGTGTATCCTGCAGGATGTTAGGCTCACCCTTTTGTTCAGCTGCCAGCAGATGGACAGACCACATGGAGGTCAAGGGACCCACTCTGTAGCAGTTTATGAAGAAATGCAGCCTGTGTGAGGAAACTCACATTGGAGCAGGAGAAGAGTGTGAGGAGGAAGCAGCAGCAGAGACATGTAATGAACTAACTGCATTCCCCATCCCCATGTGCCCCTGTCATGGAGGAGGTAGAGGATTTGGGAGTGAAGTTGAGCCCAGGAAGAAGGGAGGGGTGGAGGGAAGATGTTTTTAAGATTTGCGGTTTATTTCTTACTATCCTGGTCTTTTATTTATTGGCAATAAATTAAATTAATCTTCCCCAAGCTGAGCAAATTTTGCCCATGACAGTAACTGGTGAGTGATCTCTCTCTCCCTGTCCTTTCCTCAACCCATGAACCTTTTGTTGTATTTTCTTTCCCCAGCCCAGCTGAGGAGAGCTGTGATACAGTGACTTTGGTGGGCATCTGGCATCGAGACAGGGTCAACACACCACTAAAGTCAGTCTGGCTCTGCCTAATTATTTAGACCTGACAATAAACATTCTCAGGCTGGCATATGCATCTGGGAGTAGGCAGGTTCAGCCCTACCCTTCTCACAGCACCAGACTTCCAGGAATTAAAGGCTGTGAGTTGCCAGGGAGCAGCCACAGCCTGCACTCACCTCTCTGCAGGCTCATCTCTCTCCACCTATTTCTTATGCAAGATTTCTCTGCTCCAGTCCAAAACTTAGCTTCACATGAAGTCTGATTAACTGTGGAGCTCCTTCCTCCCCTGAAGGTGGACCCCACAAAAGGAGGCTGAGCCAGGAGTTCACCTGTGGTTGCACAGCATAACTTGCAGCCTTCGGTTAATCACCAAATCTCCCTGCACAATGTGTGGGAAAGGTGCTGCCTAACACAGGGATCCCCAGAAGCCACTCTACTGAACATCATTCAGGTTAGTCACTAAGGTGCACCCACAGCAGAAGCATGTATTGTGCCCCAGGTGGGACACAGGAAAATTACCTCCACATGGGAGGTCTTCCCAGGGGATGGGGGATGTGTCCTGGAACACAGCAATGGACAGTCTGAATCTTACCTAAATCTTTTACTGACCTAAGTCTGCATTTCTTTTCCTATTTCCAATAGTAGATATATATATAGATAAATAGATAAAGATATAGATAGATACAGATAGATATATATACACACACACATACTTGCATGTATGCATACATACACAGATATGTGCTATTATGAAGGGTATATGAAAATGGAGACCTTGTAATCTGTGAGAAGCCATAAATGCACAAACCCAGCCATTCTACCTAACAGAGATTCCCCTCTCTCATAGTGGCCCATTTCAGACACTAGTGCATGTTGTCGAAGAATGAGCTGAATGGAGACAAATGTCTGCTGTGACATATCCCCCTCACTTCTGACATTTCCAGGTTTCCAGAACCAATAACTGCATCAGAGGCCTCACATCTCAAGGACCTTGATGGATCTTTTCCCATGAATTTCTCTAATCCTTTTTAAAATCTTTTTGTATGTTTAACATCCAAAGCACCACTCAGCAACATGCTGCAATTCACAAAAAAGCATGCTTTGTTTTCTTTTAAACCTGCAGACTGATAACTTTGTGACCTTGGGTTACCACAAAGAGTGAATAATCATTGCTTAGTCATCTTCTCAATAAGTTTCAGAACATGTTATTATTTATCCAGTTCCTGTCTTTTCAGTTGCCTCTTCTCGGAGTTTAAATTAGTTCAAGTCTATTAAATCCTTCTACATGACCCATGTCACCCCCCTGGCCAATCCTGTTTTTCTTGAAACCTTTCTAAGTCCTTTGTAACTTTTTTGAGATATGAAAGCAGAACTGTACACGGAATGAAAGATGCAAGTTTATGTATATGAACATATATTTATCTGTAGCTGTTTTTTCAGGTTTTAACATATCAGCACCTTTTAGTCTTCTGCTTAGCATTGTGCTATCCACAGTTTTTTCAAACTCTCTGTCCTTCATAACTGGAGTTAATTTTGAGTCTATTATCCTAAAGGTAAAGTTTAGATTTTCTTCTTCCTAATGTATTTGCATTTATCAGTACTGACTTTGAGCTGCCATTTTCTTACCCTGCAACTCAGAACCATGGCTATCATTATCTATTGCAGCTCTTTGCAGTCAGATTTAGTCGTGACTACTCTGGTATCATAAGTGAACTTTGTTCCCTCACCATTCACCTCCCTTCCCAACTCATTTATGAATATATTCAACAGATACATGGACATCAGAGGGACTGGCAGTAATAATGTTATCTCATTACTGGCTTGTTTCTGCATTGCTTCATCAACTGGCTCCAAATTGCTTTCTTAAAACAGGACAAGGATTTCAGTCTTCACGACTCATAATGGTGACTCATAATAAGTGAAAATTTATGTTAGTGTGGGACACAAAGAGAGATGAAGAGAAATCATGGAGGTAGTCCCCTATGGCAATGGAACAGTCATGACCTGTTATGCAGCCTTTATTTATCACAGATATGATTTGTCCCATGTAACCTGTTCAAAAAATTAAAATATTTGGTACTCAGAATTATACAGTTGTGCTTCCCCTCCAAAGTCTGAGATGTATAAATGAAGACTCCTCTTTCCTCTGAATTGACTTCCAATTAGTTTTAATGAGGTGTATTTCTGTTTAGTTTTCTGTGAGTAAAAACTAATTTCTGGCCTCCACTGCTGAGGATGTGCATGTTATCCTGACCTTTCCAGGACCACATTTCAACATGGAGAATGCCCTGACATATGCACCCCCATACAAACTTTCATTCCCAAAGTTGGATGGTCAAGTGTAGCCATTATAATGGTATCATTACTTGCTTGGGAAAACTTTGACCATTTTTCCTGGAAGACTTTTAAAATGAGGTTCCAGGTACTCATTAGCCTTTGTGGGTTTTTTCCCTCCATGAAACTGTGAAAGGAACATGTCATTGAAACAATGGCATTTTTCTGACCACTCCTTTCTCAAAAAAAAGTGAATTTGAAGGTATATCTGTAGAAAAATTACCAGTTTGGACCTGCTACACTCAAACTTTTAGGCAGCTTGGCTCACTAGGAAGAGAGTGACATTTGGATTGGCAATTCTAAACCAGCAACAGTGAGCAGGAATCAAAGGCAGAAGTGAAAGGGCTCATGTGAGCAAGCAACAGTTATTACTGCCCAAACACAAATCAGGTTCAATCCCATTCAGAAAAACATCTTTCTAATTGCGAGAGCAATCTCCAAAAGCAGACATATCCATTTCAAAAGGGAGAAGAAAGCTTCAGTGAAAAGCTGTGCAACCACTTGAAATGCTCAGAAAGAAATGGATCTAAACTGAATTAAGGTCAGCAGAAGGGGCAAGAAAAGGAATGCAGCTTCATCCAAAAAGGATTCAGCTATTATAAGGATTATGATAATATAAAGATCTCCAGAGATACCAAAGTGATGTAAAATACATATTAGAAAAGTACATTCAATGAAGTATACTGCAAATCATTATGAATATTCAATTTCAATCAAAATAAAATGAAAGAGAGTACTCAGGGACTCTGGATTTGAATCTGAAAAGACAATTAAAAGAAAAGAAAAAGAACTAAAAAGAGAGAGATAATAAATTTGATCCTATAAAAAATGCAGAGAATATTAAGTAAGCTTTTCACCTATGATATGGAAAAAATCAGACAACGTGATTTTAAGCATCTTAATATGCTTAAAATATGCTCCCTCAAGTATTGCTATTTATTCTGGGAACAGAGAGCTGTCTGTTCACCTCGAGCTGTTCAGGATCATTTATAAGAGAGCTAGATATGCTCAAAAGGTAGGAATGATAGCAGGAAAAGACAGAGCAATGTGCTTCAATTTGTGGCAGATTTTTTTTAGTGTGGAAGCATTGAACAAATACTGAGAAGAGGAATAAGGTGTATCAGTATCTTAGGACAGAGACAATTTTTCAGGGTGAAGAAGAGGCTCAGGAACCATAAGGGGTAAGAAATATGATTTCACTACAAGCAAGTATTGGGTCTATTTCTTAATTTCTGGTCATTTCAGGTTTTAGGTATTCATAAAGAGATGTAGTTGTATGTGAAGATCTGTTTAGTGATTACAGCACAAAAATAGCAAAATAATCTGTGCTCATCTTTTCAATAAAGCTACAAGAACACAGTGTGGATTTATCTGTACAATCTCCTCCACCACAGACACACACACAAAATTAAAAAAAGAAAATTTGAAATTGTAGCCTACAGCTTGTAAATGAGATCAAATTCTTGAAAAATTGCTGGCAAGTCTATGGGAATACACATTAAGATACTGCAGAATGTTTGGTGCTGCATTTCTGGATATAATAAAATATCTACATACAGAAAAGGAATTAAAACCAAAAAATAATTATTTTTCCACCAAAAGGAGCCAAACAGATCCCTGAAACCTACTTCAGATCATACTTGCCAGCTAATCAGTGTGTGGACCATTTGTATATCAGAGTTTATTTTGTTTATGTGTTCAAAACTAAGAGACTGCATTGACACTTTTAAGAATAGAAAACAAGTCCTGCAAAAGGATTTTCCTATGTTGTTTTACTTTGCATCAGTGCAGTGAGTGCCCCTGTCTTGAAGGTACTGGAAGATAACATCACTGTGGACAGATGCCATACCCCCATGTCATATCAAAAGACACCCACACCCACCCACACCCACCCATACGCATTTTAATTTGCAGCTCACGCCCACTGAAATATTCAACAGAAGATGCCACGTGATCAGGAGTGGGTAAGGGATGCATTTCTAACTTTTTTTACCCACTGCTGGCAATCACTAACATCATGTCTTTGTCAAGGAAGCCGTTGCTTAAAGCATTCCTACAAATACCAGTTTTCCATTACTTAAATACAGAAAGCAATGGAATACAGAAAATGTGCACATTCTTTGTCTCCGTTAACTGAAACTATTAACGTACTTCAGTCTCTTCCACTATGTTTAAATTATTTTTATCATAGTGAGCCTTTTGTCTAATTCCCCCTGCTCCTCTTGCCTGCAATATAAGAGTGTCTGATAGTCTCCTGAGCTTCTTGACAAGAAAGCAAGTATGACATATTGCAAGATTTGCAGTGTCTGTTGCAGGATGAAAGACACACAGTGGAAAAGAGGCACAGTGTACAACTACCAGCAAGGCATTCAATAAAATCAGACTCTGCTTTTCATACCAGATATTTTACAAGTATTGGATTGCAAGATATTGTGGAACTGGGATGGTTTAACATCACACAGTTAACTACATATTACTACCTGACTTTGTGTTGCTCAGATAGAAGCATCTGAAATTTTCCTTGAATCCTTGTAGTTTAGAGAGTCTCATTTTTTCCCTTGAAAGACATGCTATTTTTTTTTCATCCTTTATTGGGATTTTTGTGGTGTTCTGTGACACTGAAGTAAACTGAGCAGAAGGCTTAGGTCACAATAAAATGTAGATTTTTGTTGCTGAATATAATGAATATCTATAGAAATATGCAGACAGTTTCAACAGTTACTACGCAGAGGAACATGGAAGAATACCAAAACATCTGGCTGCTTTAATCTGAGACTGATTTAAAGCCCTGTTTGGGGTTGACACCTAACCTAATGATACAATCACATATTAATAGGTATTGTGTTTGTGGGAACAAACAGTTCACATCTTTCAGCATCTGCAGCTGTTCCTAAGAACTTGATGGGCCATGTGGCTTTGGAAATCCATGTAAGCACAGCCTCAGCCTGTACATCCAGTCTTGAGGGCACAGAAGGTCTAAGGAAACCCACCCTGAGTTCCTCTGGTGTATACTGTGTAGCTTCTTCTGGTATGATGGCATCTGTGCCTGCCATTGCTCCTATTTTGTTCTCATTAACCTGAATTCACTTTGCACTTCAAACATTTGACCTCTGCTTCCCCCCAGTCTTAACATTTTTGTCTTTGGAAAGTATTACAGAAGTCTCTCCATGTCCTTCTGAAGCTATAATGCAATTTAAATGAGAAATTATTGTGATCTGGCCTTAGACAATGCAGGATCTGTTGTAGGTCTATACTAAATATTTTTCCATTACCTTGTCAAAGCCAGCCAAGCAATGACCAAAACACATGCTTTTTTTGATTGAAGTGCATGTGGTTTACCTTTTGCTTCCATTTTACTGGTACTCAATTTAAACCTCTTGATCTCTCATCAGCCTCTCAGAGTTCTTTATAGCTTGTGTTGCTACTGTAGTTGTGCAATATGAAACAAATGAAAAAAATTTCCTATGCATAAAATGATTTAAGAATAACACAGTAAAATCATGACGAGAAATTGTTCAAGGTAGTGAACACACCAATGAAATTTTGAGTGTCTTACAAAATCTGGGGTTTTAACTTTCAAAAATTGCTGCATATTGGAACTTCTTGATGTATGACTCTAGAGTAGGTGGTATAATAACAATAGTAGTAATATCTGGAAATTAATTACTTGTGTGAATAGCTTCTAAAAAACTCATTAAATTGATTAATAAATGTAAAATTTTTCTAATCTTGTCATTATGATCTTAATAATTTTATTTTTGTGGGTTAAATTCAAAGTTCAAGCATTCACTGGTTCAACTGATTCAGAGAATCCACCAAGACGTTTCTGAAAACCTTCTATGGGCTGACTTGGTCTGGCTTCTCTTCTTTATGGTTTTTACAGAAACAAAAGGCTTTCTTGTGCTAGAGATCATGCAAAATAACATGAAGAATCTGCTGGACCTTCTTTTTCTTTCTAAGACCTTGTAGTTTCTGTGAGCATCAGTATCAATCATAGAAATGTCCCACAGATTGTAACAGGAAGAAGGGTATGTCATGGCATAATTTCCTTTGTGCTATTGTGTGAACTGTACAAAGCCGACAATTCCTTTCCCAGTTTTAATTACAGAGACAGTAATTACCTGCATTGTATGCATTAATTAAAATAGTCACAACTTTTAAATTAATTTTTAACATCTCACAACTCTATTAGAAAGGCTTGCATATAGAGTTAGGCCAAATAAAAACATGGAATATACTTGAATGAAATGCAATAATTTGACCAAAGACACAAACAACTCCACTGTTATGAGGTGTATCTGCTAATACAAATGGGTTCATAATGACTGCAACTCAAAGGCAGTAAATTATGAAAAATGCAGTGCATTAATTGAACCAGGAAGATTATTGATATCCTTGGGAATCAGTCTTGTGCTTCTGACTAACCCTCAGATTACAAGCTCTTGCTTCGTGTCTGGTATAGGTGTAATACTTAGCTTTGTTGAAATAGGTAATGTTGAAATACACTTTTTCTTTTCCCCAATAGTGGGGAAGTATGAACAGTGTTTCCAAGTCAGAACAGTGCAGCTCGTATCATTAAAATTTCATGAGTTATGACTTCCCTTGGATTTGTTTGAGTTGTGAAAAAGCAGTACCTTGTATTGTATTCCTCTGCTTAATTACTGGCATTTTCTCTGGGGAGTTCAGTAACATTTACCTTATATTTCTAACATACTTTCATCACAAGGTCTTCTGCTTGGTTGCAGAGAAGCAAGCACTACAAAACCATCCCACCAGAGACTGTAGGGGAAGAAATCAATGGAAATCCAGTCTTTTAGGCTCTGCTGCTGTGATCATTAATCACTTTCCCTTATACTGTGAGAAAAAAAAATAGTTCTCAATTTAATTTTAGTAGTGAGTGCTAAAGAGGCATTAAGAAATGCACTTACTTCTCTCTGTTGAATATGATGAATTCTTTCCTAACGGTTTCCAAGCACTGCTGCAGGTGTACGTTCTTTAAAAAACAGCATGAATAGGTTGATTAAAAAAGATGAGAAATCATAGACAAAAATCACACAAACACAAACAACACCTAACAAAAAGGCTTACGAATGAATACTATCACGAGTATTTTGAAGACTCTTAAATTGGGCTGTGATAGCACAATCAATCTCATTCTTTTGGAAGAAGTACCCCATAAAGAATTCCTGAGGATTTTTACATCTGATAGCTGTACGAAGAACAGCTTGCACGAACATACAAAATCATTAGGAGTAGCAACATAATTTATAAAACCTCACTGAAATGATAATTCAAGTCTGGAAATTGTTATTAATTTTCTCAGTACTCTTGACTATTCATACAATGCATCTTTCTACATGGGACACATTAGTCAAGAGTAAATAAAAAGCCTTTTCACTGCATACTTCTCATTTTTGGTAGTAGTACTGAATAAATACTTTTTGTAACTATTTGTCCATGTGTGGGAAGTGTTTTTGGCAACTGGAAACACTTTTTCATACTTTAAATGAGCATCTGTGATAACCTTAAAAATTATTATAGCTTAAACATGTTGTTACTATTTGACCGAAAAAAAATGGTTGCTTTTCATCTTGCTTTGGAGATGATTTATGCAATGTATGAAATGACAGACAGAAAGGTTGAGTCTACTTTCAGAGGTGATAGAAGTGAATGGAGTTTGCCTATTCGAGTGTAATCAAAATGCCACTGACTGCAGTCACAGTCCCCATCTTACCAGCGGGCAGGTTTCCTTGGCTCCGTCTTTGGATTTGTTTTTGGCAAGTCGCTTTTTCTTTTTATGGAGAGGCTTGGACTCTAAAATCATTTCTTCAAGTTCAAATGTGGGATCACAGTTCAGTCTTCCTTTCTGGTACAAAAGGATTCAAAGTTACTCTTTGAAGCATTGTTGTGGTTTTTTAGTTTGCTTGGCAAGTGTTAATAGCAGTAATAATGAACCAGCTCCTCAATCACATCTGTAAAATGAAAACTGTCTTTTTAGGCCTGGAGTGACGCTCAAACTCTAAGTAAGGGAGATAAGATAAAAATCATATTATATAGCAATTATAAAGAGTTAGATCCACTTCCTAGTTATAAACAGATACACTCCTAGAGTGACTAAAGTTATGCTTCCCCAGTGAGAGAGATTAATCTGGTCCCAGGTCTTCATGAGAATATCAGTTAGTGCTATAGAGCATAAATGGCACCTGTAATAGTGCAAAAGAGATGGGGAGTGCCTCTAAGACTTTGTTGAAATCTGATTTTCTGAAGTGTTACTGTGGATTCAGTTACTTACATGCTGTCCATGAGAACAAAGGAAGGAGCAGGCCTGTTTTGTTAGCAGCCTATATTAAAAAAATTGATTCACAGTATTATAGAATCCCAGGTTGGAAAGGATCCCAAGGATCTCCTGGTCAAACTTTTCTGGAAAAAACCACAGTCCCCAGTCTGGACAAGACAGCCCAGCAACCTGTCCAGCTGAATCTTAAAGTGTCCAGATTTGGGGAATCCACCATTTTAATGGTCAGATTATTGAAATGGCTGATTGTTGTTATGAAAAACTTTGCTCTTATGTCCAGCTGGAATCTTCCCAGGAGTAACTTGTACCCAATATCCCTTGTCTTTTCCATGTGACTCCCTGTAAAAAGGGAGTCTCCATCTTTGTAGCTAACCTTTAAATAATGGGACATGGTGATAAGGTCTCCCCTAATCCTTCTTTTCTCAAGGCTCTACAAGCCCAGTTCTTCCAGCCTTTCCTCTTATGGCCTGTTTCCCATTCCTCTGATCATCTCTGTGGCCCTTCTCTGGACCGACTCCAGCCTCTCCACACTTTTATGTGTAGTGTGGACCAAAACTGAACACAGTATTTCAGGCATGGCCTGTCAAGTGCTGAGTAGAGTGGGCAGTGACTTTTCCTCTGCTGGTGATGCCCTTGTTGATGCAACTCAACATCCCATCATCTTTCTTTGCCGTGGCAGCACCCTGGTCACTCACATTGAGCTTGGTGCCCACCTGGACCTCCAGAGGTGCTGGAGCTGTTCCCCAGTGGGGTAGATCCCACCCTGGGCTACATCCCTGGATTATGCTTCCCAGGTTTAAGACCTTACACTTGTTCTTGTTGAACTTCATAAGATTCTTGTTAGCCCACTTCTCCACAGGTCTTCCTGCAGGGAGGTTCTCCCAAAGTGTCCACTTCCCCACTCAGTTTGGTATCATCAGGGAACTTCCTCAGAGCACACTTCCCATCATCTACATCACTTGTTAAGGTATTAAACAGTGTTGGACCCAATATCGATCCCTGGGGGCCCCACTTGTGACAGGCTGCCAGGTGAAAAGGAGCTGTTTTCCACCTCCCTCTGGGTGCAGCCCACCAGCCAGCTCCCCACCCATAATATGCATCACTTGTCTGTGCCATAACACGATTTCTCCTAAAGGAGGCTGTGGGAAACTGTATCACAAGCCTTGGAGAAATCCAGGTAAACAATGACCACCACTTGCCCCTTATCAACTGAGCAGGTTCCTTTGTCCTTGAGTATGATCAGGTTTGGAAAGTACTTTTAGTCCTTGGTGAATCCCTGGCTTTTCCCAATTATGGGCTTCATTCTAGTCTATTATTCTTTTTCTATTCTATCCACTTTATTAAGATTTTCCTTACCCATTACACAAATTACTTAAATGTTTTGGATTCTCCATAAAAAAATGTTATGTTAATTTGTGATGCATGATGCAAATTTTAAGATTCTTTGAATCTTAAAATACAAGGAAGTCCTTTAAAAATTTTTTAAATTTCTTTTGGAAGTCCAAAAAAAATTTTCTGAAAGATTTGAATTGTGTTGTGGAAGATGCTAAAAGCAGCCTGTTTTCTTCTGGGACTTCTGAGAGTTCAATCACACCATTGTCACTGTCAAGGTGGAAGTACTAAAATGAGTCATATATGGATGACAGATATTTTTAGTAACCAAAACCACCAAGCAGTAAAATCACATCAGAAATTACTTGTATAATTTGTGGTATCCTACAATGAAACATTTTGTTTAGCGATCACTCCATCGTTTTTATTCCTAGTGAATTCTGTATAGTCGGAGCATAATATTTACATATCTGATGCCTTTTCCTGCATATTATCCAGACAGCTTTAGTAAAATGTATTTGGCTTTTATTTATGGAAATTTATAGTTTGTTTATATTTATTAATAAATAAATATTTATTACCTCAGGTTTCATTAATATCAGTTTCTTTCTTGACAATGTATAGTTTTGAGATTTGTGTGACTACTTAAAAAATAGATCACTTTAATTCTGAAGCTTTAAAAATAAAAGTAAATTTTATTTTTAAAAACCGTACTAATAATTTATGACTCCAAGCTGAATATGAAGAAACTAACTAAGCCATAAAGAAACACATGTGCTAGTTAAGTAAGAACTATGTTTATGGAATCAAACTATAAGGGAGAAACAAACCTGTGGGATATTGCTCCCACGGGCCTTCCATGTGCCCTCTTAGCTGCAGAGGGCAGACAAGCTCCTGACAGTCATGGCAAGCTGTCAAAATTTGTAAAACTCTCTACTTTCAAAACACTCCACAGGTCACAGGGCCCCAGTTCACCCTCTCATCAAAGGCTGAAAAACAAGAAATATTTTGTTGTGTGGCCCCAATTAATCAGTGAAAATTTTGCTGGTGCAACAAAGAGAAAGTTCCTGGAAAATGTGTGACCAAACTTGGTCTCATGAAACAATAAAGTTTCTATAAAAAGAAATATTGTGCTAGAAAAGACACTTTGATTCCCACATCACTTTTTTTCCTGACACACTTGATTGACCAGGTGAAACGAGCCCTGGTTGATATCAGACTCTTCATGAAAGAGTCTGATAGAGCTTGTAATGGGACTTTCATATTAATCTGGGTAGATAAATGAAACATTTTACTCCTATTTCCTTTTAAATGTAGAATATTATTTTGCTTCAAATAATACAGCTTTTCCCTTCAGTTTTATAGATGCCTGCCAAAATACAAATAAGGTGAATCCAAATGTGAAAAGAAAAGCTGTCTTTGCAGAATCTGAGTCTCTCTTGGATCCCCAAGTATGTTGTACCTTTGGATATGGGGAAATGGATCTCCCTTTTAAGGTACTGTGTTGTGAAGTTTTCCACATGCTGACAGTTGTGGATTAAACTTTTAGCTGGAAGTAGGAGGTCTAAATAATCAGTTGAGTTCTGCCTGAGAAGTCAGTGCACACCTCTGGTATCTCAAAGAGCAGCTTGAACTTGAAAAAAGGAAAAGAGGAAAGTCAGTCTCCACTCATCTTGCAGATCCACACCACCAGGAGAACGGAGTTTACAGTCCACCAGGCCAGGAAGGAGCTTTGTTCTGCAGTGCTTTGCTTAGGGCAGAAACCTGAAGGAGTGGAGGGGAGGTTCCTGGCATGGCATAGCTTAGACACAGAAGTAAGAGGGAAAGACTCCTGGCCTGACAGATATGACATTCACCTCTCCAACTTTCATGTTGCACTAGGATTGAGCTACAAAATGAAATGAAGGAATTTCCCTGCAGGTGAACATTGTCCTGAGTGCCTGTACAGAGGAGCGTGCCTTTCCCTTCTCCTGTTGTGCTAGTAATATACCTGCCATATTCCTGGTCTTTCCCCCAGTTCCCTGAGGGAGGCCTGCTTGCCGACCCGCAGCTTTCTTCTCCTGTAGGATATTGCTTCCAGAGAGGCTCTGGTCAGGTGCCAAGAAGCCCAGCAAACACTGCCAGCAGTGTCTTGGCAACCCACCTGTCTACCTTTGCTCCGTTAGGCAATGTCTCTCACCTCCAGCTTCTGAAGCATTGGATCCTGTCTCCATCATGTTTATGATGGACTCTAATGCGCCCCTGGATGAAGACAGGGTCTACCTATTCCACCTTCGTCATCTTTGTTTACAGTTGCATAAAAAAACCCCCAGCAAAACAGAAACAAACCTTGGTATGCTACAAATATGTTGTTTGGAGAAGAATTATAGTGTGATATGACTGAAAAAAGTGAAGAAGCATGTTAACACCACAGTCATTGCTTTTTATTCATGGCCTTCGAATACATTTAACTTGAAAACGATGAAAATGGAAATACCCAGAAAACACCAACAAAATGAGACTACAGTAAAAAAGAAACCACCAGATTCCCTCACACATCTGAATGTTTTATTGTCAGAAACTGTCACAAAGGAAATAGGTCAGCCTTTTGGAACCCTATTTTTTAAGTGAAAAAGTAGCAGCATACTGGGATGTCAAAAAGTTTTCCAAATGTTATTTAAATGCCGGACTTTCACAGCCACACAGTCTTCTTGGTTTTCTTTGTCTCAGAGTTAACTCTGACAATCATTTGCTCTAACAGCGGAAATGCAAAGTCTAGAAAAAGCTTCCTTTTATTTGAAAGGGAACGAAAAGTGAACCAAGGTTAATTAGTTTTTGTTGTGATCTATTGAAATGGGACGAATTTTCCCTTAGCTGTGACTGAGTAAATGAAAGTAGAATCCAAAGTAAATTGCTGAAGAGCAATAAATACAAGCATAAACAAGTAAAATAGCAGTGATAACTAAAGTCAGAATTTACAAACATATTCACCTGGAATATCGACTTACGTTAGGAACAAAGCCCGGGGTCACAGCTTTCTCTAGAACAGCATCCCAGTTGACATCAGCTAGGTATGGAGAGTTTTGGATGTCTGCAAGGCTTGAAAGGCGGCACTCTGGGTCCTTAGTGAGGAGCTGTGAACAAGCACAAGGCATTTTCTAAGGGACTGGATGCCATATGCAAGAGTAAATGTATCACACACATAATTGTAGGATACATATTTTTAAGTAAGAAAATGGCTAGGGAATCTTCTGACAGATGCTAGAAGTCCCAATTAAAAAAAAAAATTAAAAGTAATAACTCATAGGGTATGGGTATAATTTAATTGCCCCCAGATGGCTGCTGCAGGCATGAAGTATATAAACGCATTAGCAACAAAAGTCTGTTTACAAATACACAAGAGTCTGAGTGAAATGAAACATCATAGTGCAACACCACCCAACAATTTGTATTTTGTATTTAATTTTTTGGACAATAAAGTTACACTGAGCATCCTGGCAGCAATTAAAATTATCCACCTCACTTCTCTTATCTATTCAACACTAGATTGCTAATTGCTTCAAAAGACATGTATTTTTTATTACTCTATTCAAACATTCACCAATATTTCCTGTTCAAGTGTCAATATTGATGATCTGAAATATCTAAAATAGACAGATTATCTTTGCAGTATGGCCAGAAAATTAAAGCAAACAAAAACCTGGGATTTTAGGAAGAACACAATTTTTAGGGTCGGATGCATTCAGAAAGAGCCCTCCCTTGTAGCTTAGCGACATTTACAGCAAAGTGGCTTGACTTTTGTTGTTGCCACTGTAGCAACGTGGGACAGGAAAAGATACAGCCATTTTAATTTTTAATCTCCCTTTCTGGAAACTGCAGCAGAAATTCAGAGGGCAGAGTGGTCCTTCCTTCCCTGTCCCACTTGCATATCCACAGCTGGGGGGAAATGGGGCCAGGGCACAGAGGAGGAATTACTGATCCCCAAACTTTTACTATCACTTGTGAATCAGTTCCAAAATAAAAGAAATATTAAATTTTTACTTCTCTGAAGCCATGAAAAGCCTGAATCCAAGCCTAAGAATAAAGAACCTAAGAATACTGCACCACTCACACTCAGCCTAGAAATAAGGCCTGCTCTCTCATCCTTGAAATGTCGACTACCTAATGTGTGTGCTTGTCTAATGCCTTTTCCAGTATTGGAGGGGCTTCTGGAAGAGAAGAGAACAGAGGACAGAAGGTATTTGTGCTTTCTTACCTTTTTCAGTAGTGCTATCATGCCCTTGCACCATGCAGATGAGTAGTGAACTCTTTCTATCTTGAACATGTTGAGTATCTCATCAATGGGGGTGGCTGAATGAATTTCATAGGGCCTCTGGGATAAAGTTAAAACAAAATCAAGTCAGCAAGAATAGATAAAGCAGTGCAGACTATTCACGTTTTCCTGAGCTCAGTATTGTTTATCTTGGAAATACCAAAACCACAAAAACATCTTATAACAATTTTGAGTCTAATCCTTTGCATGTATGCTTTTCTTTGGTTGTAATAAATATAATTACTCATAGATGCATTTTCTTTGCAATTTTTCTCTCATGAAAGGAAGTATCAGTTCAAATGAGATGAATAAATAATTTTGAACCTAGGACATTCTATGTGAAATGTGGATTATTTACTATTTTTTGGTTGTAGTACCAGTGATCAGTTCTGGTAACCTAAACTGACTAAATCAAAAAGAGGTGGCTGAAAGGAGCTTTGTCATCCTGATTTTACTGAGTAGTAGATAAAGAAACTAAAAAATGCTTACAAAAGTCTGTGTCAGAATCACAGTAAAAAAGAAGACTCCCAATCCTTCTCCTTTGCCCTTGTTTAAAATCCAAAATTTACTCATTATATGGATCTGCTGTCATGTGTTTGCAGTGCCTAAATTCTTCTACAGATGAAGAAAAGCCCCGGGCTTTGCAGTGCTTTGTTCATGAAGTTTGCTCTGATTTATCTTTTATAAAATGCAGAATTTGGAAACAAAGGTACTACATATAAATTTATATTCTTGTCATTTTCTGTGCGCATACTTGTATGTTTGAAGCAAGTTGTTATAATTATAGTGTATTTTTATAAACAAGGACAGAGAGTGGATTGTTTGTGAATTAAGTTGTACCCAG
Organism: Corvus hawaiiensis; assembly: GCF_020740725.1. Classification (NCBI taxonomy): domain Eukaryota; kingdom Metazoa; phylum Chordata; class Aves; order Passeriformes; family Corvidae; genus Corvus; species Corvus hawaiiensis. Next base: position 13,208,722 of record NC_063217.1, read on the forward strand.
CAGGTGATAAATATGTGATATGAGATCTGCAGCTAAATGCCATCCTAGCAGCAGTGTGCAAATTAATGCATCGTAATTCATAAACAAAATAGAGTTACCTATTAATCCATAACCTGAACAGCAAAGGGCAGACACTCATTATCTTGACTAAGAACTGAATCATGCTGTGACTTTTGCTAGTATGTACTGGTAAAACATTATAATTTAAGAATATTTCTAGGTGTTAGTTATCTAATCTGTTAAGGACTTGGAGTCGCTCTTCATAAAGACCCAGGACATAGTCTTATTCTGGGAAGATTGATGCACATATTTAACTTTTAACATATGTATGAAACCAAGTCCATTCCAAGGCACTGGGGTGTTCTAAAAATAAGTTCAAGGAGGGCTTAAATCTTTTTGCTTTGATTCACATTAAGTTAGCCTGTTGTCATTTAGCTATACCATGTCCATATGAATTCAACAGGACCTAAATGTCTGCTCTAAATACGTAATTTTCTTATCAGTTTCAAAATTGTCATTAGAAATAGTCTGTCATGCTTTTCCCTACCTGTGGCAATGTTGCCATAAAACAGTTATTAAAAATGAAGCCTTGACATGCTTTCTGTCACCTAGAAGTAACCTACTGCTGACTTAACTTGATATAAAAATGTGGTCAATAGGATCATTGAGGCAGAATGTACACCAATTGTTGAAAATGGCAGTTAACTCTAAAAATAGCAACTATAAGGAATTGTGAATCATGAAAAGTTTTTCTGTTAAGGATATTTCTGTCCATGCCTTTTTCCTCGCAGGAAAATCTCTGAAGTTTACCTTATTTTCAAGACTATTAGCATTCTGCCCTCTTGATTTTTTGAGATTTGCAGAGATTTTAAATATTGTTATTAGTTAATTCAAACCATAAATGGCCATTATAAGTTTGGTCTTTTGAGGCTCTTCGTACCTCTATCTCCCCTGCTTTTCAGCTATTCAATCCACTTGAGTGTCCTATCCCTTCAGTTCTATTTTGTGAAAAAAGAAAAAAAAAATCTGGTTTGCTTTTGTTCATGGTTTTTTATCAAAGTTTGTTGTAAATTGGTCACATTGCAGTGAAAGTCAGAATCTGGGAATCCCACCTACTATCTCATTCCTTCTCTTTGTCTCTACTGAATTCATGGTATATACATTTATTGTAGCATTTTAGCAGTTGTCTATAGCTCAGTAGCAGACTGTCACGTGGCAGTTTGCAACAGGCAGTTTAATTACAATTTAATTTCATGGACTTGGTGAAAAGATCGATGCCTGATGCAAGGCTGTATGAATTTGCTTTTTTCTTGCTAGGTATTTTATTAGCAGTTGGGTAAGGAGAAAAATTAAAGGAGAAAAACTAGTGAGAAATGTTAGCTCTGCTGTGGATAACCAAAAAACAGTGCAGACAGCTCTGTACTGGACACAACCTGCTCCTGTAGCTACAGCCTCATTTCCAGCACAGCATTGTTTTAGCTGCCCAGCACTAAGAAGCCAGACATGAGAGCGGCTGGAATGCCTTGAGCACCCTGAACAGTAGAGGCAAATAAAACCAAAAATTTTCAGCTCAATGACAAACAACTCATTTTTACTCATTTTACTTTTACTTATCACCTCTTGAATTCAGATTGTCAGCATCATACGCTATGCACAGCTCCGAGGTGGAAAATCAAATTTGTGATGTTCCTTATTTCTAATGCTCCTTCCTTGCTTGCCTGCTGCCTTTCCCATGCAGCAGCAGGCAGCAGGCTCCAGCTGCAGACAGCCCTGTGTCCTGTGGCTCTGCCCTGTGCCACAGCCTCCTCTCTGCCCAGGGCTGCTGCTGCTGGCGCGGGTGGGCTGCTCCAAGCGCCCACCCATGTTCTGGGTGGCAGTGGGGCTGTTTCCTTGCTGTGGGACAGAGAGCTGTGGGAGCCTGGAGGAGCAGGGGCTGCGTGCCTGCAGCTTTAGCTCGCAGCCTTGTGTGTGCAAAGTGCACCTTCGCGGCCATCTGCATGGCGCTGCTGCCGCAGATGGGGCTTCGGAGCTCGCTGCTGTTGAGACAGCAACGTGCCTCGGGTTAAGCACATTTCCTCAACCCACTGCTACTTCTCTTGTCATCACTTGTCAGTTTAGGCCTTGTCTAGACTAGAAAAATTTAGAAAATATTCACCTTTTCCTTATCCATACAGTGGTGTGGGCTGCCAAGCCATCCTCTGGCTTGCTCAGCAGCCAAGAGCTGCTCTTCAGGAGAAAACAAGCAGCTGACTTGGTTGACTTGAGCAGGTACAGATGGCAATGTTTTTATTAAAAAAAAAAAACAAACAAAAAAATTGATTCAGTCTCAACTTTGCTTTGTTTGTAGCCAGATTGACTTAGTCAGGAAAGACTGTATGGATCTTGGCAAATGGATATTAGTCTACGTAATTTTTCATTTATTAAAGTGAATTTGACACATTAAAGTGATCTTTTGTGATTAGTCTTGGGAGTTCAGCTTTCATTAACAATCATTCATTGTGCTCCTTTCTTGGAGACACTCAGTGGTGAAAGGGTTGTTATAAAACCATCAGGATGTTCTCTAAATTTACCGAAAGTGCAGCTAGAACTACCGTCTCTGACTAGGATTGAGGATGTATTATCCTTATCACTGCCAGACTTTAACTTCTCCATTCCAGAAAGAATGTCAGCCTAAAAACTGCCTGAGGTTTGAGAATTATGGTAGAGAAAAATTGATAATAATTGTTGGTTTGTTGTTTTTGTTAAGAAAGGTATTTAATACTCCTCTGCTTTGAGAGCTGAAACAGTCTTTGCATGGGAGAGATCTTTGTCTCAGGAGCATAACTTTTTCTATTTCTGTGAAAATACAAAACAGATTGGCCAAATTTTAGGCCTTTGAAAAATTAAATGCTGAAGCAACAATATGCAGACACTCTCAAATTAAGTCTTCCACCAAAAAGAGGGAATAACAATTATTCTTTATTTCTATTTTCCTTTTTCTGTCATCCTACATGAAATTGTGAGATCTTTGTGGGATGGATTGTCTGGCAAGACAAGGTAGCAGAACTGTGTTAGTGTCATAATATAAAAAATACTCCTTCCCTTTTAAAAAAGCATACTGCAATGCAATAAAATCCTCTTTCCAAAACAGGAATGCAAAATAATTTTAAAACCCTCAAACAGCTACTTTAGCTATGTCATCTGAAATAGTATCTAAATTAGTGTTTTCCATGGGGAATAGTAAATATTTAAGCAACTGACTGAAATCCTTAGAACCAAAATGGAAAAGAATTTTCCATTATCTTCTGTGATATTTGACCATGCTCAGGAAGATTTTTCATTAAGCTTATTCACATAATTGATTAGATAAGAAACAAATGCACTGGCAGATAAGCATTTTCTATAGCTGGGCCAAGCATCTTAGGATATTGCATTAAGTCTCTTATGGTATTAGCCAAGACAATCAAAGATAAAATAGAGTCTGAAGTAACTCCTGTTTGAAAAGGAACACCATTGTTTGCAATTCAGCATTATAAAGAAGCCATTTAACATAAGGCTTTTCCTTAGCCAAACTGAGGCAAATTTTCATAATGTATTTGAGTGTGGGGTGAAACTTTCCCAAGAGTGTTTTCAGCTGGAAAAGAATCAGGACAGCATTCCTGACCTGGACCTCAAATTTTATCCTGAAGAGTGCACTCAGTGGCACTGCAAACTTGAGACTTTTGTCAGATAACAACAAACTCCATCATTCTTACCCAACCCCTCAGTAATTCATATGCTGTAATTCCTAGAGACCACCAGTCTACTGGGTATGAGTATCCTGGACCTCCATCCATAAAAGCCTGGAACACTTCGGGAGCTAAAACAGTAAATGAAATCAAACAAAAAAGCATTTCATTAAGGTTACACTACAGATATTATTTCACAGCTGAAAAATTATCAAGGACTCAACAAACTGGAATTAAATAGACCTGGAAGAACAGTATTTTCAGGATGTAGTTTCAGTGCCTTGTTTTACTGATAAAAAGCAACCTTCACCAGTCAGGGTATTTCAAAAGTCAGTAATTTCATATGTTAATTCTTACCTGATTAATTGAAGATTTAAGCTATGTGAATAAAAATAAGCAATAAGAGGGGAATTCTTGATCTGAAGTGTGACTTAGAAAGTTTAAGGTAATGTAAACATTTTATGGGAAAAATATCTGCAAGTGAGGTGGTTCTTCCTGATTGATGGAGATGTTGAATATAGTAAATCTCATCCTTCTTCTCCATTTGGGTAGAACTAATCAGACAGGTTTAAAAGTATTCAACATAGGAAAATGGTACTTAGAAATCCTGACACTGATTTTATGATGTGAGAAACTGTGATGACTGCAAGAAAACCCACTGTCAATGAAGCAATGACTTCCATAAAAGTAACTTTTGTGGAGGAAAATAAAATGTATTTTCAAAACAAGGATCCACTTGTCTAATTTCAGGAAAAAACTTGTACTAAATAATGCTACTGTAGTCTCTTCAGAAAACCAGACATAAATAAGAGTGCATATGAAATGAAATTAAATTAAATTAAAACTCAGTCATGCTTTTCTAATGATTTAACAGCAGAATCTTAGTGCACTTTGTGAAAACAACACTTTCACTGGAGATTTTCTAAATAACATTGTCCCCAGCCATAACATCATGCTAGATTACAACTACCATGTGAGCCTCTTCTGGCCATGGTACCGAGTCTAATGTACCACACTACCCTCTGATTATCATGGCCTCACTTTGTGATGTGCACACTGCAGTGAATGATGTGCTCTGGTCACACTTACTTCTGACTGGCAGTTTGGGATTTCACTATTTAAGGCATTTAGAGAAGCACCTTTAATAAATGGAAAGGCATTCCTTTTAGAGGAGTTTTTGCAGTCCTTGCATTATGGATGGCAACCTAATAATTTACAACTCCAGACTTGACTTCAGAAAGTCTTCAAGAGCCAAATATAATAGAAGATTTCAGCATGGCAAAACTCTAATCTGTAGAATAAAAAGCAGTGAATGTATGAAAGTAGTCTTATACTCTTTGGCCAGCAAGACCATGTCTAAACACATTTGGTATGAGATCTGCAGGCACCTAAATAAACATTTTTGCTAGGATACATGTGTTTGGAGAATAGATGACCAGTGGATCTCCGTCAGAGTAAAACTTGTGCTGTGATCCAGTATGACATGAATCAACAATGCCATAAGAGTCATTACACTGAGTTAACTCTGTCTCACCTCCAGATGACATAGCTTCCCTTGGCATGCTATATCTTCATGTGTATTTCAGCTCTTGTTTGCATGCTGCTGGTGTGCAGGCACATTTTACAGGTGTGAAGTCTATCAGATAGGTCCTGAGAGTGTAAGCAGGACTCTTTTTATTACTTGAATGGATGGATGAACTTAAATTGCACATTAGGCACCAAACTTATATTTTGAATATCACCATAGGCACCTTGTAGTGAAGGTTTGCTTGATTTAGCCCCATTTGTTATGGTTTTTGCCCACCGTGCCTAGATGACGTACCATATTTCATTACAGAAAATAGCCTTTTGGCATTTTTACTGAGCTGTGTAGGTATAATATTGGTTTCACTATTTCTTTTATAGCTTTAATATTTTAATAATGAGACAGATCACTATCTGATTTCTGTGAGATAGAGGTGAAAGTACTTTATTGATGCAACCTGACATTGCCAGAATCATGCAGCTGTTTTGCTAACTTAGTGACTGAGCAATTGACTTACACTGTATTTTATTTTCTTGTTCTAGAAGTTTCAAGGTCAAATCATCCTACATTAAGCAGATCAGCAGAAAATGCTGTCTTTTGCCCTGGAGTTTTGAAGCTGTTCTCTTACCTTAAGCCGATGGCATTCTTAGGTCAGAATATGAGCAGTTAAGGTCCCAATTTTTAAAGCAGATAGCCCCTTTTGCCCACTTTAACATCATTATTTCCAGTCCACCTGGAATGCCTCCCTGCATTCCACCAGCTCCAGTGAAGCAGTTGTAAACACTCTCTTCCTGTGAGGTGGGGGACTGGCAGAGGGTGCAATATAATTTGCAGTATCCTATATACAGATTTTTTCCCAGGGTGAAATCTCAACGATGTTGAAGCCAAAAGACCTTTCTCTAATTTGACAAGGCTGTTAAATACCCATTTCACACTAAGCTTGTGCTTAATGTGTCTAAAAGTTTTTCTGAATGGAGACATTAGGTGCGAACAAAGGGCTCCAGGCTGTGTGCAGACTTCGGGAGTTTGCCTGCTCATTCAGAGAAAGCATGATCTTACAGAAAGACAGCACACCCTCCAAATCATGGAATTAGCCAAGCTCTAAAGAACTAGAGCTGTGAAATACATGACATAACACTAGGTTTTGCTGTAAGAAATAACTGTGCCAGGAGAACCAATTCAGAGTGCAAATTGGCTAGGACAAAAGCAAATAAAAATTCTGAAAGGAGGGATGAAATTCTCATTGAATTTCTTTAACATTGTTACTTAAATAGGCTATCTGTAATCTTTTAAAATTTGAACTTGATCCCAGGCTCATCTTGGACAGCCATCCTGCAGACTGCTCTGGGTAGATTCTTCCAATGGATGATCAGATTTGAGCTTGCCAGCTTGGAGCAAGGGCAACAGCTCTGATGTGTGCACCCTTTGTGAACATATCCTCTCTTGCCATAACAGACTTAGGATGAGAAGAATACTTCATCTTTTACCCCCATGCATCTACACAGGCAGAAGTATTCTGCCTTCGAGAGTGTGTCAACAAGAGTGAGAGTACCTGCAACAACAAGAGTTTCAGACCTTTTCCCTCTAGCAGTTTCTACTGAACAAAGGCTTTTCAGGAAAATAAATGGGTTTAATAATGGGTTTGATCCTGCAGTTTGTTTTGGCTGAGAGCTGTAGTTCCTATCACAGGCACTTAGGCAGAATGCAGTAGATGTTTGCATGGCAATAGCACGACTTTTAAATAGCGAAGCTACATCAAGTAATAGAAAGTCTAGCATCAAGAGTGAATTCAAAGAAAAGTTGAGAAGTGTTGCAATTGGTAGATCCCACAGGTCCTCACAGCTTCCCCTGACCTAATTTCTTTCATATGATGGAGAACTACATATTCCTAGAGCTGCCTGAAGAATGACTCAACAGCAGGAACCTGGTCCAGCCTCACTGCTCACCCTTTGAGCAGAGCTGGGCTAGAGGCTCCTGGGGCCCCTGCTATCACAAGCCACCCCACAGTCCTGTGATCCTAATGAAGCTCAAGCAGCCAGCTCCTCACAGCACATCTGAGTGGCATGACAGAGGCATCTGAGGCCAGAAAGCCTCAATGAGGTCTTTACAGCTTCTTCCTCTTGGCAGTCATCATTAACTGCATGGGCTCTTCACCTCTGCTCAGACACCCAGAAAACCTGACACCCAGAGTACAGGGAATTTCTAAAAGTCTGCAATTCAGAAGTAATGCAGTCTTCTTGTTTGGGTTGTTGCTTTTCATGGTTTGAGAAGTGTGATCTGACACCTTTCATGCAACTTTTTGAGAGAAAAGTTTCTTTGACAAAGAAAAACCCTTTAAATACCAGAGCCATTCCAAGCTGGGACATCTGTACTAATTTTAACAGAGTAAACAACAAAATCAGGAATGTGTCTGTGTCTTACATAACAATGAGTAATTGCACATCTTTAACTTTGGCAACTAGCCAAAGTTGTTTCTTTTCTGCATCTGTATTTTTCTCTTAATAATACACTTTCATGATTTTATTATCTGCTTTGCTTTCTTGAAAAATTACATAAACAAATCCACTTTTGTACCGTCTTGTGTGCTTCAGTGCATTTCTTGCAGTCCCCAATACAAATCTCCAGTCAAGATTTTTTTCCAACTAATAAATAAATAAATCCTCTTCAGAGATGTGTGTTCTGATGCTCTTGCACAGTATCTTTTTAGTAATACAATATTACTGCAGACTGTAGGAAGTAAATAAATGGTTATTTCTCTGTAAAATAAAACCATACTAAGGGACAACATATGAAAAAATTGAATGTGAAAGCAAATCTAGTGGGTCTGCACCCATCTCAGAAGCAATGGCTTATTGTGATAGCCTTACTCCTGTTCTGTAGGTTTGTGCAAAAGGGAGTAATTTCTGGCAAATCCATTAATGTACATAACTATCCACTGGAATTTTCATAGTAGTCTGCAATGTGAATTATGTAGATGATGCATCTCATACTGTATACATATTTTCCTAAAGATCTGTAACAAATATAAAGTTATAAAAAAGAAAATGTCATGTAGCTGGTAGGTAATTATCTACCTTTATTTGTGGAAAGGTATTAGTATCTAACAATATGATTCATGAGCTTGAAATTAAAGAGAATATCAATGTAAATGCAAACAATGCTACACCAAATTTTCAGTATTCTTTCCCATTGTAGAAGTCCATTTTGTACAAAGAATAAAATGTTTTGAGTACGGTTTCTGAAAATCTGCTGAGTACTCATTGGTATTGCAACTTCATAAATTTTAAGTGCTTTGGATCTCTGAAATTCAGACTATGTTTAATTTGGTGCTAAAAGGTGAGTTTGAAAATGCTGACCATGATAAAATGATCAATTTGAGGTCTATCTCTTGGTGTGGCTGGCAAAAAGAATAGCTGCTATTATTTCTGATGGAACATCTACATACTAACAAATCTGTCTATTTAAGCAATAACTTACTAGTCAGTCTTGCAAGATGGATTACTGTAAGGAGCTCACTGTCCATAAAAAGCTAAATGTTGCCAATGACAGCTGGTCATCAGTTCCTGCAAAATGCCCTGTGCCAGTGTTATCAATAGGAGAAACTGAAAATGAAACAAATAATTAAACCCTAGTGGTTTTGTCTCTTTTTTTTTTTTGAATGATCCATTTCAGGTGGATATGTCCAAAACATTTCTTAAGAATGAAATCCCTGACATTGCTCATCCAGTTGTCTAGCTACAGCTCTCTGAAGTCTATTTGTATCTCAGCAGAGACCCTACTTGCCAGTAAGGGGAATCAGAGGTTTGTGGTTTACAGCAGGGGCTGCAAAGCAACACACTCTGCTGTAGTCATTGCAGCAAAACATATTTCAGTGGCGTGGCTTTGATTGCAATGCCCAAGATTTCAGATTAGAAAATACATTCCACTGTCATTAACTGCGATTCAGCATAATACCACACTGCCAGATATCATTCTCCTTCCACATCTTAGTCCCTGATCTTGGCAAAAAAATTATGTCTATAAGTATAAATTGATATATACATATACATACAATACACACAGCATAAGCAATATTTTGACTGGCTAGCACAGGTCAAGCTGTTAAAATCTTAGATGTTTGCAAATTTTAAGTGTGTGAATGATGATGGATATAACACATTTATAGTTTTACCTTGCTGAATCAGGCTTAAGGCATGACAGATTGAGCTGAATAAAAAATGAACTTGACTTTTGGAATAATATTCCAAGAACCTTGAACTGAGATGTTTCAGTGAAATATTAATTGCTTTCTCAGCACTGTGATGAGAAAATAATAATTTTCACTTTCCCCTGAGAAGTAAATTCAGGGGTCAGTAATTTTTCTGGATCATGGTTTAAATAGAAAACAGAAATCGAGCTACAGTAATGACAAGTGATCTTCTATCCAGAGTAGAAGCTGTTTCTAGAGCAAAATGGAATAAAACAACTTCCCTCTCCCTGAATATAAATGTGGATTTGGTAAACTATCAATTTACCTCCTAGTGTTTACCTTCTCATGTGCTAAAAGGGTCTAAATTATAATGGTCAGCCTTCTGACTCAGAGCTTTAGACTAGCCAGCTGCTAACTTCTATTTGATAAGGCAAAATGCTGCTTAAAACCTGGGATGGCAATTTTCTACCGTGAGGTTTATACTTGTTAAAGCCATGTAACCGATTTTGCACCATTATTCACATTATACACCTCAATAGTTTTAATACTCATATTTAATGCAATTATTCAATCAAAGTAAATAACTTAGATACCATTACCTGAAAACAGACACGGCATTTAGAACGCCTTATCAGTTTTCCATATGGCTATATAACCTCTCCTGCCCTTATTCAGCGTGCTATCCTCATACAACCCTCTGCTTTACTCAACCACTGAACAGAACTCACTTCCCAACCTTGCACAGAGAAGCCCTTAGTGGCTGAACATCTGGATCAGCCTCAGAGAAACCACCTCAAGTTGCTACCCCTGCTGAAAGCAAGCCCAACAGCAATGAGCATGTCATGGTCTCCCATTATTGAACATGAAATTATACACAAGCACCTTCATTACTCCATACAAAAGCTCACAGTGGCTGCAGGGCCAGTTTTTCTAGAAGGGGTTTTTTTAGAAGGGATTTTGTCCAAAAATATCTGTTTGATGTTCCAGTGTATAGACAGCAGCTGCTCTGCCTAATACTGAAATTAGCTGATCTGCATAACTGGGGATTCACAGGACAGACTGTACCTGACACACCAGAAGGACTATTACATACTCCTGCCTCACATACTCCTCACAGGTTAGAAAATATCTTTACACCAGTTTATGCATGCAAAAACCTGGCGGGGCTGGCCTGACCAAAGAACAAGAGTTATCCAGTGGGCAGAAGGGCCCTGCTGGGGACTATTTGCCACCTCCACTGGACATCTGCTCCCCCTCAGATCTGCCTGCAGAGCTCCACAACACATCAAGCCCTTTCAGGCAGGTAATAAGTAAATAAATAAACAAACAAACAAATAAAAATCCCAACCCAAAACAACCCTTGAACTCAGAGTGGGGTATTTATTAACTGAAATAGTCAAAGAAATGATTACATTAGTAGTTTTGCTGGAAGATCTGAAAGGATGGTAGGAAGTCAGAGAGCACAAAGAGGTGAAGAGCAGCTGGAGGTAGTAACTTCTTTCCTGACCTCCTGAGGTTCCTCAGCTGCTTATACTCCTACTCGTTAATGTCAGAGTGGAACCAAAACCTGAATGCCTGCTTGCAGCTCAGTGTGTAATCCCTTGAGCCAAGTAGCTCCTAGCAGGAGCTGAAAATCCCATCAGTGTGGGGAATATTTATTTCAGCACCTCAAAGTCTCACATGGCCACTCTTGGTTCTTATCAGAACAAACAAGAGCCTCCCTTGCCATGCTGACATAGTGAGATTTCCCTGGGATCAAAAGGTCAGGTAATGCCATGAACACAGCAACTCTGCAGATGGGCAGTCAAACTCCTTGTAGGATAAAGGTAGGATTTTTAAAAACCTAAACGCTGCCTTAACTGCATTCAAAATGCAATGAGCTGCAAAACAATATTTAATTTCAGAGCACTGCTTGAGTTCAAAGAAAGACCAAAGGTTGACCACTTTTGAAAACCCTACTCAAAATTTGCCCCTCCTGTATTTTAACCATCTGAGGAACAAATTTAGCCCTATGGGATACGTTTTTTTTTACATGAAAGGTTTATATCAGAACATCCACTGGCTTTCCTCTGAATCCAATAGTACTCCTACACAGTATTAATTAATAAATATGGATGACTCATACATTTTAGAAGTTCAGTGGACCAGTGTAAATCCATAATCCTCTGGTAATCTCAGGCATACAGTCATTCTTCACCACGACAGCAACTTATGAAAGGAGCTGTGAAAACCTGAGATAACAAGCCTGTAGGATAGGAGGAGGGTAGCTGAAACCTTTCACATAATTTATGACTGATTTTATTGACTTTGGATTTTTGTCAGGTGTATTTGTGTAATAAAATGTATTTTATTAGTTTGATTTGAGGTAAAGTCACAGTGCATCATTTGAATAACTTCAGTCTCTGCTGAGAAAAACATCAAAGAGACTACCTAGTCCCCCCAAACCCTCCTACCACTAAAACCAGAAACTCCAAAAAACCAAAACAAAAAAAAGCAACAACAGCAACAAAACTACACAAAAACCCAAAAAATCCTTAACCCCCCCAAAATATAACCTGTGAATGGCAAGTTTTTGCAGCACTCAGAAATAATACACAGATCCGTGGAAACTAATTATTCCAAAATATTTCAGTAAAGAGAAAGCATATGCTATAGGACTCAAACACCCAGTCCTCCAAAGTGAGGAATAAACAAAAGTGACACCTGTCATGTTTTCTAGATGTGTTTTACTATTTAACTTTTGGGTTTGTAGCTGAGCAACCTGTTCCAGTGTAGAGGGCCATCACTGCAGATGGGTGCCCAGCACAAAGCACATTCTTTCAGACACACAGGTTTTTCCTGCAGCCTTTTTCTTGAGGGAGCAACTTAAGAAATATCCTTTTTTCTTTTTTTTGTTTTTCACTCATAAAGATGGAAAAGTGTTGAAAGTAGCAAGGACTTACATAGGTGCTTCCAGTCAGGTGAACACACACTTCCCTTTCACACAAGAGGCCAAAGTAATATCCTTCTGCAGGAAGAGCCACAGCTGAATCGCCCAGCACAGGCTGCAGCCAAGGACCATGTCCTGCCCTGCACTGGCTTTCCTGGTCCACATCCCAGTGCAGAATGGAGAGGGTCCTGCACAAGTGCTCATGCTCATTGTTGGCAGCAGCTGTGCCTGCCAAAAGCCAGCCTGGTCTCAAAGGATATTTTGTGTTGCTTGCCAGGGTAGGATGACAGCCTGAAACTGTACGAGGTTTCAGAAAGCTATTCCTGCAATAAAGCCTTGACAACAGCTCCAGTCACAGGTGTTGCAGAAGGTTTGAGCAGTGAATTTGTGAAGGTAAAATCAGGCACGGGTGACACACAGGTTTCCCAAATCAGCTGAAGGCACACATTGCCTTCCACAGTCACAGCCACCTGAGTCTGTTGGCCTTGTTCCTTTCACATAAACTGCTGTCGCTGTCTTTGTTTCTGCATGTGGCAGGTATTTCAGTTGTCTGAGTGAACTGGCTGGGAAGGGGGGGACACAGAAATTGACAGGGTTTCTAGAGAAACATTCAGGTTCAGGTATAGTGCATTCTGCATAAACATTTAATAAGTAGGGAAAGAGGCAGGGAATATTTCAGGCTGAGAAAGACTTAGGGGCTAAAAGGCTAATGTGAAGTGGGATTAAGCAAAAGCTGCAGGAGCTGACTCACACCATGCTTAGCATTACAAGATAGGCATCTTAATCAGACCAGCTAGGGCATTTTTACAACACAATATCAATTCACTCTGGTTTTTTTCCTGGAAACCATTTTTATTCTGTCATGCTGCATGTGAACAAATCACTCCCTAGGAATTTCTTAGCCTATTTCAATCAGATTTCAAAGAGGAACGGAGGCTTTAGAGATAACATTTTTCTGTTTATTTCCTTAAATGGGCCATAGGAAGAAGTGAGAAATCCTATAAGGGCCTCTGCTAAGGGAAAGGTTGGAGAGTGCCCTCATATCTGATTAAACATAACAGGATCCACATGAGAGTAAGATTTTATAAACCTTAAAGAGGGGGGGAAAGCTTTCATCACATCTCATACTGTCATCATTGTGAAAATCAGCATAGCATAAGGCATATCTCACAGAAACTGCTAAGTTTCCTTGGTTCTGGTACTCAGCAAGTACCATGCTTGAAGGTGACTTTGGCTTGTTACACCAAGCTTCAAATGTGGTTTGAATTCCTGGTAATAAAATCTTACCACCAACCATAGAGCCAACCTCCCTAGCTCTGTTTTTTTCTATTTTTCTCTTAGTCTAAATGTCTCAGGAGAAGCCACATGGAAAGCCTTTGATACAGCCTTACAACCAGAAATCACTGCAACTGAAAAGTCCTTGTAGAATTTCAGTAAAGTTACAATTCTTCACAAAATAAAAGGTGTAAACTAAAAGAGGAAAGCAGCACCAATGAATGTCTGACCATATCTGTCACACAGCTAATATTTGGTTTGTTGAAGCCTTGATATCCAAACTGCCACAGAGAATCCTTACCCATTGCTTTTCATCTGAAATAGAGGATTTTTACAGCTCTGAAATATTTTCTGTCTTTTTATAGCTCCAAATCAAAACAAGGATGGCTCTTCTGACTCCTTCTGAATGGCAAAGACTGCACTTGTGGCTTTTGCAGCATCTTTGCATTTCCAAGAGGTGAGGAAGGCACACTGAAGAGAAAGTCAGCTGCTGGATGGTATGACAGCCTTCATAAAGGAAAGGAGAGCATTTTTTGGTACTGTTTCTTCTTGTGTGGTTGTTGGATATGGTGGAGATCTGATGTGTGGGGAAGAAGCCTCAGGAGTAGAACAGCTACATGAGCTGAAGAGAACCGAGACCAGACCCATTAGTGTGAAAAGGTAAAATCTTTTCCCTATCTCCCATCTTTCCCTTGACCTCCTAATGCTCTATATCCCATGCCTGTGCTGTGCTGCTCATTTAATCTAAGCAGAGTCACTGAACTAGCCTGTCAGGGGCAACAGACTCCAGCTCCTGCTAACTGTTGATTCACAACAAAAAATGTATCATATGTGAAAAAATCTACTCTCATCCACTGCCTGGCACTGCTCTGCCACAGTCCCACAGCTGGTGTGGAGGCACCCTGCAGATGCCTGCCTGCTTCATGTGCAGGGTAGTACAGTGCTCTTTGTGCTGTGAAAAACATCAGTGTCAATTCCTATTTCTTGAGCACATGCTTTTACTCCTATGCTAAAATGCAGAGGTGTGGCAACACAGCGGCCTCTGGTTCCCCAAATGGCAGTTTCAGAACATGATAATTTACCAATATTTCACCACTGCACGTGTGTTAGGTGTGCTCTGAGCACGTCTGCTAAAGACTCTTGGAGATACACCTGTCTCTTAGTATATGGTTTCCTGAATCTAAATACATTTAGTCTTAAGCTAGTCATCTGCCCAAGCAATGACAATTACATATACAGAAAAAACTAAAACAGCAGATATGTATAAAGCCACAAATAGGACAAATCACACATACACTTAGTCATGGAAGCTAGCCTAACTTTGGTGGGACAAATAACCTTCAGGAGATGCCTTCTATCCTTCAGCTTCAGGGAAAGTTTGAGTTTACCTTTTTGACACATGAAGACAGATAAACAGAATTTTACTCTCCCAGCCTTCAAACAATCATATATTTTAAATATATTATTACAATATATAACATGGCCCTAAAAGCCATAGGGCAAGAACTTCAGCAATTAGTTACAAAGAACTCTAATTTTAAACAGACACCTTTCTGAGGAACTCAACATAGGAAAGCAATTAAGGATGTGCCTAAACACTTTTAAATGACATTATGTGTTCTCTGCTAGGTCATAGCCACAGTGGTGCAAATATACAATATATTCTTGTCTCAAGATGTGGGGATTTACAGAAAGTAACACGGCTGAAATTCTCCTGAATTTGAATTCACAAAACCAAACAGAACCCGACTAGAAGCAGTGTAGAGATCAAGCTCCTCTTTAAAATTAGCATCCAAACTACATCCTCTATCTCCCAAGTTTTGCACTGCTAACACACGTATATCCTGTCAAAAAAAGAAGTTGATCTCATCTACTTTATGCTTTTACAACTTAAAATCATTTTGCTATACCATTAGTAATCCTTAATCTGTCAATTTTCCTACATTTTTAAATGTCTTGAGAACTTACCCATATAGGGTTTTGTGCCAGCCATAGAAGAAGCTTTTTCTGAGCCTTTCACTATGGTTGCTATGTTAAAGTCGGTGATATGAACATGTCCTGCAATTACATAAAGTAAAAACAGAAGTTAAAATAGCACATAATACAAATAGTTCTCTCTTTATCTAACATTTAAATAAGGGAAAGAAACAAATTTGGAAAGATCTGTAACATTAATAGAAACAATATTAAACGTTACTCTTAACTAGAAAAAATCAAATTGGAAGTGGTGGAATACTCTTTTTATGTGGTTGCACCCCACTACCTGTTTGCAGTGCTGAACTGTTTTTGCTGATCGCTCCTGAATCCTGCCCTGCCATGAACAAAGTGGGCCCACAAGAACCTCACGAAGTTCAGCAAGTCCAAGTGTAAGCTACTGCACCTGGGTGGGGGCAATCTCAGACATGAGCACAGACTTGGAGATAACTCATTAAGAGCAGCCCTGCGGGAAAGAACTTGGGGGTTCTTGTGGATGAAAAGCTGGACATGCCACAGCAGTGTGCATTTGCAGCCAAGCCTGTTCTGGGCTGCATCAAAAGAGGCACAGCCAGCAGGCTGAGGGAGGTGATTACTCCCCTCTCTGCTCTGCCCTCATGAGACCCCACCTGGAGTGCGGTGAGACACTGGCATAGGTTGTCCAGGCAGGTTGTGGATGCCCCATCCCTGGCAGTGTTCAAGGCCAGGTTGGATGGGGCTCTGACCAACCTGGTCTAATGGAAGGTGTCCCTGCCCATGGCATGTAGGTTGGAACAAGATGATCTTGAAGGTCCCTTCCAACCTCAGCCATTCTGTTTATTCTATGATTCTCTCTGTATTCTCAGAACAGTAAGTAACATGCAGAAGCAGAATGTGAAGCTATGTGCAAAATTTGCCTCTCCCTCTCCTCACATCTCAGGTACTTGCAGCACTGTCTACAATTGCATCCACTACATGTTACCATCAGCCTGACTTTTTCTGTCTTCTCAGGGCAAAGAGAGAGCGAGAAGAAATTTTTTTATCACACAGTAACTATAAAATTAGATCCATAGTAGCAGAAGATGTGTATGTAACAGGAGCAGGTCCCAAATGCTCACTCATTTGACAGCAGGTGACAAGATGAACAATAAGTGGCAGAAGTCAGCCTGAGAATGTGCTGCCTGACCAGCCAGACAGATGATTTAAACTGAACTAATCAGGCTGGATGGCCCAAACCTTCTATTACTTTTTTCCTATTACTTTTTTTCCTGGGATAGTTTATGATAAGCATAGGTTCAATTACTCCACCACAGTGAAGTAATAGTTGTTAACCCTGGTTTGTCATAGGCAGGTAAACTGAATAGAAATCCAGTTTGAAAATCTGCAGTTTTAATTTGTCAAGTCTTCTGGTAGGTTTTGCATCTTTGCTCAAGGACTAGTGTTGTGGAGTGATGCGGATACTGTCCTCTCTGTGCTTACATCTGGCAATGCCATGGAGGACAGGGGTGTGTACTCCATTTCCCAGCTGAGCTCTGCACTCAGATCAGGATTAATACATCATGTGTTGAACTAGACTCCTGAGTGACAAATTTGTGTGGGTTTTTTTTATCAAGGTCTCAGTCTCGTTCAATCCACAGAACGGATCATGGTTTGGGCATGGTGCAGTTGTTAAGTGAGGGAGGCTTTTATTAGATGAAAAGATTGTAACAAATGACTGATGGATGTTACCCTGGTGCCTGATGGAGGAAGAGCAGTCTCAACAAAATGTCATGCTGCTCCAACAATCTAACCTAGATCCTGCTCAAAGTCCACAGGAAATGTATCTGCCAACCTCTAACTGTGAAGCTATGCATGTGTGAACTGAAATTCTCAGAGGACCCTGATTTGGCCAGATCTGAGCTGACTTTGAATTGGAAAAGGAAGAAGACACTTCTCACTGCTAAACTTAAAGCTGCTTCTCCAAATGGGAGACACAATAGAAGTTTTCAATGAAACGGTTTGCATGTTTTTCCACAATTTTTTTGAAAAACCTGCTTGCATTTTATTGACACTTTTTTCCTAAGATGCCCAGACCAGGAAGTCCTCTACACATGGCAGAGAAAAACTGTGAGCCAGTGAAAGCCATCTCTTTACAAGATGTGGGAAATGTTAGGCTGCCATAATGAGAATTAGTGTTCACAGCCCAGCTTGACATACCATTTGGAAGGTGGTATTCCTACTTCCTGGTGGCTGGAATGTAGCATATTTGCAGTTTATTTCCACCATCACAAAACACTGTGGAAGAATGTTTTTGAAAATTATAACTGAAAAATATAAATCCACCTCATGGCAGTAGTTTAAAGCAATTCTGTGTATACTATAGAATGAATAGTTGTAAGGATCTTAGTAGACTAATGCTTTCTCTTTTTTTAACAAATAATATAAATATAAATATAAATATAGCTCTGTCACTTAAATGACAGCATTGTAAGTGACACTCCCTATTATTAGATTGTTGGAGCAGCATGATATTTTGTTGAGACTGCTCTTCCTCCATCAGCTAGCATCACTGCCCATTGCAAAACATCTATTGCATAATATCTGTTCAGACTGATCCAAATAGGTGATTTGCAATGAAAATGGGATTGTTTTCTCTCCCTTTTATTAGATTTTTTTTCATTTAACAAAACCAAAATAGCACACATGAAGTGGTGTATACATTGTGGGGGATTTTATTAAAAAATGCCTTTCTGGAAGGTAAGGGATGGATTGGGAAGGTAGGTTCTCTATAGTTCCTCTGCATCCTGCTGCCCATACAGCAACAGGCAGCTCCTGTACACGAGATAGGGCACAGTTTACTGCTGGAAAAGCTGCCCTTTTGCTTTTCCCCGTAACAGGGCCACTCCACAACTCTCAGGCTGTCTGCAGGCTGCCTTTGCCTGGTGCTTGAGGGGCTGCTAATTGGTGCTGGAGGGAAAGGAAGGTGCTCTGCAGGCAGAGGAGGCAGCTGGTGGGAGCTGGGGGCAGGGAGAGTGGCTGTGTGTGGGACAGGGGCAGAGCAGGGGTGACTTCCCTGTGCCTGTGGGCGGTGGAGGAGGGCTGGAGAGAGGTCGAGGTGGAGCTCTGCCTGCCTGTGCATACCACTGAATGACCTCAACTCTTGTAAGCCTAAGGACTTTGGGGTTTTGGTTTTGGCAGTTTTTGGTTTGGTTTGGTTTGGCTTTTTAAGGTTTTCATTCCTGGTGTGAATATTTCAAGAGACAATTAGATCCCAGTTCTCTATAGCAGTCTTTCTAATCAACCTCTAAGACAAGTTTCTACTGAAACTCTTGCATGTAGGAAAAGGGAAAGTTGCTATTGCTGCAGTGAATATGCTGGGATTCCACCTACTTCATGCTGTTTGCAAAATTTCTGTTCGTGAGGAGTTTTTCCCATCTGAGCTTCACACCTTGTAGTTGATCTCCCTTTCTGGATATGATTGTGAACAACTAAATGTCAAAACCAAGTCTGTACCCTGGTATAATATTGAACTAAGCAGAATGTCAGTGTCACTTGAATTTAGCTCTTATGAACAGTGAAGCAGAGCAGTGCACAACAGATTCAGCAGACCTAAATAATTTCAAGTATTCCAGGGAAAGAGCTCATTGCTTAATTCTTGGAGCTGCATGACCCCGCACATAATAAGATGGTGGTAGAAAAAGCAAGTGACCGCATTCCTTTGACTCTCTGCAGAGTGGCTTCTTCAAATAACATCAGACTGCAGATTTCACATACACCAACATATACATTTGAAGAAGAAATTATCTCAGTGGAAATTGTTTCAAAATTATATTGCTTCAGTCAGCTTCCATTTAAAGCTTTAACTACCCACAGAACCGTGTATGACTTTGGAAAGCTTTATGCAATGTGACTTTTATGTCTCACTTTTCAACGTGGCCTGAAATTACAGTTTCTGAGGTAAACAGCAAATGATCTGTGTTTGCATTTAATTTTTGAGCAAATCATAATGACAATTAGAGCAAGTCCCGAAAGTTGGCTGGGGCTAGCTGACTAACATTCAGCAGAGGAAGATGTATGTGACTTCAAACCTCATTGAATTTTTCAGAGTCGGAACCGAAGTGGTGAATGTGATGTCAGAGAGAAGAAATATTATACTGGAGTTAATGCCATCAACTCAGCATGCACCAGAGCTGATTGTAAATCTCAGAACTGTAACATTTTGAAGTACAGTCAAATCTGATTTGCTCCCAGAAAGTCGAACCCCATGAAGAATTTAAAAAGCCTCTCTGGGTTCATCTGTACTATGTATGAGAGCCTAAGCTTGTACCCACCTGAACTTGGCATGACTTGGCAGTCTGAAACTTATCATCAGGGAGATTGGTAGAAATTGCATGACTGTATATGGGTTCAGCAGAGCTGTGCATTTCAAAAAGTTAGGCTGTTGAATGGCCATGTAGGCATGTAAAATTTCAGATACACTTTCAAAGTCTAGACAGCTCCAGGTGGATGAATTATACTGGAATCTTTTGTCTTCTTAATCAGCACTGGAGGGTTAAACAAGATTTAGTCCTTGCAAAGTGTCTCACAGACATCAGCATACAGCAATAATATTGTCATTTTTGCTATTCAAAAGTCAGTACTGGGATTCCAATTATTTATTTGTGGGTAGGTTTTTTCATCCCATTTTTGGTTTTAATGCCAGGATTGCCCATTGGCTACATCTTTCAGTTTTGCTGAGAGTTTACAAATAAGAGCTGAAATGTATTCAAGGAAATAGAGTTTTAAGGAAAACTTTGATGATACACAAATATAATAATATATAATAAGGCACAAATGAATGCCAGTTTCAATTAATTTTGCTCACTCATAAGTGAAATGATTTTACTGAGTAAAATTGTCACAAACAGATGCAAAAATCTAACAAACCCCCAAAACCTAATAACATGTAAATAGCCCTGTTAAGTATAACAGTGAAATATTAGATCTGTGATTTCAGTATGGAGAACCATCGGGTAACAGTTTCAAGACTAGAAATAGTAATAATTCGGTGAAATTAGCAGGTAGCACCTTCAAAAAATAACAAGGAGGTAGTGAGTCTTCACATAATCTATCTTTAAACTAAGGACCCAAACACAAGATGTTAAGGATGCTAAAAGTTCTCTCCACTCAAGGAAGCACCAGAAAAGATCTTGGAAAAGGTCAACAAAAGCTCTTAAATGTGTGGAAACCATGATCCAGGAAACACCTCAGTCACAAAAAACTGGAGGTTAGGTGAGTACATGGGGAAAGTACCACAAAAAATAGTCTCTTTATATCCTGCTCTGTCATTCACTTTTTGGAGACTCCTGGAGATAAGAAGCTCAATTAGACAGGTCTTTGATCCACCATGGTTGCTCTTCTGCCCTGAAACAGGAAGCCTGCATATCTGTAACTCTATCTATGGCAAGAGAGAGAGGGGCAAAACATCTCCCTAATAGGGAGACATTAAAAACACTGAGGGTCTTTTGCTGATAGGAGGGTGCTGAAGGAGTTTTTGAATATCTTGAATATTGTGATTGTAAGTTATAATTCATCAAATCCTGGAATTCTAAATGTTTGGATTTTTTTTTTTTTTAAAGAATAATACTTTCAAACTTATTAAAGAAAACACTTTTCTTTCATGAAGGATGGTGAACTTCTACAAATTGTTGCTCCAGGAGGGTGTAGAGGCTAGTATCAGCTGCAGCTTCAAAGAGGCAGGAAACAAACTCATTAACAAGAATTCCTTCATATTCTAAATGGAATATGAAAAGATGCTGTAATATCCCACCACAAAAAAATTGTGGGTGATAGGCAGCACTGAAGCATTTGGTGCCCAGGTGGCAAAAGGCATGTTCCACAAATAATGTTTCCTCTTGCTACCAGTTGCAATAAAATGCTGGCCAAGGTCTTGGATCTCACCTAGCAGGGAGTTCTTCCTCAGTAAACCAAGCAAGGATCTTGCTGCATCTCATGAAATGATGTTGTGGAAAACTTGCCTGAGAGGAATTCCAATCCTTGCAGATTTTTTGTAAACAGATTTTAATGATGGTGTGGTCACTTAGTACAAGGCTAAGCCTGGATGCAAAAGTGGAGCTTGTAATTTTTGCAGAACCAGCAGAGATGTTAATTTCAATGGTGCTACCAAATACCTACAGAAATAATGTTATCATCCTTTTAAAAAGTCAGTTTACTCATCTGTTTGCCACTGCTTGTTTATCTGCACTTAGAAAATTCTATGTCTCTTTAGACGTCATAGTTAATAGATCATGCAAACTTTTAAAGTTACCTTTAATTTCTTTGGTATTTCAGAAAAAAATACAACATGGACCAGACTTAGCAGATTCCAGATCTAAATGTTGTCACTTCAGTTATATTGTTCTAAACCATTAAAATGAAAGGAGTAGAAGAGGAAGCAGAATTCTGCCATTAAGAGAATTCTATAATGCTTTTCTCTGTACGATACAATAGTAGTAGTTCTCCTGGAACACTAGGTAGTCCCTTCAGCAGTCACTGGAATAATTCTGTTTCAGATGTTTGTTAGCAGAACAGAGCACTACTACTAAATTTAGAGATTAATGTTAGTCATAAAAGGAAGAGCTTTCTGGGAAAGCTGAGAAGGAAACATAAAAAAAAAAGAGCTTTATTGAGTGAATTAATTTCCTTAGAGGATCTGATTCTGATTCAGAGAATGAACGCTGAAACCATCCCTACTTTCTCTCCTCAGAGACAGGATGTGGAATCTCTCCAGGACACCATACAATCATTCTCTGATAGGGGCTGAACACTATTTTAAACTGCCAGTTATCCCATTCTCATGTGCCACTATGCTTTTCATGATCATCAAACATTTATTTCCACTGATGCATCAGAACCTGTGCTCAGCAGTGCTGAGATGTGGCTTTGATGAAAAACATATGGAAAAATTCAGACTTCCTCTGCCAGAATGATTTTGAATAGGTTGTATATGTTTTTGTGTTCGTTTTTTTTTTATTTGTAAATTAGATTGATCATTTTTAAAAAAAATCTTCTATTTTCACTACTTCTGTATTCCTGAGGTGTGTTCCCTAAGCCATACAGATAAATTATAGAGAAAATAGTTTTAATGAGCACAAATATCTATAATATATATTCTTGGTATCTGTTCTGAAAGTCAGTCAATTTAACTGCTTGAAGATGTAAGGCAATGTGAATAAGGTAACATTAAATTTTGACTTCAGCCAGAACAGGTTTGTTGAGTGAGGCCAAAGAAATCTAAGTCAGTGAGACAAAGTCTCAGTCAGAAATGCTGTGCATATCCCATTACCTGATACTTTGTGTGAGCATAATTTGTTTAATGAACTGTAAGAAAGACCTAGGGGGTACAGTCAAGCACATAGGAAACTGTTGTGCCATTTTAGAGGCCACAGGCTAAGATAAAGTTCCTTCCCGTGCACCTGGTTAAGCTCATATTAGGTGAATTTGTTATGCTTACTCTGCAGCCAAACATATTTGTGGTGCATATATTCAGCGCATTTTTCCATTAAGTGAAATCTGATGATTTCATTAAAATGATGTTACTATGTTGCAGCTTAATCAGAGCTGTTAGGGACTTTAAGAATAGCTTTTTCTTGCGAAAGAACTTCACTTCTGTAAGGTAAGCCTGAGGTAACGAGCATGGTACAGATGCTTGTCCCACTGATATCACCACATTTAGTGAGTTGAAGTGTGTAGACCCTTTCCCAGCTCCAGGGAATTCCTTCTCCAAACCACATGACAGGTCTCTGAACCTGTTTGAACCCATGAATTGATTACTTCTGCTGACCAAGATTTGTGTGCATGTCTGGAGAGGTCTGTTGCTCCACCACTTGTCTGCAGGTGTGCTATAAGGGAGCAGTACTCTGCTGCTTTGCAAAAAAGAGGTCATCCATCCCAAAATTTCCAAGCTGTTATTCCAACAGATAACTTTGTTGCTGAATAGTTTATAATCACAAAAAAATCCCTTCATTTTGCATTTTATTGCTCACTCTGGTGTGGGTTTTTCTCTGTGCTGCTTGAGTCTCTGTAGGAAAGCTCCCGCAAGAGGCTGGTTTTGTGCACTAATTGACCTTGATGAGAGGCAAGGAGAGATAAAGGTGACCGTGCTTCAAAGGCTGTCAATCAGAGATTTAACATTCTCATACCCATTTTGTGTTGCTGTTGACATCTTTAATTCACCAGGACTTAAAGACAAGATATTTCTATTTCATGCTTGTTTGCTGATGCTAGAATCTTGGGAACATTAACACTTATGGGTCTGAGATATTAAATTGTTGAAGTTCTAAATGGTTTCAAACTCTAGATGGTTTAATATTACTTAGCTTTATTAGCTTTCATGTTCCTAGGAACTTCAGCTATGCAGAATGTTACCTCTTTAATCAACTTTAAATTGTATACCCAGCAGTTCTGCAATCGATTTTGAAACATAATGCCATCGTTGGCATAATTTCAATATTATAGTTGCTCAGAGATTATCTGCTTTTAATCAATTTCTGAAGTAAACAAAGCACAAGATT
Organism: Corvus hawaiiensis; assembly: GCF_020740725.1. Taxonomy (NCBI): domain Eukaryota; kingdom Metazoa; phylum Chordata; class Aves; order Passeriformes; family Corvidae; genus Corvus; species Corvus hawaiiensis. Next base: position 13,232,831 of record NC_063217.1, read on the forward strand.
TTCGCACAGTAGCAAACACATATCTCCTTTTTCCATTTAGTCTTTTTCCTCTATGTATTTCTGTTCTGACTGATACAAGGCCCTCTTTGCCTATATTTCTCATGTTTTCCCTATGAACAATTACAAGAAGATACACGACATTTTAGCTAAATACTCCTTAGAGAGAGTATATGCTTAAAATTTAAGTTTAAAGAAATTAGCTGCTTTTTTTTTTTTTTCATACTATGTCTTTTATCTTTGAGAACATGGAATTAGAAGTAAAAGTTCAAAGTTGTTTATTATGGTCTACTCTTTTTTGTGCTATTTAAGCCAGAACTACATGTAGAGGCACACAAATTTTGCAGTCAAATTTCCAAAATCCCTATCTTGATTTAGGAAAGTAATTTTAGCTACCTATATGAGAAATAATTTGTTATGTGACCTTTCTTAGCCCTTCAGAAGTTCAAAAAAAGAAAATAAAGTGCTTGGTACTGTTCTACTGGTAGGCACCTAAAAAGGGGTTATGGTGATTCACAGAAACCCGTTAATAAAATACTAAGATCTTTTAATCAAGTGTCCCTGCTGGTCTCAACTCATATTAAATTCCTTTGTTTTCCGACCTTGAAAGTTTCTGATCCACACATTTCTTTGGCAATAAGAGAGAAAACTACAAAATCCACAAGGTGTTTTGAGGGAGCTTTCTGAGAAAGTCCAGGTTTAGGTAGGAATTCAACATCTGAGGTTGATTTACAAAGAATGTCATGAGCATGCCACAATTAGAGATTCTGAGACAAAGCAGTCAATATTCACTTACCATGTTCATCCAGCAGTATGTTGTCAGGTTTGATGTCCCTGGAAAATAAGGAAAGGAAAGCATTACACTTTTTAATAAAAGGAAATCTGCAATTTTAAAGTTTTTCCCATTTGGGTATGAGGACTAAGTCACTTAAATCATTACAAAACCAATGAAAACCATGTAATACATACAGGCAAATTATTTTTATCTACATCCTTTTGCTGCCCTGAGAAAACATGCATACTAAAGAGGCTCTCTGGGTTTCCATTTATTGTGCTTTTGTTTTCATATGGTTAACATTGACATGGGTCTGGTTTTCAAGATTATGTGCTTTATTCTTTATAGCACAGTAAAAACGAGAAGGAAGATTTGCATCTAGAAGGTTCCTGATTGCTTCAGGGACTCCACATTTGACAGAAATCATTTAATTGGAAACATAGGTGGTTTACCCTGTCTGCCAGACCCCACTAATCTGCCATGCTCACATGCATGGTCGCTCACATACTGCAGAGTCCCGTGAGTTCTCCTGTGCTAACGGAACATGTCCAGCAGCTCTGCCTTTACCCCCAAATCCCCACTTGGCTCTCTATAATCAAGTGCCATACTGGGGAAAGGAGCAGGGATAAGGGAAGATGGAGATCATGACAGGCTGAAGCATCAGGTCAACTCTTGCCATTCTTGGCTCAAGAGAACAATATTGCCCTAGAGATTTGCACTTTCAGGATTATTTTCCTTTGACCTAAGTTCATGCTGCTGTGAGGAGGGATGGAAACAACTTTTCCCCACCACTGTCAGGCATTCCCATTCTCTTTCTTGGTGCAGAATTATTGCCCCTGGTGTGGAGCTGTTCAGGAAAAATTCATCTCTTCACTTCGCCGTCTGGATCGGTCCCTGGTTTGGCTCACCCCACGGCTTGGTGAGTGTGCTGTGGCAGTGTTGTGTGGCACTGCCTTGTCACTGGTAGCTTGCACTTCATGCAGGTTTGAAATTGTGTTTTTTTCTTGGTGGGGCATTGCCAGAGTGGCAGAGGCAATCATCCACCTTGAGCAAAGATTTTGCCCCTTGGGCTGATTTTTCCACTTATCTCAAAAGACAAGGAACCATAAACTGGCAAAATAAGCTCTTGAATGTCTGCAAATGAACTCCAAACACTTCCACCTCTGTAATCTCTTTTAGATAAGGAATGTTTAAGTTTCAATTTAACCATTTCCTAGGAAATTTTTTTTTACAACATGCCCATAAATGGAATAATCAAAAAGGTGAAATGTTGCAAAAGGAAAACATATTACACCAGAATGTCTTTTTTTTCCAAATTTAAAGTAGAGAAGGACTTTTAAAATAAACATTATACAGGAATAAGATAGCAATAGCAATTATAATATGCATATTGCTTGCATGATATGAGCTCATTCATCACCTAAATTTCACATCTTTATTGACAGAAGAAGGAAGACCACACTTTCCTTAGCATTCTGGATTCCACACTTTCTAGCCCTTCCTGAGAATCATATGCATTTGTGAAGTATTTTACAATTATTTTTATAATTTGTGTAGTGGCAGCTGGGGAAACACAGGATAAATAAGAAATTAGTTTGAATAATTCTCTGCAAATTTGGAAATAATGTAGAATGCATGTACATATGTCTGTGTAAGGAAAAGGATCTCATTATGAATTACCATCTGGAATGGAAATTTAAAATTATACCAGTATTTCAGTGTGAAATACTGTCTTTTTTCTGCACAACTTACAAGCTACCTATAACTGTCTGATTCAACAGCAGTTCTAGTTATGTGTGTAATATAAAGAAACATCTGTCCTAAAGTTTATTTAATCCAAAATCTTCCAGACTCTGTCTTTCCTGTCCACTGTAATCACTTGGCATATCATCTATCATATCATAATCTTTCCTTCCCTGATTTCATATGGGTGAAGCTGTAAGACAAACTGTAGGAATAAATAACTTTGTATATATTATGAAACATGATTGTGTTTTGTTTGAATTTGGAATTTGTATTTTGTTGAATTTGGTTGAAGTATCACAGGAGATTCTATGCAATTCAAATGTAACATCATATCTAACCTCTCAATTGATGAGACAGTTTTTGAAAGAGCTGCTGCTCTGATGATATCTATATTTGCTAGTGACAAAATGATCTTTGGTTTCTGATAACTGTTTTGTGATAAGAGTTGGAATTGTGATTTCCTGTTGAATAGTCTTTGGGATTGATCCATGACTTGAAAATACAGCGATAACTTTCCATGGAAGTAAGTAACTAAGTCATAGTTTTGACAGCTGAGTTAAATATTTTAAACTTTGTCTTCACAAATTTTAACAAGCACAAAGTTCACACATGGGTAAAAATATTGGGGGTCATATACAAGTACATTTGGGTCTTTTTGTGGCTTCCTAAAATCAGTGATACATTCAACATCACTCCAAAGTCTTTTCCCCAGTTTAAGAAAATTGAGAATTAGAATTATACATTCATTAGCACTTCACCAAGAATAAAACTGATCAAAAGGAGAAATTCATCTTTATGAGCTACTGCCGTGTGTATAACAATAGAGCAACCAGGGATGGCTCATTACAAGACAGTGACTTTTCTAGCTTTTTTTTTAAGAAGATTAGTTCAAACAATTTGAATATCTGCTATGGTATTGCATCATTAAATGGACTATACATTTTTATAGTCACCAGAGAAGACATTGACAAATCCACTTGACAACTGCATGTATCATCAAATATATTCTTCAGGCAGTCTGCATCTGTAATGTTCAGAAAGTTGAGTGGTAAAATTAGATCTGTGCTTATCTTTCCATGACTAATTCACGCAGTGGCTGGTACTTGATACAGATGAGCACAACCATAAAGCCTTTCCCATCTAAGGGATGTTCCCCACTGTCAGCTTTGCTCATTTTGCTCAAAGGCAGGATATAGCTGGGGGCAGGCACCACAGGGTGTATCGCCTTGCACACAGCAGCGCAACCCCTCAGTCCCTGAGGCAATCTGATAGACTCATAACCCTTCCTCAGACCTCAAACAGTCCATTTTAAACTGCTTTTACAGCAAGTAAAAGTCTTAAAAAAACTTAAGCCAGAAGGTAACAAGTTTCTTAAGACACTACTGCTTTGGGGTCACACGCCTGGAGACGCGCGAGCCGCACGGATTCACACGGCAGGTGAGAAGGACAAGCACGGGGTCACCGTGCAGAGCGTGCCTTCCAGCGTGCCTTCCTCTCTGCTGTGTGCTTGTCCCCAGTTCACAGTGCACACTAAAAGTTCTGCTCTCCAGAGGCTGCTTGTTGAAAGCTCTAAGGACTGCAGTGGAGCAAGGGCACTGCTCTGCTCTTGCACTGACTGCTGCCAGCCAGGTGCAGGGCAGAGAGGGTTCAACAGGGTCAAGGGGAAGACAGGGACCAGGTGCATTGCAAGTTACTGGATATATTCAGAACTGAGCGCTTCTGAAATCTTTTTTTTTAGTTCCTCTAGATAAATACTCTAGTGAATTTAAAAGATAACGCCTCTTCATTTAAGCAGTTTAAATTCAAACATATTATGTAAGTGAAATTCTGTTTTGATTACACATCAATTTTTCTGAAAAACATTTCCCATTAGCTAGCATGTTCAAACAGCAGGGTGCTGTTCAGCAGCACCTTAACTTCAGGGTTTTCCTGTTACATGTATCCCTAGCTAAGACAATTAATTGAAACACTCATTTCATAATCCAAATACTTTGAACCAGCTTATAGGAGAAATTGAAGGACTTTTGCAAGGAGAACACTCACCACAGTTTGGATTCAGATACGCCCTGGGCTTCTCTCTGGCCATTCATCAAGCCATGACCAGCAGAGCTATGGAAGCATCCTTGACACTTCCTCAATCTGTACTGGTGCTACTCCAACTGTTTTCATATGCAGAAAATTCAGAGCAACATAGAAACAAGGGTAGAGAAACCTTTGAAGTCTTCTGGCCAGTGACAGGACAAGGCATAACTAACATGAAAGCTGGCTCAAGAAACTCAAAGGTGCAGACAATTGAGAAAAAACGTGGAAAAATCCCACAATTTAATTGCCACTTGTTGATACTGCCTGTGAAACAATTTCTAGATTTCTTCAATTGCCTTATCTACAAATGTCAAAATAAAGCTGCCTGAAGGATGAAAGTTGAGTAAGAAGTTGCTATTATAAAAACAATTTCCAAGTAGGAAAGAATGATTAATAATCTACTTGTATCTTCCATAATATCTAGGCTGTATGTGCATCCCATGTGCTTGAAGATTTTCTCTCTGCATGGAGTAAAACTATGCACATGGCTCAACTCACGTTCACTGCATATGCCAGTCAGAGTGTCCTCCCTGGAAAGGCTCACAATGGTTATAAAGGACTTAGGTTCAAGAATCTGCAGTTTTAATTACCTCTTCCATCAATTTCTTTCTGATGTTACTAAGTAGAAGCAGGTTTCTAAATCAAGAGGTGGAGAAGTCATGCAGTCTTCATCCTTGTTGGTTTTCAAGACCTGACTGGATAAATCCCAAATAACCTGTTCTGATCAAAGGCTGACCATGCTTTGGGAAGATCATTATACTGGAGGCCTCTGGAGGTCCCTTCCACCCTGAATTAGTCCAAGTCTATGAAAAATAATGTATCTGAGTTCAAAGACTGTCATACTTATTCCTCCTCTTTTTGACTGCAAGGAAGTTCATGAAAGATTGAAGAAACCTGTGAGAGAACTATATGTGGAATTTAGTGAGTCTTTGATATGGTCCATAGTAGTTGGCAGCTAGTGAGGGTTTTCACCTCTTAAATTCTGTCATGGGGCTTGAAAGCTAATGAAGAAAATAGTAGGAATAAATAGCCTATCTTCATCTTGAAATGAGGTTAAAATTGCAATGTCCTGCAGTTGAGCACTGGAGAGGTGTAACACAGTATTTATTAGCTATGTAAGCTGTAAAAGAATGAGGATTATACCACCTGAAGGGGACTCAAAAAAAGTTTCATGTGATATGATCAATCAGGACTTCATGACTTTTTGTCTCTGTTTTTATTGATGGCACTTGTAACATCCATCTACAAAAGAAAGGAGCATCTCTGGTGAATTCAACCATGAACTGCTCCGTTCTCTCAAGAAAAAAATGATGGCTGGTTCATATCACTTCACACTGAAATCAACTAATTCTAAGCAGGTTACAGAAAATTATTGCAAAAAAGTGTTGTGTGGTAATTTAAAAAAATGTAGGTCCTTCAGTTATGTAATTTCTTAGGAACTGTAAGAAAACAGTCAACAAAGGAAAGATCTAAGACTAAACAAAAAAATTCCTTGTGAATAAAGAACAAATAGATTAGATTGCTTAGTTAACAGCAGAGACCTGTAAGATGTGATGTGACAAATAATAGTACCTACATGGGCAGCAAAACCTTTCTATTTGCTTTTGGAACATGAATGTGGATTCATATTCCATAAAATCAAAGCGAAATAAACAGTGTTCTATTTATACAACTGAGAATTAAACTCAAGTTGATTACTACAAGACATAATTCTGTAAAAATGCTTCAGAGGCTTAAGCAAAGATTTAGCCATTGATGTGAATAACAGAACTACCAGCTAGACTTCCTCCAGCTAATATTAATCTAATTGATTTAGGAAAGCACTTCTACATCAAATACAGAGACGCTCTACCCTTCACCTTTTTGAAACACACCCATAATAATACCAAACACAAGATCTATGCTTTTCCTTAAACCTGTGAGAACTGAAAACCTGTCTGTTTTACTCTGCTTTCAAATTTTGCAGCAAACTTATACACACCACACACTTGGTTTTGGCCATGTTTGACTTTGTGATTTTTTGCTTTTAGCTACATTTTCTCATTTTATCAAAAGATTTCAAGTGTTTCCAACACAGGGACAGCTGTTCTTTGCCCATCCAAACAGCTTTTTAATACTATCAATATATGAAATATTTCCACTTATAACAGCTCTGTATAGGTCTGAATTCACAGATGTAATAACCCCATACCCTTAATTTGGTATCGGCAAAAAATCAAAGTACATTATTTCAGATTTATATCTGATATATTTCACTCTTTGCCTTACTGGGTCAGACCAGCATCTAATATATTATCACATTTCCATTCTCTTGAGTTTCTAAACTCCAACAGTACCATATATGAGCATTTCAGTTGATAGAAGTTTTGCCAGCATGAATTACAATGCAGTATCTCCACTTTTTAATGAGGATTGGTTTCCCCAAAATGAGGACCACTGAGGCTTCAACTGTTCATTAACCAAAGGTGAGTTAAGGAGAAAACGCAATTCTGTACAAACTGAAGAAATGAAGCCTTAGATTTTTAAAAGTAGCTTCTGCCTGCCTTTATTTGACTAGACAAAAGACACATGCTCACTTTCATTCAAAGGACAGAATCTAGCATACGAAAAACAGGTGTGAGTTGCAACAAGGGAGTTCAGACTGGATATAAAGGAAAACTTCCACCGTGATGACAGAGAGAGGAACAGGAGTGGCTGTATGGTCATCATCCCTGGAGTTTTTCAAGACATGACTACATAATCCCTGGGTAGACTGGTCTGGTGTTGTATCTGATCATGCTTTAATCAGAAGGTTGGACTGAAGACCTCCTGAGGTTCCTTTCTACCTGAATTTTGCCTATGATGATTTATGTTTAGACAAGTTCTGAAGGAAAAAAAGAGGCCTTTCTCCACGCTTCAGTTCAGAGCAGAAGTTGAGTAACTTCCTATAAATGACACCCAGCATTGCAGCCTATGGCCAGCCTCCTCCAGGGAAGTGGTGATGCCTAGAGCCCATGGACAATAAAACCCCTGGGTCACAAGATATGTTTATCTCAGCCTGGATGTAGTGACCCCAAATTTACATGTGAATCACTGAAAATTCATTGGCTGACAATGAACCTATGTCCTTGCAGAACACTAAGGGTTTTTTTCTCAAAGATAATTTCAACACATCCACAGAGAAATTAAATTAGATGGATTTTGCATTCTCATAAGGACGCAAAATAAGCAGGATTTAAAGGTCCTTGAGGTCAGTGGAAGAATTACACTGGCTTCAGTAGACTTTGTTTCCACTTTAATAAAGGCTTTCTTATCCATTTGTCTCTTTAGTGCTAAAAATCTAACTGTTGTGTAGGAGAAAACCATGAAATACTGAGTTAAAGGTTTTTTCTTAATTATGCGGTTCATGTCTAGGTATAATATTTTTTTTCCTTACATAGAAATAGGCATTAAGATTAATGCTAGGTGCATAGCAGTTCTCAACAACCATAAAAAAGGCAAGGAGCTGGGAAATACAAGCTTCAGCTATGGATTATTTGAGTTCACATCAGACATCACTGTATCAGAGCACTGAAGTGAACCATATATGATAAAGGGTTTTCTCCTGATTATGGAAAGAAACATGAACAAATTCTGATTTTCACAGATAGGGACCTTATTTCCTTCCTATTTGTTATTATACACACAAATAATACAAATGTCCAAGGCATGCAGTACATAAAAAAAGTGACTGCATACATAGGGAAGTTTTCTTTAGGTGAATTTACTGAAGCTTTGGATAAAGGAAAAGTCAATAAATATTAGCTACTGTATAGTCATCAATTTTGTCAAAGGTGTTTTGCTTCTGTAAGAGTGGTACAGAAATGAGGTATCTTCCAGAGCTGAACTGTGCAGGGCACCTACCAGGAGGACTTGTTCAAGAAATAGCCTTAATGAAGTGTGATGCATCTTTCCTTCCTTTCGTCAACACCTCACTCATTTAGCTTTTTATTTTTCTGTTCCTGACCAACATCCTTCCTAGTTTCAAGAACTGTATAATAGTATTAAAAAAAGATCATAGTAAGAATCTCAGAGCTCTTTACTGTTATTTACTATTAGATGAATGGGAATGAAAGACTTTGACAGCTCCAGAGCTCTGATTGCCTGTTCACATACTACTCACTTAGGTCTCAGCAGTAATTGCTGCCGCTTACTGTCCTTTCATAAAAAGATCTTCAGAGCCTTCTGTTTCTGCTCCAATGAATGTTGTGACATTACATGACCCTGTGCATCACGGTAATTTTGAAATTTAAACAATTCAGTGAAACTGAAAATAAGCTGAGAAGACGAGATACTAGATTTTGTTGTTTTTCTCTGCAATTCCTGCTCCTGGGGCTTTAATGCAGAAACAAAAAATGCATAATTACTTCCAACTATTTATCTGGTAGCAAGCATTCATATGCTCCTAATCAGGGTCCCATCATCCAATCTATTACCACATTCTGGAGTCTTTTCTTTCTGTGGGACAACCTATGTGGCTACAAGACCATTTTCTAGTCTGTATGAAAGATATGACTGCTGTAATAACTTTGACAACCGAAAAAGCTCCCACCCATGAAGGCCTCTGAAGGTCCCACCTCTCCCTATGTACCTTTAAGGAGTGTCTGGACACCTGGCTTAAGGCTTGGGATTGTAGTGCCTCATTATACAGAAAAAAGTTACTGTGATGCTGAGTAGTGTGGTGCCTGGAGTTCCTTTCTAGTTTAATTCTATTTTTTGCCAGGTGTCCATGACAATGCTGGATTTTCTTAGCACTTGTACTAGCCAATTTTACATTGCTCTAAAAATAAGCTGTCAAACAAGACATCAAAACATGTTTATTTACAAATGTCTTAACTGGAACAAGCTCATTATTTTCCAATTTTATCCCCATGTGGAAATATACAAATATGAAAATATCTTCAATTCTCTCCTCGTAGCAATAGGTGGCAGTAATGATATCTACATTTGTCTGGATGGCCAGTGGGTTTTGGAAACACTGTGTTTGCCAGTTTTAGCTTAGACAAATGGTTGTAGTAGATATTTTTATCCCAGGTTGAAGAAAATTACCTTTTTAAATAAAGAAATCCTATATCTAACCTTTCACATATCTGGGTATATATATATAGCCAGATAATAGTCTTCTTTGGCTACATTCAGCTTCTGAATTTACACAGTTGCCAAATTAAAATAAAAATATTAAACACAGACTATTTCATTATATTGTTCTTATTGAATATCCAAAATTTCTTTACCACAGGGGTAATTATATACTGCAATAGCAAGAAAAATAGGCAAAGAGTCTTAAATGTTATACAAGCTAGAAAGATTTGTCCAAAGGACACTGTGAATCTGTACTTTGTTCTTCATTGTATGATGCCTCAGAGAATGGGATTAGAAAGTACCACTGCAGCCTTATAAACTGAGCTTTTACATAACAAAGCCCAGGCTATATTATCCAGGATTTGTCTTCCAGACAAATTTAGTTCTTTTTCAACTAAACATTTACAAGCACAAGCAATTTGCAGGCAATCTAATGGTTAGTTTTAATTTTGCCTGAAGGACTTAAAGTAATGACAAATGTGGTATTCCTTTGCTAGAACAGTTTCCTATAGTTTCTAGAGTTAATGTTACACAGTTACAGGCCTTGGACTTTCACACAAATCTGAAGGGAACAACTGTCAACACTGTGATGATGTCAAACATCACCACATCTCAAATAAAAAGCTTCTTCAGCCAAATGCTTCTTCAGATCACATGGAGGAGCCATGCAGAATCACCACAGAGCAGTAAATTTTGATACTCTCACAGGTAATGACTCCAATCTTTCCTGTGTTGTAGAGTCAAGTATTACTGAGACCTTCTGCGTGTACACGTACAAGGCTCAAACCACTATGTGTGAATCAGTTTCAGGAACAGGTGACACCTCTGACAACCATGGGAAGGGCACAACTCATTAGGCCTGTGGCAGTGTGGCATTTGGAAAGAATTATCTGGTGCAGCAGGAAAGCATATGCATTGCAATGGTGATGTTTCCTTCCATGACCTTGTGAAGAGAGCTTTTTACTAGGAATAAGGGAGAATGTAATCGGTGCCAGCAACTGCAAGACTAGAAGTCTCCTTCCAGTAGAAGGCGTAGGCCCTCTTCCAATTTCCACAGGAAGAAATCCATGTGTGAAACTAAATGAGAGAAGAAATTGATGACATTTGCCCTCTGCCTAAAGACAAATCTGTAGGGTATTGTTACTGATAAGCACATTTGGCTTTATCTGTTGAAAAAAGCCAGCATTGAAAGTGTGGTGTTTTGTAATGTCTGAAATTCATATAGCTGCTCCTTTGTTTTACTCTGCATGAAATATGGAATAGACCCATTCAGATGTATCACATCCCCAAGAGTTTGCTCAGCTTATCAGACAAATTCAAAAAGAAAATATACAGAATTCCAAGCACACACATGTGCTTGTCAGCCACTGTTCATAGTGTGTAATACTGTGTAATATCCGTAATATTTACCTTAAACCCCCTACCAACTTCTGTACCTAAAAGTTCATGCGCCACCTGCTAGAACAACAGTATCCACAATAATACTATCACATTATTTAACAGCTGTTTCCTTCATCTATACCATAGTGCAATCAATTACAGTCAACATGGCTGGCAACTAAAGTGTGGCTCAGCACAGTGCTTTTCACATGCAGGGCAAGGAAATAAACAGCAGCTTCGGAATGTTTCAAGATTTCAGCAAGTACCCGGGTTCAGTGCAGCAGTGAAACTTCCCAACAAGCATATTTTCTGCTGATCCAAGTCTCTGCAGCACAGTGCAGCAGGGAGAAGGGCTGCTGACCAGCAATCAGGAAACAACCACGTGAGGCTGTGTTATTCACTTTCATCTGAAGCCCCAAATCACCTTCACCACTGCCAGTGTCTCCTGCTGGCTTGTGCCTATGACATGGGTACAAGTATTTGGACCTTTACTCCTCAAACTGACCACCTCATATCCTGTAATATACACAACCAGGACATATCACCATGAGGATGTTGAATATGTTCCACAGACAAGCAAACTTTGATGTCCTGCATATGCTTCCCCTTCTGGGTCGTTTTATAGATTTATGCAAAATGGATAAATCTGCTGTGGTAGACCAGGATGGGAGGTGCAGTCTATGCTAGAAAAGAAAATTACATTTCATAAATGATTTAAAAACTGACCTGCTACTGATGCCATGAAGATTTTTGCCTTTTCTTTTATACCCGTTATACCTTTTTACAGCTTCTGTATTCCTAGTGCTTTTTGCCTACATTCTTGGACTTGTTTGTCAAGCTAAGAGACTAAACATTTTAGAAGCCTCGTAGCTAGGGATCAGTGTGCCCCAGACCCCAGGGTCCTCTCCAGAACACATTCTGTAAACTAAGATAGAACCATCCAGGGGAAGGTTCCTTGGGGAGGGGGAGCTCACTTGAACCTCTCATTGGGGAATCTTTGATAGATATGCTAATTAGAAAAGCCTATAACGTTATACCCAATGTTGGGGGGAGGACACGGAAACACACGGGAGGAGAGAGACACAGAGACACAGGGAAAGACTCGGTGGGGTACATCTTGATGCGTATGACCTGGACGTGTACACCTAAGGATCCTTAAGAATAAATACCAAGGTAAAATCCCTTTTCCCCTTCTAACCGTGTATGCCTCTTGATTTTAAGACCAGGAAAAAGGCATCACTGCTACCTGAAATGTCAGTAGCATGTCCCATGATACTTCTCTATGTTGAGCTTCAGGTATCTTGGGAAGCACTGTAATAAGTTACTTGTAAGAATAACTTTGTATGCTTTTAAGAAGGAACACTTGCAAACAAACTCACAGAGCAATAAATGTGTGTATTACCACATGTTGCTGTTTAGGATAATGAGACATGTCAGGCAACATTTGACCCAAACCCAACCCCCATTTCAGTATTCCACCCTTCTAAGAAGTTTCCCTATTCTAGGAGATGTCAAAAACATACTGCCTGTTGCATGAAATCAAGCATCCAAGTATTCTAACTCCTCTTGAAGAATCTGGATAAGGAATTATATAGTGGTAATATTGTTTGAGCCCACAGACTGTAGTGCCAACATCCTGGTTAACTGGATGACTAGGCAAGAATAGTAGGGTTGAAGGTGAGTTTAAACTAGACAGTGCAGAGAAACTGCTGTTACAGTAACTACTTGCACTGAAATGATTATAAGGATTATTCTTGTTATTTATTCAAGTGAAAATAGCTATGGGATTCTGATCTCAGGTTAAGGTGCTTGGATTAGGTTCTATTGTAAATTAGGCATGTATATACCCATTTATAGTCAATAGATGTGTAACCTTCACAGTCATTGGAGTGCAGAAGCCATTCAAATGACTATCTGTTTTTAGATGAACTGAAAGCTTTATAGATTCTGTTAGCTTTATAGATTTGTTGGCTAGGTTGGCTTGTTTGTACAGACAACTAAAAAAGCATAGTCTCTCTCATTTAAATCTTGGTAAACTGTGGACTAAGTTTTTAAAAACAAGAAAAATCTTGCATGCTGTGTGGAATTCTGAAAACAACTGGGGATGTTCTCAAGTCAAATTATTGTAAGGTGCTATCACAGAAGTGCAGGCAGGTGTTTAAGCCTCTTGCAGGAGTCACGCTTCTGGCACTCATTGTCTTGTTTGACGTCATGTCACACCACGAACAGTGCAATCCTTCATACATGATTAATTGTGCCGTATTTAAAACACCTTGCACATTTGAGAATTCTTTTAGTTGCTGCCATCAAATAAAACATTTGCACACACGAACCCTCTGAGGCTCTGTATTGTCTTCTGTCCGTGTGAGGCTTAGAGGGAGATACCTGTGCAAGGAGCCCAGGAGTTCCTTGCTTCCCTCCAAGGCAGGTGGACTTCCCAAGCTCAGCTGTTTGTGGCATGCCAGGAACCTGGCACTGCCACACAGAGCTGCTTTTGTACAACTGGAGTCACATTTCAGCTTGGGGAGTTAACATCTTGTCTCCTGCAAGGAAACTGGTGACCAAGTGTTTCATAGGAGGGAGCAACAGGCAATGACTGAGCCCATTAACTGAAGAGTAACAGTGGTCTGATGTATAGGTTCAAAAATCTAGACAACTAAGGCTTAATAATTCCATTTCTCAGCTGTAGATCTCATATGCTACGCCTTTTGGACACTGTTCCTTCCAAAAGCAAATATTAAGTAATAATGATAGGATAAAAGACTGTTTGCTGGAAATGTACTTCCTTAAGTACATGCTCATAATTCTTAGTTTCAGCAGTGGAGCTACTCTGGGACTCAGGGAAATAAGCTGGTACTTTAATTAGTGTTAACTCTCTTTACATATATAAGTGCATATGTTTGCATTGGGGTGCATCTGTAAAGCATTTCTGTGGCTGAGGAGATTTGCAGAAGAGAGTTGAAGGAGCACCACCGGGGGAAATTCTGCAGCATCTCAAATTAAGAGGCAAGCTGTGACTCTCTGTGGGTTTTAAAAGCAGAACTCTAGATAACTAATATGTTTAATTAGCATAAAAGCTGAAAATGCACCATCCTGGCAATAGGTTTTCCACTCAGCAAGTCTTGTTAAGTGGCTGTATTAGTAATTGTTACTGATTATTGACAATACATCAATTATTTTTTATTGGATTGCACTCAAAACAGACCTCTGACACTCATTGAGTAGTCCCGTTGATCTGATATTTTTAATGAAGACCGTATCTAAATTATTGTAGCAACATGAGAGAGAAATGTGGGAAATATAAAACTGCACTTCCCCACATCATCACTTTTTCTAGAAACACAAAGAGAGATTAATCCTTATGTCCATGTGTTATTTTTTATCCGCAGAGCTCTGAGCAGAGGTTTTCACAGCTGGTAAATAAAGCTGTTTGACCCCTACAATGACAAAGAAAAACATACTCAAAACCATTCAGCCTTCAGTAAATCTTATCCTGCTGACTGGGAATTTGCATACTGCCACCAAGCCCCTATTTCCTCTGCTACTGGACCCCTACGTTCACCCTCTCTGGCCACTCTTAACTTTGGCTTTTAGGGTCTGACTCTTTCCATAGCAGTTTTCTCTTGCCCACATCCTACACCACACTCTGCACTCCCTGGTCATTTCCTTAGCCATCCTAGTCCCCCTGTGAACATCCCTGCCCTACCTGATGGAGATAGATGATGTCCTTTTTTTGGTGCCCTCAAATCCATCTATCTTACCGTCAATTTCTCTTTTATTGTTCCTGTCTCTCCAAAGAGTAGCTGTCCAAAATATTTGCAATCTAAACTCAGCCTGAAAGCAGAGTAAAGACAGTATCTGAGTAGAGAAAGTGGGCCCACAGCTTTATCATAAAACCCTCACATTTATCTTCTAATATATCTGTGTCCATAATTAAAACTCCAAACCTAAAAAATAAAGTGACGTGTGCAGTAAGAGTATCACTGAAATAAACTTTGAGAGTACAACATGGTTAGGCACAGAGTAGTCACTCACTCTGAAAGGTAAAAAAAAAAAAGAGATGCACCAGTTTTGTATTGTTTTTTTCTTAGGCTAGAAAGGAAGTCCTCTACATTCAGAACACTACCAAAGTTTCACGTTTATAACAAAATGAAGAGAAAAAGGTCTGAATAAAAATGGTAGCCAGTGGATAGAATTTCTCATTCTTGTTAGTTAGGCTGTAGAGATGATTTTGATCATCACTGTAAGAATGACCCAATTAATCTGAAACCAATTTAATAAATTTTGGTTTATTGAACATGCAGTGCCTACCAAGTGCTGTTTCCACCTTGCAAGGTCCCAGTTTGGCATTGTATTTTAAGGTCTTTCCCTGCTGACAACATTTCTTCACCACAAGAGCACCACAGCTGCTGAACTGCAGGTTTTCCTTGTTTCCTCTGCTGCAGGCAAGCACGATTATCCACACTGCATTATCCCAGAAAATTCCCTCAGGATAAAGGTAAGCTGTGTATGCACATGTTGGGAGAAGCAGAGGCTCTTCAGTAGCACTGTCTGTCATAAAACATCAAAGCTTTGAGCTGCTGTGATTTCTCCTCTTGAAAACCTATCCAGGGGAGTTGGGACAGGATTTTACAGAGAATATAGGAATGTTTGAAAATAACATTGAGGGAGTGTCCTGAGGAGCATCCAAGAAGGGGTATAGAAAATAAATGCAAGGGAAAAAAAACTGAAAAGGCAAATTCAGCATAACAAATCTGATGGCAATTTTTATCCTAATTGCAGTCCCTGCTCACAAGGTGATTTATTTTGAAAGAAGAAATTGTCATATGATTACAATTACAACTCTCACTCTTTCTCATCTCTCAGTATATCTGTGAAGTCAAAAGTTCTACAAAGTAGACTACATCTCACCTGAAATATTAAAGCTGTACTGAAAGCTGCTGAATGCATTTCCAAGGCATGAAGGAAGCTCAAATTGCAATATCTATTAATGCAATGTCTTCTGCCACACTGTGAACAGTTCGCTCAACTCCTGAGATACAGAAGACTACTGCAGGCCTGAAGAAGTCAAGTAAAAGTCTACTTTTTTCCTAAGTCTTTTTTATTTTTCCATATGTTAGAAAAACTTACATTGTAAGGAAATCTCCAAGGGAATGATAGAATACTTTATGTCTGTGTTGCCTATTCAAGCTGAAAAAACATTGCCACCACTGAAGCAGAAACAGGAGAAAGAAACAATAGTCCATATGCTGCTCTTGGTTCATACTTTGCTTAGCATGAAATGTACAGTGTTTTGCCATATTTCCTTTCCCATCACCTTAATCAAAGATTTTAAATTTCTTCACTGACTGCAAACAAAAAAGATTCAAGTACATTGCATGCAAATCTGCCATTTTGGTGAAGAGAATATGCCACTCAGGGTCATGCTGTTGTGAAATTTCCAAGATACAAAGATATCAGAATACTTATAACATTAACACTGAAGCTTTGGGAAAAAAAGGATGAACATATGGTTAGCTCTTGTTCTCTCCTCTGTTTGTTGGGACTTCACATCATTTCTCATTTGTCTCTCTGGATCAGCCACTTCCTCCACAGATGCATGGAGGGTTTGGGGCAGGAGGTGGAAGGTCACAAAACCAGGGTAAGCCAGGCAGTGCCATATGAGACAGTGGATACAGTTATGCCTCTGTAGAAGGAGTGCCTAATCATTTTAATTACTTAGTAAAAATTACTTGCATGTAGTTATTAATACTCTTGATTATTATATTTAGCATAATAGTATCAACATGCTATTAATATGGTGGTCTTTGCTAGCACAGATCAGTTGAGAGCAGACACCCATACTAAAATCACTTGAAGCTTTAAAGCAAAACCAAGAAATTTTTAAGGGATTTCTGTGAAAGAAAGATATCTCTGATAACTGGCCACAAAGAAACTAGCAATATGCTAAAACAGAAAACTGGCATTAGCCAGATCAGATTTGTGCATGGAGACCTGAGATAATCTTGAATATAAAGCCCTGCTTTAGTTCTTTCAGCATCTTCTGCTTCAGTGTCTGAATGTCTAAAAATGATTCATGATCAAAATTTTAATACTGAGGAGGTATGGAAGGAAGGAAACAAAACATTTAATTTTATTATCCATCAATAGAATGCTAAATTGTGGAGATGAGGGATATGTAGCATTTTAATACATATCGTGTGCCCTAAAGACTTCTTTTCCTAAAAGGGTAGGTTAATGTAAAGGGATTATTGAAGAAAACCAGGAAGGGAAAAGCAGGAACATAGACAGGTGATGGCAGCTGATTTAAGTGTGGGTGCAACCAATGGGTGTGTTTGTGGTGTACACAGCATAATAGTTGGTTTTCTTATTGATTGCTGCTCTGTTTAAAAGCAGACACCCTGACAAGTGAAGACATGAGCTATACACAAAGGATTGTATGACATGCATTTAGAAAAAAGAGTTACTAATTATTCTAGAAAGAATTTCAAGCAATGGTATCTAAATCATAATTTTTATACACTGATTTAAAGGTTTCCCTGAATCCTCCCCCAGATAATTGTGATTTAGCTGCAACCAACAAAATAAACCTGAGAAATCTCTAAAATCACAATGCCATCACTAGGGCATTGTGGACTTAAACATCTCTAGATCATATCTACACTTGTCTGGGTGTCTGATTTTAAACAGAGAAGAAATCAATAATAAAACCAACTACTGTGCTCTGTACACCACAAACACACATTTAAGATGGCCTTGATTTAGGTTATCTTTGACCACTAGGTTTGTTACCTAATGCAAAATGCATGGCCAAGCTCAGTCTATAGGTCAGATGTTCCATCTGCTACCATTGACCAGACATGTAAATTTTAAATGATCTGGAGCTGGTGAGATGAGTTTTCCTTGGCTAAACAATAATTTCATATAAGCACATTCCTGCAATGTCACGATAATGAAAGAAGGAAGATGAAAGAAAGGGCCAAGAGGTGACTTCATCTACTCACTTGAAAACTGTAAGGAAACAAGCAATTCCCTGCTGGGTTCAAGGAGGGTCTCAACCCTGGGGTATTGAAGGAGTGAGGGTGTGATAGGTATCTTCTGGTATTTCACCTCAGTGAGGAAAGGACAGTACATCAGGCCCACAATAAAAGATTGTATCCATGCCAGTGGCAGGAACTAGAGCACTTGATGGGGTGTCATGCACCTCAGAGAGTTCCCTGTGTCTCTTTCCCAATACAGCCTGTTTTACTTCATTAGTGCTTTAGTCTCTGTATAAAGAAATCTCAGTATATTTTGAAACCAGCTTCATTTATTAGCAATATCTCATCTAGTATATCAAATAACTTTTTCTGTAGCTAAATGGAAGTAAAATTAGTTTGTTCTTGTAGGGAATGAACTCCATTCAGAAGTTGAAAGGCTTGTTCTCTACATATTTGCATGTTGTGGTATCTAATTCTTTGTTAAGGGCATGACTGAAATTTAAATACCCTTTGTGCCTAGAATTTGTGAATCACTTTCTTTTTTCATCAGTGATGGCTCATAAGCATTCAACAGGTTTTCAGGGCTTTATAGTTTGCGTGGTGCTTATTTTTTGACTGGTTTTGGTATGTTTTCTGATTTATTTCTCTTATGTAGCTCATTGCTCAGTTCCTGTAATTTTTCCTTGGAATAATGTGGGCTAGCATTCTTTTAAAGAACAAAATAAAATGCCATGGAAGAGACATGGGAATTAAGAAAATTCAATGGACAAGACTCCTGATCTGCTATGATCTTTGATAATGCTTATGAATGGTAGTTGTATTGTGGTTATTTTTTCCCTAGTTCATCTACTTCAGACCTTATTTTTCCTTCATCTACCCACACTTGTCAGAAAGTAAAAAACTATTAGTATGAGCAGAAATCTGTAAGGAACTGTGTTTTATTATGTCCAGCTAAATATCAGGTTGGCACTATTCTGCCTGTGACAACTGTGAAAAACTAGGGGCAAATTTTCCATTTCCAAGAAATTTTCAAGCCTATTTGCTGCTTACATTCTAAATGGAAAATGTTATGAAGGGAACACTTTTAAATAGAGTTTGTTCTTTTGCTATGTGTTGTTACAAGTGAGGCAGGGAAGGCCCATTTTAAAGAAGTGTCGAATCATTTAGATATAACATCTTATTTCACCAGACTGTTGGAGATCTTGAAAGACTCAATGATAATGAACAAACAGGTCCAGTTCTGAACAAAGAGTAGCCCTTGTCTGGTTGATAGCAGTAAGACATCCTTACCCTGCAGTGGGTCATCTGGCAGAGGAAAATGCAGTGCTCAATTTGCCCCCATTTTCCAATTGCTTTTGCCCACCCTGCACTGCTATTGAGTTACTCCAAGATGAAATAACTGCTCGTGCTACTCCCCATTGGAAGCAGAACTTGGAGGAATGGAAAACAGACTGGTGATCACAGTAGCCACACTGCACAGACCTGCCAATCCAGGCTGATTGCAGTCATATTGTGCTCAGAAAAAAATGTTATGTATGCTTATATATGTACACAGACACACATGAATAGTTTTGTATTAAATAAACCCCACTAAAATAAAAGTGTCCTGGGCACACAGATCAAACAGCTAGTCCAGTATCCTAAAATTGTGCTGGAAGGTTACTGCAATTTCCATTCCAGGCATCTGCCATATCCAGCCTCCTCTCTAAGCAGATGAAAACCAATGGAGCCAGACGATGATGAAAAGTTGTGAGGGCAATGCAGTTAACACTTGCCCCTTAGAAAGAGAAAATGTGATTTTTTTCAGCATGAGCATATTACCAGGGCAGCAGCCACAGCATTGCAGGGCCAGCACTGCTCTGAGCCAAGGCTGTAGCTGCAAGAGCATCCTGGAAGGATCACAACACTGGAGCTACTGCCGGAAGAACTCGCTGAATGGAAACAGGCAGCCTACTCTGGTGAGGAGGCAGGTGGTTTTATTGAAATGTATGAACAGCAACATTTGTGAAAGGAGGAGGCTGAGTTACTCATGGCTGAAATAAGTTTATTCAGCCTTTGATGGGAAAACTTTTGTCCAATACATTATTCACTGGCATTATACAATGAGTTCTGGAAAGAATGTACTTAGTCATACCATCTTGGAATGGCAGAATGCCAGATTTGATCCAAGATTTGAGAATGTTGAGATGTATACTGTGAGAAGCCTTTCTGTGTGTACTGGGATCCAAGGGTCTATAAGAAACAGCACTCATCCAGCTAAAAAATAATTAGTTTTTCACGTAAGAAATGTGGATAAAATATAATTACAGGAGTGCTGTGAGAAAATAAAGTTTTTTGGTGTAACTCTTACCTGTGACCAACAATCTCAGTATTAAGTTAGCTGTTGTAAAAGTGTCTCGGGGTGACTTTATGATGTTGTATCTCCAACAGTGAAAAATCTACCCAGACTAGTCTTCAAATAATAGCTTGAAACTTAGATCTTTTCTTTTTAAAGTTTTTATAAGTCTGGGTGAATATCCATGTAAACACAAACATTTACAATAGAGCTGTGAGACATAGTGCAGCATTCATTATTGTGCCATAATAAATAAATCCACTATTGCAGAATTACGAATGACAAATTTGGATTTTATATACATGGATGTGATTAATAAAAAATGCAAGTTTCATAAATACACCAGAACAGTAGTGGTTTTTACTCTATTTATGGCTAAATTTGTCCCTGCAGTAACAATAGTCCTATTGCTGAAATGATTGCCACATTCAAAGTACAGACCACAAACCACATCAACAAACACAGAAGCATTGCAAGGTATCTCCAAGGGGAACTGGCATAGTACTGATCTGTACACTTTGCCTCCATTCATACATGCCTGGTGATTCCTGTCCCCTTCAGTACCATTTCCTTTTGTAGCAAACTCCTGGGGCCACAGGTTAGCCTAGAAAAACCCATTCTGTCATGTTTCTGGATGCAATAGTAATGGAAACCTGAACACATTTCATACACAACTGTATATTAGGAGGAGTTAAGCTCCTGATTCACATCCCCTGTATTCAGTTCTTTATGACACTGCAGTTTGAAAATCCACCTACCCAGTCTGATAAATTGTTCGACTATTCTTTATTTGTAGCCAAGATGAAATTTAGTAGCAGGCTCTCTCAATGACTCACTTACTAACATTCTTCTTCCTTTTTGCTGCCAACACATTCATTTTAAAATGAAAGATCTAATATGGTTTTGTAGGTTAGCATGTGAATGCTGACTGGAAGCACTTGGTAACAACGATATTGCTAAGGTCTGCTACCACAAACTATAAACAACAAGCAGAGCACTGATTTCATCTCCAAACGAGATGGTGTGTTTGCAATGATAAAGAAATGACTACATGTCTCCTCACTGTGCATCACTGTTGGCTCTGCTCCTGAATGAGTTTAAGTCACTGCTGCGCCCTTGATACCAGAAATGCTACAGAAATTTAAGGCAGCTGAAGACCCATCCCACAGACTGCTGTTCCATGTAGTGGTGAGATAGAGGGCAGAATTTGTACTATTATTCCTACTTCCCCACCTCTCTTCCTCCTGACCTTCATGCAGATGCTGCAAGTAAACAAATTAGTCTCAGCTTTAGGTTCTATAACCATTCCCTGATGTTATTGTGGGAAGCTCTTATACTGGATTACGATTACAACATTTTTGTGTTCAGTAACATTGTGAAACTGGAGAATTAAAAATAAATTAAAAGCAGTCAGGATGCTATTATGGATTGTATTTAGTGTTTAAGGACCACAGCGAAAAATTTACATCATGGTATGAGATCAGAAGAAGAAAAGGGCAGCATGAGAAGGATACTGAATGGCTACTGAATGGCTGTAGACAGAAAGAAAGCACTATAAAAAAACCCTTTCAGAGCCAAATTCCACCCTTGAATAGCAATGTGAACTTTTCAGAGGTTTTGAATAAACAGAACTACAAATTCAGATGTGTGATCAAATTCCTCTGCTTTACCAAAAGCAAGCAGCCCATTCCTCAAATGAAATTCACTCACCTGTGAATGATGTGGTACCTCTGCAAATAATCCAAGGAGAGCGCCAGCTCACAAATGTACAGTTTAACAGTTCCTTCATTAAAGTGAACGTTCTGCTGCAAATGGTAACGCAGGTCACCTCCGAGTAAGAGATCAACCACCATGAACATGTCTTCTTCATCTTGAAATGAATACCTGGAAGAAAGAGTTACAGCTGAGGTCTCAGGGCTGATAATGCAGTCACAGCTGTGCCTTAGAGTGGCTCTCATTAAGGAGAGCCTGGTAAGTCCCTGATTTGCTCAAAAGGCATGCACAGAAAGGAATTCTGACTGCTGTGGTCCGGTCCTGCAGCAGACTTCGATTGTGGTGGGACTCTGCCTATTGAAGCATTGTGCTTTTACCCCAGTGACAATTAAATACCATGCAGATGCTCACTCACTCCTCTTTGCCCCAGTGGGTTGGGGAGGAGAATAAGAAAAAAGTAAAAACTTGTGGGTTGAGATAAGAACAGTTTAATAATTGAAAAAAGTAAAGTATAATAATAGTACTAATGATAAAAACAGTAATAATTGCAATAAAAAGGAGAGAAAGAAAGAAAACCTGAGAAGAACAAATGATGCATAACACCAGTGCTCACCACCTCCTGACTGATGTCAAGTCTGTCCCCCAGCAGCGAACAGCCCTTCCCATCCAGATCCCCCAGTTTATATGACCATGACACTTTATGGTGTGGAATATCCCTTTGGACAGTTTGGATCAGCTGTCCCAGCCATGCTCCCTCCTGGCTCCTTGTGCAGCTCCTCACTTGGCAGAGCGTGAGCCACTGAAAAGTCTTTGACTTAGGGTGAGCACTACTGAGCAACAGCCAAAACATCAGCGTGTTATCAACAGTATTCTCATCCTGAATCCAAAACACAGCACTGTTCTAGTAAGAAGAAAACTAATTTTATCCCAGCTGAAATCAGAACATGAAGGCAAGCAGACCTTGAACTGCTGCCATACTACTGTCTTATTCTAAACATGGATTAACACCTGAATGTTGATAAAACAGTATTTAAAATACCTTTAAGGTTTTTACATTCTTAAGTAACCATATTCTCATTCAGGTGACAAAATGGCTTACAAAATAGTACCAATAAAAGGGAAGGCCTTGAAACACACTTGGTATTTACACACATACAACTCTAGTTCAGTGCTTATGGAAAGTATCCTGGCAGCATTGAGAGCTGCTGTCTCAGGGGTATTTTCCAGATTCAATAAATATACACAATGTTCTATTGGCTATTTTTTACAGCTTGCAGCATAGGTCCAAATTCAATAAGGAATAAAACTGCAATTTTACTGCCTAACAATACATTTTTTTTTTCAGTCAGCAACTTATATCTTATAAAATGACAGAGTCTTCATGGTTACTGACTGAATTCTTCTGGACCCTTTCCCAGAACTGCCTGCTGAACACTCTGAGGACCAAATTTTGATGTGATTTAAATCCTGTAAATCCAAAGGTGTAACCAGTCAATGCACAGTATATATATACATATATAGTGCTTGGGCAAGCAGGAATTTCCATGTGTTTTTACTTACCTTGGCTATGCTGCCATTGCTCTGTTTATTGCGGTCTGGGTGGACCAATAGAAACTCTCTGGATTTTGTTTCTAAATGCAACTCTATAAGACAGTTTTTTAGTTTTCCCAAATGGGGATTGGTAAATACCTTATTTCCGATGTGAAATCACTCTTTTCTTAGAAATTGTTCTAGAATTAATTTTGATGTGAAGTTATATTATTTTATACCAGATATATATGGACTACTGAGTCCATATATACAATGACAGTGCCTCTTCCACCACCTTTGCTCCCATGAGGTGTGTAACATATGTTGGCTACAGATGTGATTCAGTTCTCCTGAACTGTAAAATTTATGCCAAGGAAATGAAAAAAAGTGGGCTTCCAGAAAATCTGTGTACACCCTCCCCCCAGAGGCAGAAAAGTCTATATTAGATTATTTTAATTGACAGTTACGTACAGTTTCACATTCATTCCCAGGCTTGCACTTACTGAAGTGAGGCACTGCTTAGGGGTTGTCACAGATGGTTCATTTTGAATTTAATGCTTGTTATTCTTTTTGAACACAGTTCTGAGAAGCGACTTTCTCTCATACTCTGCTCTGCTGTTGCATTTCTGTGTGACTGCCAAATGCCAGGAGGGGAAAATAATTTTATTTGTATTAAGCTTACTTCTCCCTAAGTCAAACCTCTGAAGAAAAATGGTGAAGTAGGTGGCACATGGTGTCTTCTCACCCCTAGAGGTGAGAGGCAGAATTTTGTAACACACAAACACATAGGTTAAAAACCCAGAAGTCTTCAAATATATTCAAATTCCTCCAAGTATTGTGTGTACTCCAGTACTGAACCTGGAGCAAAGGCAGAAGCAAAGCTTAAATGTGTAGTTACATTTAAGATTTTTTTTCTTTTTTGACACTGCTGTTATTTTAAGTGGAGAAATTGTAGCATTGAGCAGACGTAAAATCATCATCATAGAATGGCTTTGATTGGAAGGGGTCTTAAAAATCATCTATTTCCAACCCCCCTGTCATGGGCAGGGACACCTTCCACTATCCCAGGTTGCTCAAAGCCCCATCTACCCTGGCCTTGAACACTTCCAAGCATGGGGCAGCCACAGTTGCTCTGGGTACCAGTTCCAGTACCTCACCACCCTCTGAAAAATGTTAATTTTTCCCTTCATTTACCACTTGAGTAAGGTATAGATTTTGTTTGTTTCCTTTTTATATTAAAAAAAAACCCTGAAAACAAATTGCAGATTGAAAACTCTACTCAAATGATAAGTGAAATACTGTGTCTTGTCTGGGACTAAAGAACACTCCTGGTGCCTAAAATCATATGATTACATGTCAGTAGAAACGGTTCTGATGCAACTCTAGTCTTGAGATACACATGTTCTTAGTCATTTTTTTGGGCACAGCATGAAAACAGGGTAAAGAGTGACTGCTGTGAACTTGCTTTTAAATCCAATGATTACTCCCTTTCTTCGGAAAATTATGAGTGTGTTTCAAGGTGAATGTTCAGTCTGGACAAAAGACCCATCAGAACCATCCAGAAATAAATGTGAAATCTTGTTCATATCCAGATGAATGCTAACACTCGGTGGAACATGGTTTTCATTCCAAGCATGTTTTTCAGCTGATGTACTCTGGTTTTCTGTGCTTGTGAGTGGGGAATGGTGGTCCTTTGTCACCTCCCAGGCAAGCTTTGATGCATCTATAATTGTTAACGATTTAAAAGAGAGATCAAACAAAGCTTTCCTCCAGGGCTCAACCAATCCCCACCCATTCACTGCCTTGGGACTCTCAGGGCCTCAGGTATCTCTGGGAATCCAGGCTACGATGACAACAGATGGGTTTTGTCCAGGGGCTGTCAGATTTGCTAGTAAATCATTGGTCTCCTGCTACTATGCCTTGCCTCTCAGATAAACACATGAAGTGCAATCCCTACAGACAGAGCTACAAGGCTTCCAGATGTGACTGTACCTCTTGAACAAAGTATTTTGAAGCCAAACAGAAAAACCAAAACAAAAAAACCCAAATAAACAAAACCCTCAACAAAACAAAACAAAACAAAAAACCAAAAACCCCATCAGCACCAAAACTAAACTGAGAGGTTTATGAGAAGTATGGCTGATGTTTGCATATAACTGAGAAGTATGGCTAATGTTTGCACTAGGCAGCCTTCCCTCATTAGACACTTTTCAGATTTGTCTGGGCCATCTTGTCTAGATCACGATTTGCTAAGAAAGGTTAGAGCAGATGATCCTTGAGATCCTTCCACCCTGGTATTCTATGATTCTGTGATCTTTCATGACCTGTGGATGGAACATAAGTCAGTTTTATTTGGATGTTGAAGGTAGAATGACGCACACCAAGACACAGCAGTTGTGAAGCTTAGTATACCCTCTCTGATGTTCTGCTCTTTCACTCAGAACCAGAGTTGGTTTTTTTCATTTGTACTGATTATGTGTCTGTGGTAACTCTGCTGACCCTGCCAGAAGTGTTGTACGTACTGGTGTAGTTAAGACACAAGCTGTACAGGCATGGTTTGAAAGAATATGTGCATGGACATGTTCAGGATATCAGCAGATTTTTTCACCCTCTCTAAATTCTATCACACCTGACACACATCATTATGCTAATCTTATTATGCCTGTTCTCATGGATAATGGGGTCTTCCCTGGACATTTGATCCAGTTGGGTCAAACCTTCATGGGTGGCATTTCTCTGACTGTCTGGATCAGACTACAGTGTGATTAAGACCACCCCAAGGTATTTTCTGGAGGGTGAAGAAGTTTATCCCTGTGAAAATATGTGTCTATGACCTAGAGGAGAGCTTGGGCATGGCAAACAGGAGAAAGTCTCTGGAGCTGATAGACACTCCACTAAGCAGATCCTGTAGCTACCAATTTCTAATGCAGAGCACGAGTTTCTCCAGGTCCTGCTGTGCAGCTGGATAAGAAATGGTATTGTTTTCCTCCTTCCCTGCCTTAAGGACTAACAGGACTTCGTTTACCAGCTTAGACAATTTGGTTTGTCATAGTCACAAGCAATCTAGTCCTATGGCTCTCTCCCTCACACAAATACAGTATTCTTTCTTTACATAAGAAATGAAATACTACCTTTATCTTTTTTTTCTATTTCAATATTTCAAGAAATAAGAGCTTTTGATTTATTGGTCTAAGAATTGAAATAGGCAAGTGAAATATGGGAGAAAGAAATCTTTGAAAATGTTGCTGCAGGTTGGGGAGGGGCTGGTGGCAAATCAGACCAGTGGAGATTAATTTTTGAGCAAACACTGTAATTTTACTTCTGTAAGTTTCTTATCTCCTCAAAGGTAAATGACATAGAAAAGGATTTATTGGTTTTTGAAGTAAACTCAGAGGTTGTTTGGGATTTTTATGTTAACCAGTAGCTGGGAAATACCTGCTGAATGAATTTTAACATTGTGACTTATATGGAATATTAATCGATACTGAATACCAATAATACATTACTAGCTTACCCTAAAAACAAAATTTTAATCCTTCTTGAAATGAAAGAGTAAATGACTTGAAGTAATAGTTCTTGTTTCTTAAGTAGCATCATTATCCATTTATAGGAAAACTGTTCTAATTAGAGATTCAGCCTCTGCTTTCTCTTGTTTGAAGAAAAGTTTTAATACATTAGAATCATCTTTCTCCAAATTAAGATAAAGTAATAAAGCCCATGGCAAACAGGGAATTGAATTTTTGGTTATCTTCAGACAGGAAGATAAACTAGTATTGAACATAGTCCTCAATGGAAACACATTTAAACAAATAACTTTTTTAATATGTTATATCTGTTTCCACATTTATATCTGTATATTTGTTTTAATAATATTTAATTTTTGTATTTATATCATATTTGTACTTATTATTTGTAACTCTGTGTCTTCATGAAAGCAGTTAGAAATGAATTGTTAAGATAATTTTCCCCCTTTTCATTTCTTCTTTTTAGTTAACTAGAGTAATTTTTCATTTAAATCCTTCCAGTTGAGGCACCCAGTATTCATATATCTTGTTTCACATGAATTACCTGGGGAAAAGGACATCATGATGGATATTTTATATATTACTTAAAGATTAAAAACACATTAGAAAAATTTCATCATTAAGCACAAACCTAACTTCATAATCTTGAGGTAATCAGTTAAAGCACAGTTCATATATTCAGAAAACACTTCTGCTTTCTATTGAATACAACAAATGATTGATCCTTGGTGTCTCCTAACTACAAAATTAAAGAAAGATCCCTTTTCAGTTTTCCCCTGGTAATATTAAAGGGACATGGTAATTTTTTCAAGGACATAAACCCCCCACTAGGAACTGTAGATTTTCCCAGTGTAGATGTAGATGCCATTTCTCGATATGGTTGCCTTGCTTTTTTCTCTTACCAGTCCAGTTAGTGGAACTATGTTCTAGAATACTCCTCAGCTGCTGTGAAGCAGCAACAGGTTCACCCACGACTTGCTGCATTGAAAAACTACAGGTTGCTTAAAGGCTTGAATAATTTGGCATTTGCCAAAGAACAGTAAGCCAGGGAAGAAAAGTAACAGTCCAGAGCTCTCTTGTACGGGTATGGTGGAATAAAATATAGACATACGTTGGTATAAGTATAGGTTATAATATAGGTGCCAAAAATAGCAACTTCGATCAGTCAAACATCAAATCATTACAAACTTGCCCATTCTGAGAAGGTGTGCTGAAAATTATTACACTCACTGTGACTGGGAATAGCAAATACTTCCCTCTGAATTACATGTTTCATAAAATGAGGTGTCCAAGCCAACCAAATTAATGTTTTTGTTTAAGTTTGGTTTTTCTGCCAGCCAAGGACAAGCCTCAAGAGACAAAGCTTCAAGATATATTAACTTGGTAAATACAAATATGCAAGTATTTTGAAGGAATGTTGGAAATGTTCCCTCATAATGTCTGTTTTTGCTTACATTTCTATAGATTTCTTTGTTCTTTTGGAAAGTGGATAAACATCAGCTATTGGAATTTGAGGTTTATGCTTGCAAAGTATTTAATAGAAGACTATTGTTGGAAAGAAATATGCCTATTTCCAAACTCAGAAAGACACGAGTCATTTCTACAAATGTTAAGGACAACGGACAATAACTTTCTTTATTCTTCCTATATTTCTTCATATAGACATGAAAATATCTTTCAGTATTCCCTATTGAAAATTTCTGAGAACAGGGAATTTCTTCTATAAACTTTTCTATAAAGAGTTGAGTTGTTTATGCTTATACCTTCTCAAATTCTATTCAGCTCTGAAGTGACCAAAAGAAACAGGTAAGAAAAACGCCTAAATAAAAAATGACCTGAAATTAAGTTGAAAGATGACTAGAATTTGTTTCAACAAAGATAGTAAGAGACATGTCACAGACTTATTAGCATAGTAAATATTCACCATTAGCTCCCATCCAGGCAAGGATTATTAATTAGAGACAGCTCAGTATTTATCCTCACACAGAAGAAAATTTTCTCCCTCCAATAGGTTGAGAAGACCACAAATTCTCTCTGATCTGAGAATGAACCATTCATCATCTGGACATGAGCTGGCCATGTGCACTCATAGCTCAGAAAGCCAAAGCTGTCCTGGGCTGCATCCAAAGCAATGTGTCCAACAGAGTGAGGGAGGGGATTCTGCCCCTCTGCTCTTCTCTCCTGAGGCCCCACCTGCAGTGCTGCATCCAACTCTGGGGCCCTATCACAGGAAGGACACAGACCTGCTGAAGCAAGTCCAGAGGAGGCCACCAAGATGATCAGAGGGATGGAGCACATCTTCTAGAAGGAAATGCTAAGAGAATTGGGATTGTTCAGCCTGGAAAAGAGAAGGCTTTGGGGTGACCTAACTTGGGCCTTCCAGCACCTGAAGGGAGCCTACAAGAGAGTGTGTAGGGACAGGACAAGGAGGAATGGCTTTAAACCAAAGACAAGTTTAGATTAGATATTAGGAAGAAATTCTTTACTGTGAGGATGCTGAGGCACTGGAACAGGTTTCCCAGAAAAGTTGTGGATGTGCCTACCCTGAAAGTGTTCAAGGCTGGGTCTGGTGAGGTTCTGAGCAATGTGGTCTAGTGAAAGGCATCCCTGTCCATGGCAGGGGAGTTGGAACTAGGTGAACTTTGAGGTAGGTCCCTTCCAACCCAGGCCACTCTGTGATTTTATGATCATTCCCATATGCACTGTCACAGCATTTGGCTCAGTTCATCACAAGATACACAACCATGCCATGGGCAGGCAGCAAACAGTAATGAACTAAACATGAAAAACCAAAATGCAAAATAAATGTTGTTTGCTCTTTTACAATGCACTTTGCTTTCAGCTAATGAAATAAAACTCATTAGTATATTTTTGCATACACAAACTACAGTTATTGATCAATGCTGTTTTGAAGTGTTTAAACTCTTTGTGAGTCCTGATCATTTGAGCTGGTTTGTTTTAGAGCACATTTTCTTTCACTCCTTCACCTGGTTCTAATCAACTAAGGCTTTGCTCCACCTAAAAGAAGCTTCTTTATTTCTGCCTCTGATTTTGCAAATGCTAGGGGAGGAAGAGGTCATTTGTGATGTGGGTTATATATATATATATATATATATATCCAGGTAATAACTCTGGATAGTGAAAAAGGGCAGGTTTAGATTCGATGTTAGGAAGAAATTCTTTACTCAGAGGCACTGGAACAGGTTGCCCAGAGAAGCTGAGGATGGCCCATTCATGGAAGTGTTCAAGGCCAGGTTGGATAGGGCTTTGAACAGCCTGGTCTAGTGGAAGGTGTCTCTGTCCATTGGAAATAGATGATCATTAAGGTCCCTCTCAACCCTAACCATTCTATGAAAATATGGTATTTTGCTTGTCTTTGATCATGGTGATATTGTAGAGAAACCATGAGAGAAACCATGTGATTAATGTAGGCGGTCATCTACTAAAAGAGAAAGAGTTCTTACTGTTTTCTGTTGCTTTTAGGCTGGGACTAAAGAGCTTAGATGCAGGGTTTGCACACAGCCCACAGTCATGTGAGCTCTTTTACACTGTGATTAAGTAGTGTTCACAAAACATTAATATAGACCCACAGAATAATTTTGAATGGAAAACCTCTTCAGATGTCAGCGAGTCCAACCTCCTGCTCAAAGCAGGGCTAATTTCAAACTAGGTCAGGTTGCCAGGGGCCTTATCCAGGGCAGTTTTGAAACTCTCCAAGGATAGGAATTCCACAGCTTCCCAGGGAAGCATGTTCCAGCCACTCATTTAGTTTTGAAGAGACATTTTGCTTATATCCAGTTAGGACTTCAGTTGCTGAACTGTGCCACTTAAGTCACTCATACTTTCAATGTATGTGAGTTTTTCTCCATCTGTAGGCATTGCCGTCTTCATGTCATCACCACCACACCTTTGGGTAGTGGAAGACTGTAAATTGTTCCCTCCCTCAGCTCAGCAGTGTCATGTCCCAGCTCTGCTCTAACCCAGGAGCAATGATACTTCCTTAGATCTTGTAGAAAAGGGCTGGATTACCTTATTCCAAGGAAGACCACTGTAGTAGGTGTAGGTATCACTTTTGAGATGATAAATGGCATTAGCTGAAACTTTCATGAACACTTGTTTAAGGCCTAGAAAATTTCAGACAAATAGGATGAATTATTGGTACACTATGAACAATCACATGGAGGGAAAAAGCCACACTGCTATCAATTACTGTGATTCTGGAAACATTTTTATTTCCACATATTAAGAGCTCTGTTTTTGCAAATGGCTGGTCTCTAAAAGTGTTTTCTCATAATTTGTTTTTCAGGAGAAAATTAATTACTTTTCTGGCTCATTTGCTCATATACTTGTAGACTTAATGGCACAGTCTCATGATAAAGTCTGTGTTTTCTCAAATATTATTAGACCAATGATAAAGTAAGACTTGCAAATGAATGCAAAATAGGCTCATTTCTCAGTCTATTTGTTTAGGATTTTTAGCAGATTTGGATGCAATATCCTCAAAGCTCATTTTAATTGTTTTGCTATCATGCAAAGCACAACAGCTTTCACCAGCCTCACTCAGTTTTACTCTCTGAGCCCAAAGTCAGCTTCATTCTTCATCAATTTTTTCCAAGTGTTTTATCTTTCATATACCTTTTGTTGAGTGGAATAAAGAAAAGTCTCCACTATCTTCTGTTCTATTTATAGTCTTTAAAATAGCTACATCACAATTACACGAGAGCTCTATTCTGCTTGACTGAATTAGAACATATATAGAAGGCACTTAGGGTTTGTTGACACTCTCATCTGAATGCAGCCTCTAAAATCCATTCAGCTGTGTTGGAGATGTGCTGTGACTTGGCCAATGCTCACCAAGTTCTTCATTATCACTTCGTGTTATTATCACTGCCAATTTATAGCACTTCATATGCACGTGGCACTACAGCAGTAGCAATTATGTGTATAGTGCCAACCAGTCTCTCTTGTCCCCCGCTTGTCTCAAACACTTCCAGATAAAGCAGGCAACAGACAGATTATGTGATGAACTCAGGGAAATTACTCACACAAACAAGGGCCCCACTACCAATACAAGAAACTGCTCACCTAGAAAAATAGGTACTTGAGAAAGTTGTGGGCTCATGGGAAATAATGGACTGAAAACTTAGACCCCATTTGAGATGCAGGTCAAGAGCTTAGTCTGTAACTTGCAAAGTTTGATATATTCATAAATTACGGAATCACAGAATACTTTAGATTGGAAAAGACCTGCGAGATCAACTCCCACCATGAACCCAAGACTGCCAAGTCTACCACTAAACCATGTCCTTAAGAGCCACATCTACATGTATTTTAAACACCCCCAGGGATGGTTACTCTATCACTTCCCTGGAGAGCAAGTTCCAATGCTTGACATGGTCCATCCTGATAAGTAGAAAATCAAGCATAAGAAGAAGGAAGCCAGCATGGATGAGCAAGGACATCCTAACTGAACTCAGAGAGTAAAAATAAGTGTACAAGAGGTGGAACTAGGGGTGGGTGATCCAGGAAGAACACAGAGTTATCCGATCCTGCAGAGATAGGGTTAGGAAAGCCAAGGCTGACCTGGAATACTGCACTCCATTCTTGGCTTCCCAGTCCGTGAAGAGTAAAGCACAGGGCTACACAGATGAATAAAGGACTGGAGCATTTTTCATATGAGAAAAAGTTGGGAGAGCTGGGACTGTTCACCCTGGAGAAGGTTTAGGTGGGATCTCATCAACGTGTATAAATACCTGATGGGCAGAAATGAAGAAGAGGGAGACAGACTCTTCTCAGCAGTGCTCCGTGACAGGACAAGAGGAAATGAGCACAAATTAAAACACATTAATCCCTTGTGAACACAAAAATGTATTTCTTCTGTGAGGATTGTCAAGCATTGGTTTGACAGGTTGCTCAGAGAGGCTGTGGAGTCTTCCTTTGAGGAGATACTAAAATCCCAACTGGGCAACCTGTCTTAGGTGACTCTGCTCGAGCTGGGGGTTTGCATTAGGTGAACTCAAGATGTCACTTCCAAACTAAACAATTCTGTGATTCTGTAATCTTTTCATTGCAGCAGCTAACCAGCTCTCTAAACTACATACAATTAAAGGAGTGTTGAAGAACAGAATTTGAGCAGATGTTTGTCTCACGGAGAATCTCCTCTGTTTCTCTTCCCTCTTTCTCACGGCCTCATTATCTGAGGTTCACAGATCTTCATTTGGTGGAAGATTTTTAAAAAAGTAGTTACAAATACTAATAGAGATAAACACTAACTACTAAACAAGGATTTCAACCTAACCAAATAACCCAAAGTTTTAGAGCACAGAGCAATAAGATTGTGCTGGGACAACAGAAGATAATGAAAGAAAACTGTGGCAGGTCTGGAGTTATACTATGCTGAAACCCAAAGTTCAGCAGTCAAACTTGTGATAGATTACAACAAATTATTCCAAACTCTCTGTGTTTAACTTCAAACACTGTTAAATTTATGGACAATCTTGTGTCTTTTTTCAGTTTTATGAAGTAAAAAATCAAAGTTGCAGCACTTATCATTAAGCTTCAATCCCAACAAAATTTAATCTTCAGCACACGATTCATTGAATGAACAACAAATCACATACTGGAGTTAAGAACAGGTATAAATCTTTGCTGTGTATAACCTTAGACACCGCACTGATTGTGTATCTCTGTGTGCTTGGCACTCTACATGAGTTGAGAGGTGTAAAATAATGCTTTTCTTTTTCATTTATTTAGGCATGAACTAGATTTTCCTCTGAGACAAACAAACCCCTTCATTTTCCTGGTATGAAACCTAGAAAAGGCAGAACAATCTTTCCTTGCATGCATACACCTTCTGTAGCTAGTTTACTCATTGGAATTGGACAGATTTCCTATCATGTCTTTCCCTCTTCCTGACTTCACTGTAAACTAAAATTTCTCACTGCTACTGACATAAACAGTTTTCTTTTGTTGGAAATATACAAACACTCTTCAACCAGCTCCCAGAAAATCTCTGCCACTCCAGTATAATCCTGGTGAGTAAAGCCAGCTACTCAAAAGGTTTCACTCAAGCAGCTTCTCTTACTTCCAGTCAATAAAATAGTTAATTTAAAACTGTGGTGCTCAAGTATAATGCTTTCAATCACATGCTTAGATATTAGTAGATGCCTACTAACATTTTCAGACATTCCTCTTAGTATGATGTCCTTCATTACTTGTGGGCATTTCTAAAACATTAAAATAAATTAAACAAGATGGACCAAAACACGTCTCACTCTGTCAAATCTTTACTAGCTCATTTCAGACTTACCCCCTTAATTGGCATGCAAGTTATTTTGCAAGCTTTCCAAACCCAAAAAATGAAGCAATAATCTGAATAGTAATGTGAAGGATGTAGTGCAAAACAAATCAGGCTTATTGTTTCTCTGTCATTTTAAATCAGGACAGAAAACTGTTTTCAGTTTCAATTTAAAGATAATTTCCTTCATACAAAAATTTCCTTACAAAATTCAATTTCCATGCAAAAAACAATTCTTCTGGAAGGAATATAAGATAACAGTGTGATTTAAGTGATTCTTCAAGCAGTATGAGCATACATGAAATAACCTTTTCTTTTTACTGTTGTTTCTCATCCATACACTAAATCTAGGAGAAACCTTTATCTAAGTGGGCACATGCTCAACAGCTTACTAGAATTGAGTTACTTAGCTCCATTTTTGTCCAGACTACCTTTGGGTACATTATTAATGTACTTTCGGTTAGAAAAGTAGTTTCTCTATGGTCACTGTGCAGTAAGCAGGACACCTATGGTCCTGCTCTAGGTGTGGTAACTGTCCTCTAGAATTTCCCTCTCTTTTCCACTGATTACAGAGGCAGACCAGGTAATGAGACTGATGTCTGAAGTGAGCTGGGAAGAATTCAAGTTCTCTGGAGCTTGTCTTTTCTGTTTTAGGAAGTCCCTATTATGGTCAGTACATCACATTCACATGTACATTTTGACTGCTACAGAAGGGTTGATAATTATGACTGTGAGTGAACGTTCTTTGTTTGATTGGCAGAGAAAAAGATAAGACAGATTTTCTGACTTATGCTGATCTTACAGGTTCTCAGTTCCTTCCTTAACTGTGGTGCATATCTTGCCTCTGATCACTTAATTGATTTTACATTTAACTCCAGGAAGATAGACCTTCATCTATTTGCATTAAAAAGACAGGAAAGGCATTAACTTGCAAATACAACGTTATGATGCATAAGCCAGGAAAAAGGCAAATGATGAAAACTTCCCTAATTTTCTATCTGTGTTGCTTGACCCCATATGAAGAAGCTTTTTGTTAATGTTCTATTTCATGTAAGTGGCACTTTGTTCTTTAATAAGAATAAGATATAGTGCAAGGAGACAGGGAAGGAGTGAGGAGTCCTTTGGGTTAGGGATCCTGAATTAAGAAGGAGATTCTTTAAGGCAGTTAAAGGAATAAGTAAATTAAATAAACATAGGCAATACTCCTGTGCTTTTTAAAAATTTTTTATATTGCTCTCTCTACAATAATCCCAGCATATCAGTGAAGTTCAAAGGAAGAGAAGCTGCTCAAAAATCTCCTCTGTTTAACACATCTTACTCCCACATAATGATAAGCAATTGAGTTTCTCCAGATACTGTAGTGACCAGTCACACAGATGGTCACAAAGTAACCTGCATTGGCTCACAGCAGTGTAAGGATTCAGACTAGGGCATCTCTATGGTTATTTCTCAGCTGGCAGCATTTTATACTCATTAATTTGAATATGAGCAGTCAGATAATCAATGCTTATGATTCTTAGCGTTCTGTTTTATGGCAGCTCTTGTGCCATGCTCATGCCATGCTTACTGCCATAGGAGGCAGTGAGGCTTCCATTTGTATTTTGTGTATGTGCCACATGTTCATGTCCCCTCCTTTTCTTAGCATGGGAAGTGCAACATCTTCCCTTGGTAGATCTTTTGGGTCATTTTGTTTTCTGAAATGCGCAGCACTGTGAGTACTATGTTAGGAACGTTCCCCCATGGTCTCAGAAGATACAGAAGTTGTTTGATACAGTTCTTAGAGCCTCGTTAAGACTATAGTTCTAAAGAAAAAAATGAAGGAAACCCTTTTATTGCTTTACTTTATCCATGAATTAGCCAATCTGAGTACAAATATATTTTTCAGAGAGGATGTACTGAATGAGAATTTATGATCTCATCATGTGAAAAAAACCCAAACCCAAATTCTAATTCTGGTGTAGTCTCTTTGTTTAAATTTTCTGGGAATGAGTCTCAATGGTTCACTGTAACTGCTGCCAAAGAGCAATATTTTTGTCATGGCAGAAAATTATTTCAGAATATGAATAATCAAACCTTATTTCTACCCTTAGATTCAGCATCTTGTTTTTCCAATTCCAATTATAGTCATAATAAATGTTAATATTTGTTATAAAACGAGATAACTCTTGCCTTTCTAATTTATAGCTGAGTTTATCAAGTTGCTTCAGAGCAATCACACAGAAGCAACTTCAGATATCAACTACTATCATTCTATCTCACCCCAGACATTTAAATTATTCTGCAAAATTGTCTGTCAAACCTTCAGTATTTCCTCTTTTTTTTTTTAATTTAATGTGTCAGAGTCATGTTATTTGTGGTAACACTGCTTAGGTTAATAGAGGTGCAGAGAGGAGGAGCATGTCAAACCATCAGGAACATGGGAGAGACCCCAATGAGAGCAAACAACATCACCTTCGAAAGCACCATTGCACTAAGTGAACTAAATCCAGGGCTGTACACAGGGCCTTTGTCATCAGGCATCTTTTTTCCAGATGCAAACAGAAGCAGACTTGAAGGAGTAATACTGAAAGCTTCCTCACAGGCACTGCTTCCCAGCTTCCACATATAGGGCTTCTTGAATCACTATTTCTATATTAAGAATACAACAAAATGCAACAGTTATTAATTGAATACAGTAGATATAAATTGACTTACTGGAGTCTATCAGGAAGACTCCCCTGACAGCATGTTCTGCACTACTGCAGGCCACCTGCCAGAGACAGGTTGTAATATTGGTTAAGATGAGACAAGGAATAAATTGGATGCAATGGTTGTGGATGGCCAAATCTACAGCTGAAGAGCTTCACTCCGTTCTCTTGAATTGATGAGCAAATGGCTGGGCAGTTGCTTTTTCCAGTGGCTCAGGACAGGATGGAGTGCTGCTTCCTTTCCTGACCTGTCCTGCCTCTGCACAAATATGTCCTGATCTTACCTTGAATCTCACTTAACATGTTTTCTTATAAAGAAAATAGGAGGGGAAAGGAAATTTAAGCAACTCTGCTCCAAAATTTGGTTCACTGATGCTTATAAATGTCCATGGAAATCTCAGATTTTTATTTTTCTTTTTAATGTGTGCCCAACCAAAGACTACAAAAGCTGGGAGAGGTGCCAGCCCGATGACACGACAGCTTCAAAGCAGGGCAGTCCAGACACTGAAGTGGGTTTAGATCTTCTGGCTCAGGCAAGCCAGAAGCCTGCATATGGGGAAAGAAGGCAGAAATTCAACCTGGGAGCTCTTTCTTCTTCACAACCCACCAGCAAAGGAGTGAAGATTCTGGCTGTCTAACAGTCCTCCAGGCAAGACAAGAAGGGGGCAGATTTCCAGCAAAATTTTTTCTTAATTGACATGTCTTCAGAACATTTGATTCACTTTAATTGAGGTTCTTCTCATTTTTCTGTAAAAGTCTCAGCCAGGTTCAAACACAGCAAATTTATCTCACTACACACGAAAATTATTATAAGCTGTCCTCCCAAGTTGTATTTGTCTTAATTTGAAGTAATAAGTAGATCTGACTCTCAGTGCTAAGGCTGGCAGCTGTAGCTAAATTGGATGGGACAATGGAAACAATATATTCCTTTAATAAGGTAGTGTGAGACCGAAAAACGTTGGCATTTGGGACTGGGACCAAGAAAGAAACATCACTTTGTTGAACACATTAACCAAGCTTCTAACAGAGGCTGATGGCAATTTACACACTATAGCAGAGAGTGGGAAGATACTTTTAGCATGCAAATGTGTAGACTGAAGATGTAAATTTATCCTATGACAGAGGGAGGCAAATAGCTGCAGAAATGATCCTTTCTGAATGCATGTGTTAACTACAGTCTTGAGTACAGACACAGTAATGCAGCGGAAGCAGTCGAGAAAGCTGAAATTCTGAGAATTAAGTTGGGTAATAGCCTAAAAACAAAACTGGCAAGGCCAAAATCTTAACTTCTTTCTTGGTCTCACATTCTTCTTTAATTCTTAGGCCGTATCTCTAAATAGGCAGGAAAAAAGTAGGAAATTCTTTGTTTCTATAAGTTCATCCATGTGCAAATATGGAATCACCTGTGCGCACCCCTGAGCACTACACCAGTGTGATAAATCTGTCTGTCATCTCTCCTTTCTTTTCTAATGATTACAGTATTCACAAATTTGTAAGTTGGGAGGAAATGAGGAGTGCAGAGCATCCTGCACATCCTCCCTACCGGTTTGTGGTTCTGCCTCAGGAAAGAAAATTATAATGCAAGCTGTAGGAGTAGCTGCTCTGCAAAACAGAAATTAGAAGAAAGAAAGGAATTTTTGTAACCATGGGCAAGGCATGCACTGCCTTCTGTCACTGCTCTGTGTTTTGTCAACAGCATCCCATTTTAACACGAGCACAGCTCTTCTGTTTTGCCCAGCCAGGTCCCCAGGGCAGAAGTTTTTGACTCTGACCTCCCAGTGTAGGAAAAATCAGACAGCCCTGGTTAGAGATGAAACAGTCTCTTTCAAATGGATATTTACAAGAAAAACAATATGAAATTTCTGTCTTTACACACCAGCTTATTACATGGAAGGGAGAGAACAAATGCCCCATGGACCACTGTCATTAGAAAAGACCTGATTATTATCCCTGTTTCACTTCTGAGAAAGGATTCCATTTGCCATCAGGGAGGAGGGGAGTCTGGGCCACAGCTGTTCTTACACATCCAGCCTGTGGATTCTAGATCATCTTCTCACTTTGCTTCCCTGCTGTCCTCAACACGGGTTCCAAGATCTCCACCCCAGCTCTCTGCTTGTAGAGATTTATATTGTACTAAAGCATCTCCCTTCCATTTTGGCTCTGCACCAAATCACATCCACCCAAATTGCTTTCCAGTGAAGCATCTCTGACTTAATCACTGAGCAGTGATTAAGTTCACTCATTAAGTACATATAATTAATACAGAAAAGCAGATCCAAACCTGAAACTATAAGCAAGTCTTACCTGCTGGGAGGCAGGTCATTCAAAAAGAAGCCCACTACTTTTTGCATAGAAGTGACTGGCACTTTCTTACTTATGAAATGAGTAAAGAAAATCACTACTTAATCAGAAAAGCTCAAAAATTATCTCATCTGTAACATAACATTTATAGTGAGGTGGATGTGATGGTCTGTGCTCAGAAAGATAAGAGCGGAACATGAGATAAAAACTCAAATCAAGGGAATAATGTTAAAAGTAAAAAAGGGCTAATACAATTATTTTCCCAATTCCAGACTGTAAATCACCCTATCTCACAGCCTCAAGTCCTCTGTCACAATATGGGCGAAAAATAATTAATAGCAAAAATATGCATTCACACCCACCACAAAAAATTCCATAGAACTGGATAAAAACAATCAAAGCAATTACTACAGAAGTTTAAAAATGTTAATTTAAAAGACCTATTTAGATATCTATAAGGAAGGATAAACTATTTGTTTGTTCCTTTGCTACCATTATAACTTGCTGCTTTTGTTATTGGCACTGCTGATGCAGAGAACTGGTGACAATTCTCAAAGGGATGATCTCAAAGGGAATGGGAACAGGAACAGAAGAACATCAGCATTTAGTGAAATGTTAATAGGGTGAAAACTGTAAAATTGGCTGATGGCAGCATGAGGCCATCAAGGTACCAGCAGTATGGAAGCTTGGTCTCCATGACAATGTCATAAATTCTGTATGAAATTAATATTTAAAAGGCAGGAAGGAAGTCCTCTGAAGCACCAGGGTTTCATCGGAGCACACACTAAAAGGCCAGTGGACACCTCAAACTAAATATTTCCAGAAAAACAGTTTGACAGCTGGAAGAGTTATTCAGTACTGTCTCCAAGTCCCCAGCCATTTTCCACATCAGGAGTATAACTAAATTCTCTGTAGCAAAATATTTGTAGCATTGATGGTCTGCTCATATATTTATCAGATCTGCCAACATGTACATTTGACTTTTTCAAATATTCTGAAATATGCACTTTCTTCCCAGCTAGAGCAAGTCGTATTTTTCTAGCTATCCAGAATTAAGATTTGGGAGGCAATAAAAAAGTGTTTTAGATGATTAATAATTTCACCTCTAACAAGT
This sequence comes from Corvus hawaiiensis, assembly GCF_020740725.1. Lineage (NCBI taxonomy): Eukaryota > Metazoa > Chordata > Aves > Passeriformes > Corvidae > Corvus > Corvus hawaiiensis. The sequence continues at coordinate 13,273,392 of NC_063217.1, forward strand.
AGATTAGCCTTCTTTTTTTTGGCATTTAATTGCACTGTGTAAAAAAAAAATACCGAAATGCTTTTAAACAATTGGTGAAAACCTAAATGTTCTTTTTATAACTTTTATATAATTACAGAATATTGGGTATTTATTAATTTGCTTACTAACAGAAATTTTTGCGTATTTGACCAGTAATTCACAAGAAGACATTGATTGGTTTTATTTCATTTTTACCCTCTCAGCTCCTGCATTTCAAGATAGTGGGTCAGACCCTAGATTTTTTAATTTTGGGGAATTCTAAATGATAAAACTTCTAGGACCTTCCATTTCTTCCTTTTTTCACAGTCATGTTAATTACTATTCTACAAGCACCAAAATGAAGCATAGTAAGAAGCAGAAGAGAGATAATGTTAACCAAGCATTTATTTCCTGAAGTCAAATTAGTGAGAAATACCCTTTTCAAAATGCCATACTAAGTTCACAATAAACTGCTTTTACTAAATCAGTACACTAGTCACTTTTATGTTAGTTCCAGACTTTAAAAGACATGAATTAAATCAATTTCAAACTCACCTAATTTTCCAACCATCTCCTGCTCCAAATGAGAACACCCAGTTTCAGGGACCATGCCAGCTCAATCCCTTCATTAAAAGAAAACTGAAGTGCTCACAATTCATTAGCAATAATCTCGTCTATTAAATCATCGTAATTGTCACCTCTCCCAGAACAGACCCATTTCTTGTCAAGAGTGTTCTCATCCCTTACCAGCTCTTCCCCAAACTTATCTGCACTGTTCCAGAAACTAATTTTTCATCTCAAGTCATATCCTTCTTTTCTTCTGCTCTTCAAGTTCAAGGTCAGCTTACCAACAGTATGCCCTTAGGATGAGGCACATGGGCAGCCTGCTCTATCTGCTCTTTCCCCCTGTCCACATCTCATTCTACCCACAGAGGCAACCTGTATCAGTGTATGAACAGTTTATTCATAAAATTCCATCAGGGTCGCTGGTTTTTTCAGGGCTGGACTTGTTATCAGCAGAAAAGCTGCTGTGTAAAGCCACTGCTTGCATATCCCTCTGTTTCTGTGTCCAGGGTTTACTTGTCGTACTTCAGCAGTCACGAGATACAGCACAAATACACTGAGATTTTAAAATAAAATATATGAAGCATATCTCCTCTCAGCAGTCATCTTTATGCAGGAAAGGGAGAAGTCAAATCTTCAAAGTCTTTAAAGAGAGGGAATATCACATTGATATGAATTAAAGAATTAATAGGCCTCAAGTACAATACTGATTAGCGACTTCTAATGGGTTGCCCACCTGTGCAATTGCCCATAATTCATCCCTGTGAATTATGTGGGTAACACTCGTGTCTCCATTCTAGTAATACATTTGAAATAATAAGATAACCTAAAGCTGCTGAAAACTGTTCATCTCATTAGTGGAATCCAATATTAAAAGGATTTCTCAATTCCTATCTGTGGGAACACTCTGCCAGAAGAGCTCAGGTCAGCTCTAACATCAAATGCAATGAAATGCTGTTCAGTGTCTTGGTGTGTATCATTTGATTATTTTAAACACTCAGTGACTGTAATTGCCTTTCTTTCAAATGGCTGGTTTTAATTAGTCAGCAGCTCATTAGTATGTCACAGGTGCCATTCTTTAAATAATCTGGTGGAAAATTTCTTTATTGATATTTCAGGTGATTCAAAAGAAAAGAAGGGAAATTTCATGACCAAAACTTCTGCTTTTGGCAGTTATTGCAGAAAGATGATCTGATTCTATGCTGTAATGCCATGGTTTTTAATGTTCATACTATAGCAAATTTCTAAAAGACTGATGAGATATAAGAGTCAGGACATTTGTAATTCACTGGTGAAAGAAGTGATATGGCCAACAAATGAATTTGAAAGTCTAAATAAGATTTGTAGATTTAATAATGACAATAAGGTGCTGCTGTTTTCACGGAGTTACTGGATATTTTAATCAGGGGAATCAAGAATTACCAGCTACTTCTTACAGGACTGTGAATGATTTTCTGACAGAGTGGTTTCTGGGCTATTGCATCTGCACATGTACATCTACAGTTGTTGGGACCTTCATTTTGAATCATGACTGGTTAACCTTGGCACACGCCTTTAGTTGAACAAACACTTTATGCTATTTCTTACCACCCAACTTACATGTAAGTGATTTTATGGCATGGGAAGCACAGTAAGTGTTGCCAAAAGAGAAGTTTACTTAAAATTATTCCAAGCCAGTACCAGAAAGCAATTAAGATGAATACCCATCATGATGATGGCATATACATCATGTTTCACATCATTTACAGAGAGTATCTGAAAGTGCTACAAGATGTAAAAATTTTACAAAATGTAGAACTTTTTGCGTGAGAGTCTGTCAAAACATCAGTTCACCTGTAGACAACTAACTAAAATATTCAAGTGATTTAATCACCCATTTATACAGAAATGCCTATTATTTTCAGGCCACCAAAGACAAAAGTTGGTATTTTGATTGCGAGGAATCACTTAGCTGAGCTTTCCTGCAGTATAAATGGTTGCAAGATCCCATTTTCACATTTGGGAAGGGATAGTTGATGGTACCACATTCACTCTTTACTCACACTTTTTCTGTCGCAAAACCAAGCTGTTTGAATTGCTCAAGGAATTTAACCAGTGGAATAAAATTTAGTAATAAAAAATTCCAGGGTTCATTTTATTCATTCATCAACAGTTTTTTTTCTCTGTTAATCCCACAGAGGATACAATAGGATTTGGGCTGCAGGGAATGCTGACAATATTGATAAAAACAGAGACACTCTTGTGCTTCTGTGCCATTATATTTGAATAAAAATATTGTGATTTTAACAACAAAGAAAAATTTTCAGGCTTTTCTTTTTCTTCCTTTTTTTGAAGCTTTCAATTAATATATTTGAGCTCTTCGCCACTACATGATAGTCACACATTAAGCAACATGCTTCAGACGTGAGTCAATTTTCCACAGTTCCTCAACTGCAGGAACTTATAAATAAATAAAAACAATGTATGAAAAAAATAAATTTCTTTCAGATTTAATCGAATATTTTATCAGGGTTCATTCTTCCTTTTTCCACAGTATTTCATTTCCTCTCCTATAAGGACTCAAATCAATCAGAACTGCTTTTGAATGACACATGTCACTCAACTATTTGTTCCCCATGGTGAAAATGTATTTTTTCCAAAACACAGTTTAGCCAATAAATCCCCCTGGGCTCTATTGTTTTACTTAAAGAGCATCAGAAATATTTCTGATCTATATTTTATTGAAGTAGTTGCTGATTTTATAGTTGCACTTTTTGTGGTCAAGAGGTCTAATTTTCCAGTCACTGACCCCTGAAACTTGGTTTCCATTTGACATGGAAAATGTATGATGAAGTACTGCATATTCTGACTTTGATCTGAACATCTAAGCCCTCCATTTGGAGGACATACACACACGAACCAAAGAAAAGTATAAAACTCTGGGGTATACCCTAATTTTAGAGTAGCAGTTGTACTATTAGTTCTGAACTTTCTACTTGACTGTTCATTTAATGGAATGAAATAGAATTATAGCAGGAAGCAGAATGTGATTCAAGCTCAAGTCTGGCTTTTGAATTACGAGAGGCTGCATTATCTTTGCACCAAGAGAAAGGCAAAGTAGTAGCTAATAATCTGCAACAGAATCGAAGTACACAAGAAAAGAGAAGTTAATTTGCATGCTTTTCAATTTTTATGGAAGACTGGAAAACAAAATCTAGCAAGCAAGATTAAATTATGCGTTAGAAGATTATCTTGAAGAGAAAAACACATGAAAATACATAAAGGGAAAGCAGTGAGGGAGAAAAATCTCTCAGCAGGGAATTCTTCAGTTATTTGTCAAAACCAGGCAGATAGTGATGCGCAAAACAAGTCAACTATTTCCTAACAGTTGGAAGATGTTCCCAAACAAAGACCAAAGCACAAGGGGAATGTTTTTGGGAGAACAGCACCATAAGCTTTTTAAACCAGTCATTTTGTACACATTTAAATGAACTTCAGAATTTTCAATTTATAAATAACAGCTTGAGACACCACTGGTAGACACATAACACATGTGAGCTGATCTTCAGCAAACCATGCTTACATCCAACATCACAAGAAGTGAAGCCTGGGATGACAGACACTGCAAGTACACACAGTATTTCCTCAGTTTAGGAAAACTGCTTCTGGTTTTTTTTTTCTTTACTACTTTCAGGCATGCTTAATGTGCTAAAACTCATAGATTACCTTGAAGAGTAGAGATGAATATTCCCCTCTTGAAAAAAATTGTCCTCATAGTAGACTTCTGAGTGCCTAAAAGAGGATAACCCCTCCCCACAAAACACCCAAAAAACAGACAAAACAACCTTACAAAATAAAACCTGTTGGGGTCACTTCCCCCCTGCCATGGAGCCCTGGAAGAGGGGCCCTGGGGGAGACACGGTGTTTCCCTGCCCCTGCTCAGCCTCGTTCCCCATTGGTTGGTTTGTGTTCCCTGCGCGGGCAGAAGGACCCTCGGGTCCCGTGATTGAGCAGCTCCTCGGCAGATCCCGGCCATGCGGCTGGAGAAATAAACATCTCTGAAACATCTATCAAGAATCGGTCCATAGATATTTCTTTTCCATGGGCCTCGTTGTCTGATACACATGTTGCAGTATCCCCACTGTAACAAAAACCCACAAACAAACAAAAAAACCCAAGCCCAAACTAGCTCCTCATGCACTGTCTGTTCCCGTTGTCACTTTGATATTTGACCTTCTGTGAGATCTGACATACAGAGAAAGGGCAATTTATGAGGTTCTGGTCCACTGAGTAAAAGGAACATTTAATTTCAAAATGCAGGCAGCTGTGTACAGCTGGTAGACAGCATCTGTTTTACATTAATGGTCAGGAGAGCAGGTGCTAACTCTTCCTGTAGAATAGAAATAAGCCCGCACTATGCTACCATGCCAAAAGACCTTTTCTGTTCTTGTGCCTTATACTGTAAGATTCATCCATATTCCACCCATGTACTAATGATTTTCCATCAATCCCCCTGGCATGCTGCATGATCCTGGCATACCCTCTATGCCTAGCCATTCTGAAAGTAGTCAATACAAAGTGACACCCTTTTAAAGTGATCCTGGGGTTGAAACATCACTGATGGCCCACATTTGAAGCACAATTCAAGCTGTATTTATCTAGACTTGAACTAATATTCGGCAAAAACTCAAACCTTTTCTTACAAGTTCATTGAACTAATGAGAAAGCCATGAAATTCTGTGGCCAGAGTCATCTCCACACATATGGATGCAAGAGAGCCCAATGGAGCAATGGGACAAGGGAGAACCGACCTGTTTCTCCCCTGGCTTCTCCCAGAGCTACATCACAGGAGATACAACTACTTGATGGACTACTCAAGTCTAAGTCTGGCTTCCAAAGGGATCCACACTGTGTATGTACATGTACATGTATATTATTTCCCAGTAAGAGTCTGTCATCCTGGAAAAGGCCACTGGTGGTGCTTGTGAGTGCTGTGTGCTCTGCCTGTGTCAATCTGCGTGACTGGCACAAGTATGTGCATGGTGTAGGGTGTGTTTACATATGTGCCTGGTGGGAATATATGCTCAGCCTTGCTCCTGGTGAGACCTGAAAGCACAGAGCTCTACTGACTACTACATTTTGCACCCCATGAGAGAAACAGTGCTATTTCACCTTCAGAGAAGTGAAATTGCCCCAGCAACAGTAAAATTTTGCAACAGACTTCTTTTAAAATGTGAATAATTCTAAATCCCTACCTATCTGCATCTTGCAGATCTGATTTTAACAAACCCATTTGCTGATGTTATTTCAGTGGCAAAATCTAGATAAGACAAGACAAGACGTCGTGTCATTTAACTGTTACTTTCCAGGCTTTAACACATATTAATATGCTTATGGGTGTTCTGCTAGCAGGGACTGTGACATTTGAGTAGCCCTTTTAATTAATTTTGACCTTTTTCAGTTAATAAATAATTTCCAAATACATTTTGCCCTTGTTCATTGCAATTTTTTGCTGTAGGTTGGATGGAGTGTTATGTTTTCAGGGTAACCGGTAAACAATGTTGGTGATGGCTAAACAGGATTCTTCCGTAGCAGAACAGGAGATACTGGAACAATAGAACCACATCAGACTCGGAGACACAGACTGAGACTCAGTCACAGATGCTGGAAATTTACCAGAAATTCTTAAGTTCCCTGAATTATTTAATGGTGAGAAAAGTCCAGGGCTTCCTGCCTGAAACGCTTTGCTGAGCTAATTCTTCTGTATCAGTGGAAGATGTGTACTGCACCTGCAGCCAGTGTTGACTGTACCTGTCATGGTTAACTCCAGCTGGCAGCTCAGCCCCACACAGCCACTCACTCATTGCCCCCACAGCGGAATGGGGGAAAGAACCAGAAGAGAAAAAGTGAAAAAACTTCTGGGCTGAGATAAAGGCAGTTTAATAGGGAAAGAAAAAGCCACGTGCACAAGCAAAGCAAAGTAAGGAATTCATTCACCATGGGCAGGCAGGTGTTCAGCCATCCCCAGGAAAGCAGGGCTCCATCACACAGTTACTTGGGAAGACAAAAGCCATCACTCCAAATGTTATCCCCTCCCTTCTCCTTCCTCCAGCTGTATATGCTGACCATGACTTCATTTCATGCATGATGCCATATGATGTGGCATACCCCTGGGGTCAGTTGGGGTCAGCTGTCCTGGCTGTCCCCTCTCAACTCCTTGTGCGCCCCTCACCTCCTCACTGGTGAGATGGGTGAGGAGCAGGAAAGTGTAAGCACTGCCCAGCAATAACTACATCCCTGTGTCACCAACTCTGTTTCCAGCACAAATCCCAGACACATTCCTGTACTATGCAGGCAATTACCTCTACCACAGCCAAAACCAGCACAGTATCTTACACCCACAGCTGCTCAGGGCACAGACAAATTTGCTCATTTTCTATTGCTGTTCCCTTCTGTAACATTTGAGTGTATCAAATGAGGCAGAGTCAGTGGTGATTGTTTTCTATTGCTGTGCTTTGATATGCATTTAAAGCAGAATTGAAATTCTAGTTTTTCACATTTGCAGACCAGATTCAAGTCCTGCTTGCTGAATAATGTTTTTCAGAGTATTTTTAAATTTTGTGAGCAAGACATTAAATTTCAATTTGTCTCCAAGACAAAGTATTTCCTTACATCCTGAAGTCCCCAGTCAATAAAAATGGATAGGCTTTCTATACAAATGCATTATCGCAATGTCTTGGGGATTAAATCTCAGAATTCAATTAATTCTGATTTTGATCAATCACTTCCCAACTTCTTTGCAATTTAAAGAGCTGCACAAGAAGAAAACAGAACATCCTAGATGCCCAGCTTCTTACTTTTGCCATTATAGTTGCCATAATTCATTAGGTATGTCCTATTTTCTTTTTGGACTGCTCATATATCTTGGATCTAGAAATAACCAGTGGGTTGCTTCCCCTCACCCACTGCACAACACAAGTCAGAAGCATTTTACTCAAGCTTTCATTTATGGAGGGTAAAAATCAGTATTTGACTATATAAATTAGCTTAAAGGCATTTAAAAAAATTTAGTTCACACGTTAGCTGGTATTCACAAAAGCATGCAAAAAGTTCTCCTGTGTGTACAAACAAGCTTAAAACAATTAAGATTTAAGGTCTTGCAAGAAGTTTAGGGCACTTTCCTGATGATTAGAACCACGTTATTTTGTTTTGTTTCTTAAAAATCCCTCTCTTAGAATATCACTGATATTAGATTTTTCCTACAGGATGAGATAACTAAACACAAGGGAGTTTATTGTGTCCTAAAAATGCTCATACCCTATTTTACAAAAACACAGACCTATTACAAATAAACACAAAAACTAATCAAGATAATCTAAAGCCAAAAGGAGCAAACCAATGTTGACTCTTGCATTCTGGATGCCATAAAGAAACCAGAAAAGATAATTTTTTTATACATTATTCTATACCTACCTGGGCTTTGTAGATTTGAAGACCTCAAGAAAACCCTGCTACCACAGTTTATATTATGTGACACATCAATATGTATTTTATAAAAAGAAGATTAAAAGCAAAATCATTTCAGCCAAATTGGTCTTTCCTGAAGTTAGGTATGTATGGCAAAAATCATCAATAAGGTTTTCTGGCTAAAGTTAGGTTTTCTCTCCAAATCCTACCGAAACTGCTTTGCATCAGAAAATTTAGAGCGACCTGACCAAAGCCAAGTGCTAAAATCAGGTACCCTGAATTTATAACTGAATAACTAATGCAAAACATTCACAAAACCACTAACTTTCCCAGCAATAAATAGTGCCCACAGTAGGCAATGTAACTGTATACTTTTTGTATGCCAAAGGTCCAAGTTGAGACTATATGATCAACTCCTCAACTTTTGAAGTCTAAACAGACATTGATGGACTTATGTGTAAGATTTCACTTTACCCTCCTCTTCGTGCTGCTGATCCAAATGACGCAAATCTTGAGAAAAAAGGAAATTAGGTGAAAAGATTGAAATAACAGTAGCAATAGGAGTTAGCAACATCCATCTGGTTTTTACAATCAACATCAGAGTGAAATCTCTCAATTCTTACCAAAGTGTTTGCTAAACAAAGGGAATTTCAGCAATAGACAAGGACATCTTTCAAACCACTACCACAGCCACTGGCTTCTAAGGGAGAGTGGTTGTCTGCGGGGCACTCACGTCCCCTGTGAGAATATGACATTCTCAGTTTTCCTAAAAAACATTTACTGTAACACCTTTGTACCCTGCATAGCAATAACTTAGTTCCAGACAAACACTGCCTGAGATGTGACAGAACATTAATTAAGGGGCTGCTTAGTTCCAACATCTTCCACTGATAGCCAAATACACACACGTTTTGTGCTGAAGCTTTGACAGCAAATATTACATTTGGGAGACTGATAAACATCTGTTTCAACAAGACATTCCATGATTAAACAAGCTTCTCTATTTCTGATTAATTTTGTAAGGAAACATGTGCAAAGTGAGTAAAACCATTTAATTTACTTATTATATGGGTCATTAGCTTTTCATTTATAAAAAGCAAACTTGTCACGGTACTGAGCTAGGATTATAATTAAAACACATATAAAGGAACTTTTGCTCCTGTTTCCTTTATGTTTGTACTTGAATGGCAAACAAACAAACAAACAACAAGCTCCTAGTAGAAGCTCTGATTATATTACCCTTTTAGCTTAGGACCATGTCTTGCATCAGAATGGTCTTTGACACAGACTGGGGGGATTTTTGGATGAAAGCAAATTTTAAGATCACTGGTATCAGGATGCAATTCTAAATACAGAAGAAATAAGCATGGTCTGAGGAACAACTGAGCAGTATCACGTCTGAAAAATGGGCTTTCTATTTAATATGCAATCTTAAGTTGTTCAAGTTTTTTCTTATTTGGGAATTTGGGATTCTGAATTCTGTGAGATGTTTCGAGAAGAAATTAATATGAATAATTTTTACTGCTAGCACAGTATATTAAAATTATTGAACTTCTTTCAACCTGTATATACTGTAAACTAGCAAAAATCTGATGAAACATCCATATTTAATTTTCATTGTTTCTCACTGGTATTTTTTCTTTTGGCAAAGAAATATATGTACCCTCAAGAAATATATTTAAGTTTTCCAGTAAAAGACTGAAAAACATAAAATTCTGATTCTCTCTGGTAAAAAGAAAATATATTTTTATATGAAATGGCAACCATGAGCATTGCTAATGCTCTGCTTTTTCTTCTACCACATTTTTTCATTTACATGGTACCCTATTCTTTCTTTTCACAGAAGAGTAGAGGGGGTTGGGGTGTTTGGGAATATTTTATGTTCTACCATTGGGTTGAGAGGTTTTTTGGATGAAGGTTTAACAAACAGTTTCTAACGGCAGTTTAACCATTTTTCAAGATTCAAAATTACAAGCAAAATAAAATATGCGGATGTAAATCAGTAATCTTTTTCACAGTGAAACATAAATACTGGTTTTTTACTGTTACTAAAAAAAGATCTGTTGCACTAGAAAAAAAGCATTTGATTTACAATTTCTTAAAGCTAAAATATTTCTACAGAACAGTGACCCTTTCCTGAAAGGAATCAGAAAATGAGCTGACTTGAAGAATGACTCCCTGTCTCAGATGAAGGACCCATGCACCACGTGGTCAATACTTGATGACCGAATACCAAAGAGATTCTGGCTCAGAGATAGACCACACAACCAAAATACCATGAATGCGAACAACTTGACCCCAAAAAATCTTTTGAGCAGTTACTCCAGAACATACATTTGGAAAGGATTAACACATTTGGCTGTTGAGACTTTGCCAGAACCATGGATATTTGTCAGCAGCACAAACCCCTTTAGGGCAGACTTTACAAGAACAGCACAAGCAATTATGACACAAACTTTCCTGTGGGATTCCTGAAACAAACACCACACTTGGGCAGTGAAATTAAAGCAGTGTTGCCCCATTCCTCTCTTTATTTTCCCTATACATTTACAGAGTCATTCAGAAATTAACTTGAATCACCCAGCGCTACTCAAGTATTTACTGTGATATTATATACTAAACAGTTTTTCAATATATAAACATTTTCTTCACTGAATATAAAATATTTCAAAATATTACACGCTATTCTAGAAGATTGTTTTATATAGAGTGTTATACATTGTATTATTATATATTTAATTATATAATAAGAATACCAATGACCATTTATAAAATGATACTGTTTTCCATCTTCCAATGGAGTTCAAGAGACCTACAGAAATATTTACTAAATAAATATCAAAATTACTGAAAAATACAAAAATAATGAAACAGTAGCATGACAAAGTCATCAAAATCAAGGATTTGAGCAAACGAGAAGAATTGGAAGTGTCCCCAAATAAGTATGGTCTTACTGGAGGAAAATGAAGAGTATCATTGCAGTAGCCCTCAGGAAAAAGAAATTTAATAAGACATAAGAGAGTGCCATTGGCACTTTGGACCTGACTCAGTGTTATTAAGCTGCTCTAATGCAGCACAGTGTTCTTTGTGAAGTGTTACTGCAAGGAAAGGATGACATCTCAATGTGCAGCATTCAAATTAACTTTGACATTACATTTTGTTATTGGAAGTGTTGTCAATGCATTCTTCTCGTAAAAAGATTCAGCATCAACTACTGACTGATCTGAAGATTTTAGAGAGCACCAGGCTACAGAATGACATTACATACTGACAAAGATGTACCAGTTTTAAAATCCAAGTCTATGTAGAGTCTGCTAGACACAAACCATTTAGACACTTCAATAACTTGCATGCATTCATCATAACCTGTGTTAGAGACAGCATAACCCAAGGGACCAAATTTTATTCCCAGAAACATTTCTACAGCCTTAAAGCCTTCATGCATACAGTGGAATATTACTAAGTATCAAACCTGAGAAAATTAATTTGGTCAATTAATTGTTTATTTTACTCAACCAAGTTTTTCAGATGTTGTTTTCCACTTAAGTAGCAGAGAATCCTTGCACGTTCCTCTTTCAGGGCACGTTTCTCCTACATTCATGAGAAAATAAATTCCTCCCGTTTGTATCTATTATGATCACTTAAATATTGCTGAGTGTAGTGGTTTGGTCCAAAATACTCATTACTGTTTATCTTCTGTGAGATAAGAATTAGGAGAAACGCAAAGCAGGCACCAAACTTGAAAGAATATAAAGAAGTTTATTAACAGACCTAAAAGAGGGGGAAAAAAATTATACCACCTTCAGAACTCTTCTCCTCCCCCCACCTTCCTCCCTTCTCCCACTGACAATGTAAAAAGACAACCCTTAAGATGTTCAGTCTGTTTACCACTTCCATAATAACCTTGTTCAGTCCATTTAGAAAGAGAAGTCTCTTCTTGCTCGTGCTATGAAAACATTATCACAACGAGACAGCCGCCCACTTCCAAATATTGTTCCGTCCATTTAGGAAGAGGAGTCTCTCTGCCTGCGTGTGAGTCCCTTCCCCCGACTTGCAGCTTTTCCTGCAACTGCTTTCGAGGGTCCACTCTTGAAGTTTTTTGGGGTACAATTTTAAGGTTGAGCCATTCAGGAACAAAAACAGAGGCCCCTCTCCTTCCCTGGGAGCAAAGGGTCTTCATCACCTTCATCTTTAGGACTATCTCTGGGAGCATCTCTAGGAACTGAGGTTTCTCCTTTCCCATTTGGAGCAAAAGTCCTCATCTGGTTCATCTCTCCCTGTCCAAACTTCTCATGAAATTACAGCTGCGTCAGCATCTGCCTATCTCAGTGCAGGTGCTTTTGCTCATGAGTTGAACACTCCACCCCCCATATCTTCATGAAATTACAACAAGATACTCTGATATATCATAGCTTCACAACAGAATTTCAGCTTTAAGCATCTCCTCTCTCTCTTCCCTCAGGTTTTCAGCTCTTCACAGCAATAAAAGGGTTAATCTCACCTCGGCCTTGCAGCTTTGCAGCTGGAATGTTGAATGTTTCTTATCGCAGTGGAGAGGGGGGAGAGCCGAGCTGCTCCGGCTGCCCACGGCAAGGCAGTGGGGGGGGTTCCACAGGTGGAACAGGTCCATGGCTTCAGGATGGCCGTGGCCCGGCCCGGCCTGGCCCAAGCAGGGCCTGGCCGGGCCCGCTGGCCCCCGCACAGGGCCCGCAGCCACCTGTCCCAGTGCCGGAAACGAGAGAGAGCTTGGGGGGGAGTTTGTCTATTCTTAAATGTGGATCACAGAGGCGGTCACAACTTTAAGTGGCTTAGAGAATTGTCCATATTCAAACTGGCCAGCTGATAGGTTCTATCAGGTCCCAGAGGAAGCTGTAAGCACCCCTTAGCAAGGACATCCCTTCCGGGACTATGCTTGCTAACCTATGACACTGAGACAGCTACAGCACTAGTCTAAATAAAAAAAAAAGTCTTCAGAAAGTTTTAGTCAAAATAAAACTGACCACATTAAAAAAGAAATAACATCTGTGAAACTTTGCTTCTAGTACTGAAGTACTAGTTTGCTGTAGCATTGAATATTTCTGTGGAGAAGCTCTGAGGCTGTAAATTAGCTGTAAATGGGTAAAAGAACACACAGAATTATGCAGCTGTCAGAGGCTACATGCTGACTACAAGGGAAAGACAGTCAGAAACAACAGTCCACACATGTACACAGTACCTATGAGTCAACCATAATAACACCAGGCTGAAACAAACGGTAAGAACAGGGACAGATCCTTAAAAACAGATATAATGATCTCTCAGATATTTAAATTTCTTCCTTGTACCAACACTTGGCAAGTTCTTTGCTAGCAATAGAGCTGATTATTGAGCTGATTATGTTTTAAATACAACCATTTTAGTCACCCATATTTAGGAAATATGCATAACAGGACGATGTATGAGTGGTAAGACATTTGCAGCTTTGGGAAAGGAAGATTATATTTCCTTTATTCCAGAAAATATTACATTAATAATACAAATAGATGTACATTAATAAGGCAGGGAGAGGCAAGAAAGTGGATGACAAGAAGGCAGAACATTGTCAGTTCTAGAGAATGAACCAGTTACACTTGGATGAGCTGAGACGCCTCTGAAGACTGGTCCCGATACTGGCACATAAGAGAAATTTGTGCCTTCCACAGCTTTCAACTTTGTAAATTCCCAGCCAAAATGTCTCAGAACCTATTGAAAATGGAGAAGAGCTGTGTGGTGACAGGAACTGATGTCATTCTGAGTCAAACCTTTGCTTGCACGGCAAGAAATATTAATTGCTTTGTGATCAACCTCCAAAAGATGTAAAGGAGGAAGAAAACTTTAAGAACAGGCTTTTAAACACATAGAAAAACAGTCTCCGTGAGAAGCTCTACTTTCAGATTTTCATCTCAAGGGAAGAGAGATTAGAATGAGTATTCTGGGCTAAGAGCAAAATTACAGTGGCCTTATTAACTCAGAAAATTACACTGGTATAAAACTGGTGATACAATTCAGACCTAATGCAAATCTTCTCACCCATATAGCTAGAACAAAACGAAACCCCAAAATATGTAATAGCTATGTCTGGTAATTTCTTGCCTTTAACCCGCTGTAAGCTTTTCCCTTATGGAGTGATGAATGTTGCTAATTGCAAGAAAAATGCTGTCACAACTGAATGAAATAATTTCATACTCATTCTCTATGGGAATTTATATAGAACTTGAAACAGCAGAGACTTCAGCAAAAAAAGAAAAAATCTGCCATATTTTAATTAATTCTGTGCTGTTCACAACTTTAAGTGCAAGACAAAAATTACAGTTTTTAAACTGTTAGTAGTAAATTCACTGGATCTCAAGAACCTCTCCCTGAAGTGGAAGAAATTTTCATCTTTATTCCACATATATGTTTTTCAGTGTTACAGAAACTGAGCAAAATAACCCTTAGGGTATGTTTTCCTTGCAATACTCTTCAGAAGGTTTAGGAGTGTGGTGCTCCCAGCAGAGAGCATACACCTAGAGGAAAGGCAAATGTCAGTGATGCACTGACAGTGCATGTGACAGCACTCAGCTACAGACTCCTGAAACTCAAGAAATTCAAAGGCAGAGGAACATGAATGGTAGGTAACAATTCCTCTCTCCACAGCCAGCTCCTGATCTTTTATCTACACCAGGGATAAATAATTTTGGCATTACAGATGCAACCTTTTTTCTTATATGGATGAGAACTTCATCTGAGGGTTTAGGCAGCTTCATCAGAGAGGCATATGCTTCACTGAAGGATGGACAGGTACCAGCTCCCTCTCAGCTATTCCTCTGAAACAAACTTTGTTCCAATAACCTGGCTGCTTCCTGTTTAAGCAGAAACAGATCTGGCTGCTGAAAATGCCCACAGATGCATCTTTCATTTCCTCCCTTTCAGCAGCTGTTTATGACTCACCATTAGCAATTTTAATTATAAAAGCCTCCAGTTATCATTTTTGTATTCTACCATGATTGCTTATTACTATACACCTAAATCTAATTACAATGAGGTAATTACTGTTGTTGAATTATGACAGTCCTCTATCTTTGATTTAAACTAGTAAAATCAATGGTTCTGCCTCTAAAGAAGCCACAACCATAAAATATTGATCAAATAATTTTACACAGTGTTGGAAGTGGTATAAAATGGATATTTAAGACTAGCAATTAGCAGGAGACTTTGCTGAACACAATGACATTTAAATCAGTCGTGGATGTCTGAAATGTCAGAGAGAGTTATCTACAGAATGAAGGGGTTCTTACTGCTTAATGAGGGTTAAAGATTTTTCACTGCTCTGAACCTGGTCCTTGAATACCAATTCCAAAATAATATTTGTTGCATGGTACCTTAGGAGGCCAAACTATTGTAATACTGAGGAAGGACCTTTCATGTCCAAGCAGGTTGCCTGCCCTACTGGCACGGTCCAAAGGCACTGTGGCAGGGCTTTATCCCAAGGGAAACCATCCCATTTGCCTTTGCCTTCATGAAGCTGCTTTGCTTATCAACCCACAGAATCTTTGGATTGGTCTCATAGTTTTGGTCCATAACTCTTCACATTCCCCTTGAAGGTTCTAACTTTATGTACCATGTTATTTCCAGGGCTGTAATCATTTACATACCCCAAGATTTTAACTAAAACCATAGATGTGCAGAGCTTGGCCAATCAACACACAACAAATGCACCTGAGGTGCAACGGGTGCTCATGCCATCGTAAGCAAAAACTGACAGGGAACTTGGGAGTCCCAGTGTACACCACCATGGTCCCAGTCCACAAACCCACACTGAAGCAAAGCACCCTGAAATGAGCATAGCATGGGTCTTCAAACCTCAGCAACCACTGCTTCACTCCAGAAATCCATTCCTAGAGGGCAAGCAGTGTGCTCCTTGCTGATACAGACACAGCCTGAAAGAACTAAATAAAACACAGTCAGAAGTTTTAGCCACCTCTCTGTTACTGACTGCTGGTTGCAACAGTTTTTCATCTTTCTCCAGGAAGGACTGACCCTGTGCTATGGGTAAATGTACCTCTTCATGAGCATTTTAATTTTCTATTATAAGACAAATACAACCCATTTTGGATTATCTCAGTTCATTTGCCATCAAAATTGGTCTGAACTAAAGAGCCCATGGGTTCTAGAAGACCAACTGAGCTACAGGAACCCAAACCCTTGAATCTTTGGGGACTGTACTAAAAACATGGTGTTCCAGTACTTTCCAACACCGGACATTTTTTCACTTCACAGTTTTTTAGGCAAGAGATGTTACTTTCAGTTGAAATCTTAGTTTAAAAAAAGCTCATCTCCAAAAGAACTTGCTGCAATTTAGATGGTAAGACAGCTACAAAATCAAAAGACCAGAAAGAAATCTACATACTTTTCTCAAGGCCGTGAAAAAAAAAAAATTATGATTGAGTTCAGAAGGATATTCTCATTGCCAATCTGGACAGAAAATTTTGTCTTCCAAAGCGCACAATGTAACACATTTATTAGCCTAAGAATTCAGAAAATTAGAAGGCAAATTTATGGCATCTTTTGCCTTACAATAATACCTTAAAAGACAAACAACCAACCTTATCCTCAAAACCAAAATAAAAGACCCCACTTAAAAAAGGAATCCTCCCTATATTTTACCCAAACTGACCACAACTCCAACTGTCTAAGGTGTTTCTTTTCCGCGAGTTAGTGAGGTGCTGTAATAAGTAGATCTCATGTGGGAAATAAAAGTCAGTACTGTCTACACACTTTGAAAAACAAAGGAAAAATGTAGATAAAAGCTGCTTAAGACATAAAATATACTGTTTCATCCTGTAGACATTTTTGGCACAGAATCCTTAGTTTTCTCACCAGACTAAGACTTCAGCTACACCCTGCTCCCTCGATTATACAACCAAAGTCAAGAGCCTTCTTCCTTTCTCAAGAAAAGCTCTTCTCTCAGCCCTCGCACCTGCCCACCCCACCACAGAGGATGGTGTTACAGAAGCCTCCTCAAGCATTAGGAGCTGCTGAAGTGGCAGGCACGGGCACACGTCACACAGCATTTTACATTGTCCTTTTTTCTCCCTTCTCTTTGGCAGTGAAGAAAGGAGTCGAGACAAAATAGTCTTTAAGATACTTACATTGGCTTGTGTCAGAGGCCAAAACAGCATTACTGCAGGGGAAGATATCATTTACCAGAATTATGATTGTTCCTGTTCTCAAGCTGCCGTAACACTTGGGCTCCTTCAGGGGAAAAGGGTTTCTTCTGCAGGGTACTTAGCTATCTGCTGCTTCCCAGCTGTTTGGGCACACTTCTTTCCTTCTGTGGCATAATTACTCCTCATAGTAATTGCTCCTGGTTAAATTGTGAGCTATTTCCATTTCTCTGAGCCCCTGTAACACTGGTCTTCTATGCCTCATCCAACTTGAAAGTTGCTAGAATTGTATTTACTTCTCTACAAAGGCTTCTTCCCAATTCCATTTATTTTTCTGCCTCTGAGGCTTGTGCTTTTTGTGGGGATTTCATAGATGATCCACACTATCACATCGTTTACAGATCAGTCTTGTGGGTACACCAAAAGAGGATTGCAAATACTGTTTTCATATCCCCTTACAGATAAAACATTAATCCATCCTTCATCTCCAAGACTTATTCCACCAGGTTAGCATAGCAAGCTTTTTGTAGCAGGTGGGCTGCAGGTGTGGTTTCTGTGAGAATTAAGTTAATTTCTCCAGGTCAAGTCTGTTTTGTCTGCGATGGTCACCAGTGAGTGATCTTCCTCTGTCCTTATCTTGACCCATGAGCCTTTTATTCTATTTTCACATCCAGCTGAGGAGGGCAGTGACAGAGTGGCTTGGGTGAGAACCTGCACTGCAGCCAGGGTCAACCCAATATACTTACCTTTGTCCAGAAACCCCCATTACCATTCTCACTGTCATTATGTCTACTTTCAGTTAGTCTGTACTCAGATTATATCAGCAGCACATAGAGAGAGAGGCAGAATTATTCCAAAATAAACTGAGCCAAAGAGGAGGGTTTTGAGTATCCCCACAAACACTGAACCAGTCTCTAACCCTCCCCTGTAATTCCTTCTCTTTGAAGGCAGGCTGTCACCACTGTAATCAGACTCCCATTCAACCAAGTCATTTTTGTAATGACCTAATTCTCCAATCTATCCTGTATCAGGAGGTTCAGTTTGGGATTTAATTAGTGATTCTTCTCACTCTCATCACATCTTTACACATCAAACCACTTTCAGAGTTTTCATTTTTGCAGAGCTACCTTGTACACACAGCCATCCTCAGGCTTTACAAGTGCCTTGTTTTCTTCAGCAGCCAAGCTTTGCATTTCTAAAATGTTAGCAGAAGTAGCAGGTGTGCCAAAGCAAGCCTTTCTTTTACAAAGCAGACCTTTTAATTGCCAAAGGCAGAATTTATACAATTTTTCCTGAAAGACAAGTAATAACAGCAACCACTTTCTCCAGTCCACTGTTACTTATTCAGTGAAAGTTTATAACATCCATCCTGATTAAACCTTTTGTGGAGACCATTTATCTCAAAAATCCTGGGCATATCTTGTCTTCTCTTCCACTGCAGTTGTTTCCAACTGTTTTCCTTTAAAAAATCCAGTTTAAACAAGCAGCTCCTCCTTCCACTGCTCAAGCCTCCTCCAAAGTGTTCATCTTTGAGCTGTGTGGTCCTTTCAGATTTTAAATTGTGTCGTTTTCTACAACTTGTGATACCTCCTTATATGCAGAAAGTGGTGCAAGGTACAAAATCCCCTTTCTTATGCCTGGTACGTGACCCCTTTGGAGGAGCAGGGTGGGAATGTATCTTGCACTCGATAAATAGCACAGTCCGTTGCTTGGGCCTTCAGAGACATCCGTAAGATGACATCTAGAAGGACCCAGGGTGAGGCTGAGGGTGTTTGGGGAAGGGGTGGAGCACACAACTTTCATTTTCTGATCATCTACATACCACCAAGAACTGGCTCTGATGAAGTCACAGCCTGTTCACACAGCTCTCCCCAGCTGTCAGCAAGTATTTTTCAACTGAACATGTTGAATAGTTGAATCGGGCACTTTGCCCAGCTTGTCATAAAATGTGACAACTGTTCCGCAGGTATCTGACCCCAGCTTTTGTATTTTGAAGGTTCTGCTGCTTGAAATTTCCCTTAGAAGAAGTGGGAATGTCTCTGGCTTGTACCAGTGAGACACAGATGCAACTTTTGGAGCTATACTCACAGAGATACTCACAGACCCTGATGCTCCAGAAAGACAGCTGAAAATAGGAGGAATTATTGTGCATGTGTGTGTTTCAACAAAATATGTCAGTGCTTTCCATCACGCACACACCAAAAAAAGGAGCACTGTAAGATAGGAAACACTGTTCAGGCGAAGTCAGCTGAATGTTTTGGAGTAGACTGATTTATTTTGTAGACCCATATCAGATCCATTTGACAGCAAGAGAGTATTAAAACCAAATTTCTTGTCTATCAGCACTTGAGAAAATTTACAATGACTTCATAGTTCCACTCTTTGCGGTTCTCCATGAGGAAACCTACAGCTATCTTCAATACCTGTGCTACAGGCTAGCATCGATGGTTAAGAACATTGATAGAAATCATACATTTCCAGAATTTTGTTCTAAGCACTTTTTACAATAAGATACAAACTTTCTCTTAAAAACACCTATGTAAATATGTGTAAATTAGATTGCTGTGTGTGCCTAAACTCCTTTCATCTTTGTCTCTTGATTGAAACAGGAAGCAAATGTACCAGACTACAATTCGCGGGAGAATCGATGCCAACACTAGAGAATCAAGATGATTCTGGATTTCAGAATTTTTTCTAGTAGAAGACAGACATTTGGAAGAAAGAAAAAATTAGATTTTAGTTAGTACAGCATTTTCTGTTAAAACTATTTTCAGGCATCTTTACACATGATTTTCATATAACTGTGTAGTTAGGCTACAGCATAACAACTCCTACCCTGATTTTATTACTCCATATTACTACATTAGTTAGGATAAAACCCCTTATTGTATTTGAACAGACTATTCTGTAAATAGCAGAGAGTCAAAATTGCAGATCAGCATCTCATCATAGTCTACATTTTTACAGAAGACTCTGTAAATAAAGACACAGCAGTATAATATGTGACCAAACACTACGACAATCTAATTATTTAAATGTACATCACATTTGTAAGGCTACTGACCAGAATGCAAATTGTCAGTTTTAACTATTGGCTCTGACTGATTTCTCTCTCTCTGCTGTCATGGAAACCTACATTAAAGGCAAAGAAACAATGGAAACTAATTAATGTCTCATCATTCTTCTGTACAGCAAATGTATTGTGCAATACTTGGGAACATTATGGCAGCACATACAACATGATTTTCAAATGCATGGTTAAAGGATTTCTGCCAAAAAAAAAAATGTTTTGCTATAAAAACTTTTAAAAATGGAGATAAGTCAGAAGTACAAGATGGATAAAAGAGAGTCTCTCCCACCACTCTTCCCCCAGATATATTTTGAGGGCTAAATTTAAAGGAGGAAACACCACTTTGAACTGTTCTTTCATTTAGACCCTGCAACCTGGCAGTCTCTCTATAAGATCAAGGATCCCCTTGGGTTAGAAGTAAGAGCCTGTCAGGTTGCCATGAGAGATGTCAGGATGTGGGTACTGGTAGAGGGAGGCAGCATCAAGATGGTGGCAAGAGGGTGTTAAAGAAATAGTTGAGAAAGAAGGATCTCTCTTCATTAAACTCTTTGTCACTGGCCAGGTTTAATTCATCTGTGTACTGTGGTACCTCTGTACTTTACTTCCACATCTGATTTTTTCCCCAAAGACTCACTGTTTAAAAGAGTACAAACCACCATATCTTGCTTTTCTAGTCTTGTCCTTAGAAGAAGGCTCTGCAAGCACAATGGTACATGTGATGCTTTTACACCCTGCTGCAGCTTCATGTTAAAAATTCAGTATTCCAGAGAATATGGGAAAGGATAGGATGGGTGAACATCCTGTAGGCTTAACTGGAACTTTTTACTCATTACAAAATCAAGTCCCGCAAGTAAGTTAGACAGGAGATAAAAGTAATACTTTTTTTCCCAGGTTAAACAATGGATAGTTATAGGATTTTGTCTTTACTACAAATTCTAGACTGCAACAAAACCCACCATGTCTCAGGGAAGGAGATGCTTATTGGACACTATAATTTAATTTCATTATAACTATAAATCCTCTGCTTCTGGGAGTTATGAATGAATAAAACAAAGAATCTTCCCAATGTTAAACTGAATCACTTCACACACAACTGATTAAGCAGGGAAAAAAAATGTTTGGGCATATTGATTTCTGCTGATGTGCACCAAATTGTCTGTCCATGGCAGTGACAGGACCCTGTTCCAGCTGCCCCATGCTGTCAGCCTGGCTGGGAGCCTCAGCTGTGACTCCTGCCCTCTTCTGTGCTCAGCACTGCTCCCCAGCCTGATTGTGTCTGACAGCATCCTTAGTCTCTTGTGTTCTATAGCTTACGAAAAAGTCATGCTTGTAAGGCTGTAGAGGCATTGTTCAGCCAGCATTTCCTACTTAAACAGAAGCTGGACAACAATTTGGAGGGTCCCCTTTTTCTCTTGTCCCTGGAAAAGAACACAGACATACAGGAGAGCACGAGTCTCAGTGACATGAAAAGTTTGCAGCTGTCTCCCAAGTAAGAGAGATAAAAGAAAAAAAAAGTGTGAAATGAAATTGTTCATTAGAACAGCTATAGAAAAATGAATATAGGATGTTATTAAAACAGGCTATACTTGTCAAAGTTTGTGAAAATAATAATTAAAGATAAATTCCATCAAAATTGAGAGTATCAACCATTGCCACTGGTTATGCAGATACTGTGCACGTGGCATCAATTGTAATGAACAGACAGCTAAAGAAAGAACCACAGGCAACTCTATATTTATTGATGGGGTATCCTGAAGCTGGTGTGTCAAAACCCTATTGAAAGGTCATAAGATTTTCTTGAATTATTTACAGAAAGGAAAACAAAAGAGAAGGAGAGAGGTATTAAAAAATACATGGTTCATCCAGCCACAGAGGAAACCCAGGAGATACATCTGAGCAAGCATTTCTCTATATGTCACAAGTGAGTGACAGACCTTGTTGAGCACGAAAATGATTGATTAGGAACACAGACAGACACTGTGTGGAGTTTTTTTAAGAACTCAAAGGAAATTTAAATACAAGCTCGCTGAAAAAGCAGTGCCAGCAGAAAAGTTCTAACTCTTCTTGAGCACTGAACTTTGTCAAAGTCATAAGAGTATTCCTTTTTTCCTCTGTTAGTCTGAGTGAATCCTGTTGTGCTGTTTAGCTGTCTCAGTCTGGTGAGGTGCACAATGGTCAAAGAGCTTTTTACTTGCTGTGTGGAGGAAGAGCTGTTCAGTTCTTGACAGCACGTGTGCATGAGGCAGTCAGCTCAGAGCTAGTCCCAAAAACACCCTGCACTCTGTGATTCCAGATACTCACAGTGATATTTTCAATGTGTCACTGCTTTTTAAAAGACTGCCTTACCAATATTCTTATATCTTCGTATGCTAATTGCTAATTTTCCATTGCAACTAAAATTCCACTTTCCACTTGAACAAATGCTAAAAACCCCTATGCATCATTAGTACCATTCTATAATTTAGTGATCCCAAATATGGATCAGAATCAGAGTTTAGTCATTATTATTTCATAGGAACCTTGTTATACACCATATTCCACCAGACTTTTAGAGGAGTGATAGGACCACTGCAGGTAGCTTGCCTCAAACCATACTTTGCTGAAGACTGCAGAAATGGAGGCAACTACACCATGGTTGAATATCAATGGAAGATGTTGCATCATGTTGGGGTCTCCTCCCCTGCCATGTAGCCCTGGGAGAGGGGCCCTGAGGGCACAGACACGGGGCTTCCTGCCCCTGCTCAGCCTCGTTCCCATTGGTTGGTTTGTGTTCCCTGCGCGGGCAGAAGGACCCTTGGTCCCGTGACTGGAACAGTTCCTCAGCAGAGCTCCGGCCATGCGGCTGGAGAAATAAACATCTCTCTGAAACAGCTATCAAGAATCTGTCTGTCCATATATATTTCCTTTCCACGGGACTCCTGGTTTGATATATGCGTGTTGCAGGATCCCCACTGCAACAAATGGTGGAGATTTGTGAGCAGAACGATCCCCGATCCCTAAGCGACTGATTTGTGTGAGTAAACCCTGGAAACTTTGGATTCCTCTTCTTGGTTTTGCTTTGCTATTCCATACCTGAACTATGGAGGAACCGTGGGAAGACTCTTGGCTCTCAGAGCCGCATATGGACATTTATCTTAAACTTAAAATGATTCTTGAACAACGATTTGTAAATTTTAGCTTGATTCAAGCTCAAAAAGAACTGAAACACTTCCTGGCATGGTTGTTTAAGAACTTTTTCTATGTTTCTTGGGATTTAATTCTTACCAAGGGCTTTTGGAAAACCGTTTGGACACAGTTAATACTGGAGTCAAAATATATGCCGATGGAAGAATATTTTCGTGAATATTATTTAGTTACTGAGACTGTTGAGCAATGTCAGCTGTGTCCTGGTGAAGGGAAGCCTGGCGCAGGGACCGTGCGGCCCAGGCCACGTGCACCGAGCGCTCTGCGAGCAGCAGCGAGGCAGTTCCCGCGTGCGGGCGGAGCCACGCGAGCCGCAGTGTCGGTGGCGGAGCGAGGCGCGGCAGGAGCAGCGGGACCCGGCGGTGCCTGCCCGGTCCTGTGCAGCGCGTGGTGGAGCGAGCCCCGGGAACGCCCGACCGAGAGGGGCGGCACGCGGGCGGCGGCTGGCGGCGGTGGCGATGGAACGGAGCCGTGCCCAGCCGAAACGCGCGCTGGAGCGGGGCGCGGGGGAGTCATCGCTCGGGGGCCCGGCCGAGACGTGGGTGCAGCGCCCGGCAGCGGCAGCGAAGCTGCGACCAGAGGAGGCGACGCACGGAGAACTGAGCAGCGTGGCCCGGCCCGGCCCGCGCAGCCCCGAACGCGACCCCGGGAAGAGCGCGCAGGCACCAGCAGCCCCGACAATTCCAACACGGGAGCGACCGAAGGAGAGAGCAAAGACGCAGCGAGACAGAAAACAGCAGCCACTCGGAAAAAGGAAAAGATCATAGCAACTAAGACCTTAGGGATAGTAAAATGGTATAATGTTAAGCAAAATTATGGTTTTATAACAAGGTGTGACAACCAGCAAGACATATTCGTGCACAGAACTGCTATTAAAAAGAATAACCCTGAAAAATGCATCCCAAGCTTGGGAGATGGAGAGGTGGTGGAATTTAATATTGTACTAGGGAGAAAAGGGTTACAAGCATCGCAGGTCACTGGGCCTGATGGTGTTCCTGTAAAAGGCAGTATATATGCAAAAAATCGTAGTCATGTTAGACAGTATCTCCATTGTAAGCCCCCCCTACAGTTTCCCTTTCCTAATCCCACCTTTCCCTTTTACCCTATGTCCTATTACCCCCAGTGTATTCCCAATCCGTTTTTTCATCCATGGTTTCCCTCACAAAACCATGCTTTTGCCAATTGTTTCCCCAAAAATCCCTTTCCAATGCCGAGTGGGGGATGAAAAGGGGGAGGGAAGAAGTTAAACCCTCTCCTGCCTCAGTTTCCCCACAAAGCATGCTCAGAGAATTCTGTCTCCCTTCTGTCAGCCCTAAGATGTTCCAGAGAATCTGTTTGGACATTTAAAGACTCAGGAGGGTGGCTTGTTTTGTTTTGAAACTGTTCTTGTTATGTTTATCCAGTTGTTTTCATTCTCCTTTTATTAAAATAAAACGGGTGAGGTGTTGGGGTCTCCTCCCCTGCCATGTAGCCCTGGGAGAGGGGCCCTGAGGGCACAGACACGGGGTTTCCTGCCCCTGCTCAGCCTCGTTCCCATTGGTTGGTTTGTGTTCCCTGCGCGGGCAGAAGGACCCTTGGTCCCGTGACTGGAACAGTTCCTCAGCAGAGCTCCGGCCATGCGGCTGGAGAAATAAACATCTCTCTGAAACAGCTATCAAGAATCTGTCTGTCCATATATATTTCCTTTCCACGGGACTCCTGGTTTGATATATGCGTGTTGCAGTATCCCCACTGCAACAGCATCAGACTTCCCAGACCCAGTAAAAATAGGCAGGTGCCCACCATATGAACCACGATCATACAGTAAAGCTGGTACAAGAAATGGGAAATGTCCTACCTGTCAATTCCACAGAGCTGCTTGTACTGACTGGAAAGAAGCCATGCTTACGCTCCCTGAGGAATTCAGTACTGTACTGTCAAAACTACAGATGTCACCATTAACTAAGCGATGAACAATAATAAAAAGGATAATACTTGAGACCAGCATAACATATTTTATTCCTTTCAAATGTTAATATCTTCACTTGTAAATGATATCTCTACATTTTTTTAGTGCCTTATGAAGCTTAACTCCTAAAATTCCTTTTAAATAGATATGGCTTAGAATGTGCTGTTCCTCCTTATCATATCATTTGATCATTTATCAATGACCAAGCTATTTTCTCTATGAAGAAATATCTAGGTTTTGAATATTTTCTTCAAATAAAGAACATTTTCCTCAAGAGAGAATTTCAAGTGCTCTACTTCAAGACAAACAAAATACTTAGTTATTTTTTAAAAAGGCTGCAGAATTTTCTACTTCCACAGAAAGAACAACTTGCACAGAAGTCTGTAGTTCATCTCTCTTTCATTGGAGAGACGAGAAACAAAACCTGATTTTGTCTTCTGCTTTCTTCATTTTTAAACATCAGTTAAGAAAGTCCAGACCTTGAAGAATCTGATTTATGCAGTGATGTTGGTTACACTTTCTAATTAGGTTAGATTTTGTACCCACTAAAGGAGAAAAATGCCTTCTCCTTTCAGCCCACCGTTCACATTCTCACCAAGCTCATTACCATTTTTGTTTGCACCTGTATTTTCTCTCATCCTTCTCCCAGCCCATCTATTGATGAGGCTGTGAAAGCTATGATCAAGAAGAAGAATTATTTCTGTTAGTTCTATTTCACTTGCTCATTTGTCAACAAGATTCAATACCACCACCTCACCTTTTGGCAAGAAAGAACTTGCTCCCTGCACCCTGGATAAATTCTAGTTTAGGTAGTTAGAGAGAATTTGATGGGCAGAAGTAATTTTCCTACTGGCTATATCCATTTTGCAGAGGAATTTTAATAGTCATCTTCACAGCTCATGACCTTTCTTTGGTCCAGATGTTAATTTGTAAAATGTACATCATCATAGAAAAGGAACCTTAAATCCTCCCTTATGTGTCATGTACTTATGAAACATGAGAGTTATCCTCTTCTCATTAGAACTTTACACTGCAAAACTGTCATTAATCTTGAAACAGGATACCATTAATAATTTTCTGAAGTCTTAGTATCAGGTTCTAACTGCACTTTACAAGCACAATAAATACAATTTTCGTTCAATAAAATGGAATTAAAAGCACACTTATGCTGTAAAAATCTGTAGTTGACTTTTAAATTAATAAAAGCTTTGATAAATTTTAATGAGATAAGGCAAAGGTTCTCCTAGGCAGGCAAATTAATGCATTACAGAACTTCCTGCTTTCTTCAATTGCACTATTTTCCATTTAAAATTCAGTCTGTTTGATACAGTTCCAACAATGGAAATTTTAAATTTTCTTGCACTCAGGATTTTTATTGTTATTTAATCATTTATTTACATCTCTTATTCCCATATATGCAAACTTAGGCTTCTGTTCTGTCCTTCTGTCACTGTTTTGATATCTCTTGCTAGTTCCATGGGGGCTTTGGTTTTGTTTTTGGTATCATTACTATGACTTTTACTTCAGCTTTTAACTCTGTTATAAATAACAAGGAATTCACCAATGTGTTTTATCTGGTTTGAACAAAAACCATCATCACTAAAACCACAAATATATTCAAAAGCAAACCAGGAAAAATTTATATAGCTATAATAACTGTAAACATTTGTGGACTAGTTGTATATCTGTAGGATCTGCTCAGTATCAAAGTTTTGCAGTGCAAGTGTTAAGAAATGCAGTGCAAGTGTTATTTTTATTCTACAATGATCACCTACTTTACATTCACCCTTTGGGTGGTTTTATAGGTGCATCCAAGACAGTTTTGCCCTCTGATGGCCATTCCACTGTGGTTGGGCTTTGTTAGCACAGTGCTTAGCTGCATCTTGTATAATCTACATTTAACAGCCTTTACTACAGGCTAATTGCAGTCCCAGTTTCCACAGCATAAGAATTGATCCTGACTGAAAATAGTAGATTTACATGATGTACTTATTACTCTGTCACAAGAACCACTTTACCTACAGAACCTTGGTTATCAGTCTAATTGTACACTCCAGATATTGTGTTTGGCATTCATAAACTTTATAGCAGGGAAGGGAAAAAACAAAGAAAAAGAAAAAAAAAACCACTGCTTGCCAAAAGTGGCAATTGAGGAGACTGAAGTAATATCTAAGTGCTTTCCTTCTTTCTTTCACACCTCATTAGGTTGAGAGTACCAAAACCCCGCTCTCATGCTCTCTTGAGAATAACCCTGCCACAGCACTGGAGCTCTGCATCCACCCAAAAGGAATAATACTCATCCCTGCCATAAATGTGCAGAGGATTACTGCAGCTGTCTACACCACAAACCTGAGACATGGCCAAGGCTCCCTCCAAGCTCAAGAGGGTCTGCTTTGGGTAGCGGGTACCCCCCTGTGAAGGCAGAACAAGGTAAGTATTGCAAATTCATAAGAGAAACATGACTGGAAATGAAAATTTTTAAAACAGATGAGATTATTTTTCTCAGAAGTTTGATTTTTATCAATATTTATAATAGGACTCCTCTTGCAGTGAAAGCTTTCTGTGAGAAAAGTTTATTGGGGTCAGCAAATAAAGTGTGTGTCTCAGTAAGAATGATCCAGACACTCCTAAGGGTCTTGGCAGGCAGCGAGACACACAGGAGATGAAATATCTCGTGCAGCAGTTTCTAATGCAAAAAAGATCAAAACTTAAACTATGCTAAAGGCCAATTCCTGCTTTTAAGAGGAATGTATTAAAGTTGAGCCTAAAGATATATATTTCAAAGTGACAGCAATTTCTCACAGGAAATAATTAGTCACCAGAACAAAATTTATCCAGACAGTGTCCCAATACTGTTAATTATTATCTTAGGGTATTAAAATCAGCACAAAAAATAAATAACTGTTGGATCACGCATTCATCAGTTGGTGATAATGTTACAGCTAACATTGATTTAGCACAAACACCCAGAGGTTGCCAGCTGGCAGTGTTGAGTCCGATGTAATTTCCACAGCTAGAAATAATATCCTGAACATTTACAACTGAAGTCAAATCTCTTCCATACTCTCTTCTTCCAATTATCTTACCCTTCCTGCTGCCTCATCACCTTTCCCTGCCCTTTTTCCATCATTATCTCTTCTAAGGCTCTAAAGAACAGAAAATGTTTTCAGTCTTTTTCAATATCTTCGCCTATTTCAGATTTACATTAATGCAGTGAAGAATTGATAGCTATTTGAGGAAAGTACTCACCCTTTGCTTTGTCTATAGAAAAAATAATTCACCCATCTAAGATCTGTACAAGATGCTAAATATATCTTTCTCCCTTGATTTAAAATCTCTTCTTGGCTGGAATAAAAACTTAGACACTGTCAGATACCTGAAATGGACCACGATTACATGGCCTGGCATTCATGACCTCAGCTAAATTCACAAAAGAAACACATGTTGCATCAATAAACATGTCAGTGACTGTTGTCCAAATGCACTAAGACCAAATGGCACAAAAATGCCTGCACCTGGTCAGCTCCCAAACCCAGGGAGATGTGGGTTTGCAAGCTGCCTACCTACTGGGAGCAATCTGGCTGCCCCTGGGGCTCCTCTGGGATGATGCTCATGCCCCAGCCCACAGCAAGGCTGGGAGCAGGCCTAGAAACATTTTGCAACATGAAATACTGGGTTTGAGAGCCCAGAAAGGATACCTAGTTCTAAGTTACTGGTATAGACATAGCCAATGAGGACAACACCATAGTTTTTCTCCACATAAACCAGACTTGGAGCAGCTGGGTATAACCAAAGGGAGTGAAGAGCATTGAGCATCTTCATTACTCTCCAGGAGAACTGAATCTGTGTCAGGATGGTTTCGTTACCTTTTTGGGATCCACCACATACTATGAAGACAGACATCAGTGCAGGTTACCTTTCCTTTTCAGCACGGGGCTGTCAGGACAGTAGCAAACACCCAGCCTGTGTCCTAGCAGGAAACAACACAACCCCACTGCTCCCTTCCAGAAACATAAAGCAATTTTTCTGTTAGATCATGAACTTTACTCACAGCCTTTATTGTGGTGTCTCATGAAGCTCAGAAAGCCAGTCACACCACTTGTCAGAAAAGAAATTTTGAATCCCCCCATAAAATCTCTTCATTCCAGATTAGGCTTCCTATATCATGGCAAGTTAAGCAGCCACAAGACCACAGCCACTAAGCAAGCTCACCTGAGACTGACCTAAACTACCTCCTTTTGTTGCCTCTGATAGGTAATTGGTGCTCCTTGGTTGGTCATTTTCATCTCCACCCAGCAGTAAAACACTTGGTCAGGTGTTCTTGCTTCCCTAAGTTTGTAGATTTATGTACATTTTTGATGCCAACCTGAGGAGCAAAGCCATGCTATGGTGCAGTCCAAGGTGACATCGTTCCCAAAATATTCTAGAAAGAGCACCTTCACAGGGAAGTGTTAATGTCCAGTTATGCATCTGTAAATGTGCATACATTAAGCAACCCATCCAACCCTTGAGACTGAACAAATAATTTCTTGTCTCCAGAATCCTTTTTTTTTCCTCTTTTTTAACTTCTCTTTCTTTTGAAGGCACGTTGGGGTATTAGATGAATTCAGAAACGCATGAACATTTTTGCTGCAATGTGTGTTCTTCACTTTTCACTGATTTGAAACTTGGCTTTACTGTAGCTGGTAACAGTAATGTACTTTTGTGGGTCTGTCATGGAATACATGCAGTTTCTGCAGACTGATGAGTCAAAAGAAAAATACATCGCAGTATACAGCCACTCTGAGAATGCAGCTAACACTTCTACATGGCTTGTTAAATAAATCAAACATATTGTTTTGTCTATACTAGGAAAATGACCTATAAGCTGACAAAAGTAAATGGTTATCCTTCTCCCTCTGCTGCTTTAGAAAATGTTCTGACAAGTTAAAAAAATTTAGCAAGGCTATTAAAAATAAGATCACTTCAATGTTTCAAAACTTTTGAGAAATGATCCAATTTTTTTTCAGTTTTTTCAGTTCTACATCAGCATAGAAACCACTTTGATACATTAGGTTTTTTTGCAAAAAAATTTCTGTCTTTTGTGGTAAGCCTTGTTGTTTTCAGAGCTTTCAGAGTAGATGCTTCAAACATCTCCTTGTGTTTGAGGACAAGTCACATAATACCAAACCTACCGGCAGTGGTACATGGCAAGTAACCTGGCTCTTGTCTCAGTCCTAATGCACGTTGTAAGAAATGTATTTAAAATATGAATACATTCAGGAACACCACGCATCTTGCCCAGGGGACACTCAGCTATCTGGGGAAGGATGAACATGGATAAAATGCTGAATATTAGAGAGGAACAGTCTCGAGGCAGGACCAAGTTGGCAGCTGACATTTCCACAGCCCATTCATCTATGCTTGAAATACCCAGGCCAAAAAAAGTTCTGATAAAAAACAGACTGAATTTTATTTTAAGAAGGAATCTCTATTATCAGAAATGCCTCTAATGGTGATAAAACTGGCTTTAAGCATTTATTCAATTTCATTTCTAAAATGAAGGTTATAAATCAACCCCAAACCCTTCCTGAAAAACACTGTTATCCTCCAAGCCTTTATGAGCATTTACAGAAGAGTAATTCCTTTCTGTGTCAGATGTTATGAAAGACAGTTCATACTTCAAATAATGTGACTTATAGGTTGAGATTGTGAAGTTAAATTTAATAAAGCTCAGAGAAGATGCATGAGCCTCAAAAAGCTTTTTAATAGAGATCTTTGAGAGTTGAGATGCTACCCTTTTTTTATATGAGCTGCTCTGTATTCTTGTGTAAGCTGTGGTTACTGATAGATCCAGCAGAACTACCCACCACAGAATGTTCACCCTCTTTCCTCTTCTTTTTCTCTCCACAAGAATTTAACTGATGACAGATTGTATGCACATACCTCATTACTTTCTTCAGTTATCATGAAAAACCAAAGGACTTTCCAGTATTCATGTTTGTTTCTTGAATTGCCAACTTTTATTTTTGATGATGTAATTTCTCAAACAAAGATTAACGTGCTTGGTTAGTATTCCCTTTTGTTCAAGGAGTTGTTGGGAGATTTATTACTATTTTAATTTTATTTTGAAGACCAGATGATAAACTTTTGAGAATCAGCTGTTCTTGTTGATGCCATGAAGATTTTTGCCTTTTCTTTTATACCCCTGTTATACCTTTTTACAGCTTCTGTATTCTCAGTGCTTTTTGCCTACGTTCTTGGACTTGTTTGTCAAGCTAAGAGACTAAACATTTTAGAAGCTTCGTAGCTAGGGATCAGTGTGCCCCAGACCCCAAGGTCCTCTCCAGAACACATTCTGTAAACTAAGATAGAACCATCCAAGGGAAGGTTCCTTGGGGAGGGGGACTCACTTGAGCCTCTCATTGGGGAATCTTTGATAGATATGCTAATTAGTAAAACCTATAATGTCATACCCAATGTTGGGGGGGACACGAGAAGAGAGACACAGACACAGAGATAGATTCGGCGGTGTGCATCTCGATGCATATGACCTGGACGTGTACACCTAAGGATCCTTAAAATAAATACCAAGGTAAAATCCCTTTTCCCCTTCTAACCATGTATGCCTCTTGATTTTAAGACCAGGAAAAGGCATCATTGTCAGGGACAGTCCCACAAACACATGCTAAGGTTACCATGACAGAATTTCCTCCAAATATACTTTTCAGCTTTGATTTAGGATTTGATATTTTGAATTGAAAGATTCAACTTTTCTTAATTTCAACTCAGCCCAATGCAAAAAAAAAAAAAAAGAAAAAGAAAGGACACCGAAATTGTTCCTACAGGATACTTTAGGAAAAATAAAAGTATTTTGATTTCTGGATTTTAGTTACCAAATCATACCTTAGACAGGATTCCTGAAAACTGATATGAGCCCTGAGAGAGTGTGATAGAGGCTGGAAAGCCAGCCTAGGCCAGAAGAACCTTGTCATTTAAACAAGCTGCTGCTGTGTTATTCCCCATACAGCAGGACATAACTGGTTTTTGTTAAATTACTATTCCAGTTCCTGAAACAATACAGCGTTAGTGGCTCCTGTTACAGTCCCTTTGTACATTTACAGTGCAATTAACAAAACAAACAACAAAATCTAACTCTGAAACTAATCTAGCTGCAATTACTACAGAAGAAATGCAGATTCAACTGTTTCCTTCCATTAGCATGTCAGGAATTGACTCATAAGAGGAAAATTCATGGATTTGTGTTAATCATCTAATACAAGTTATAACTACAATGTAAACGTATTTGGTGCAAATTATTATTGCATCTAAATTTCAAGTAAAAATACATTAAACAGGATGCTAGTTCACCTACAATCAATGAAAATGTTATTTTAAGACATTATTTCTGGGAATATATTTAAGGACTATTCCATTCATACTTGCATTGTTCCTTTTCTCAAACTACATTTGAAATGTAGTTTCAAATATTAAATAAATGAAATACAATTCGTATGTTTAAAAGCTTCATATGGCTTAGTGTTAACAGAACAGATGTGACCATTATTCACAGATCACTTATGGTCTTTGTGATTTTCCCTTGTTGCAGTTCAATAACAAAAATCATTATTTGAAGATAATGCATAGAATGTCTTGAAATTCAGGTGAAATTTGAGACAGAGAAGTCAGAAGTCTGGAACATGCTACTGTAGCCTGCAAGTGTAGACACTCCAGAAATATATCAGAAGTTATTCTAAATTCATTTAGGATTGTTCAAGGCTAATTTTTATAGAAACATATTATGAGCCTGATACGAGGAAAGACCTATTTGGGGTAGACTAGATTAATTTTGGGAAGGCTCAGGCTCAAGATTTCCCTTTGCTATCCCAGGGTGAAATACAGGTTCTCCAGCAGTTCAGTAGCTCACACTGGAGTCAGGGCTTTGAATCACCAAACATTTAAATGTGCAGTGTTTGAGGTGAACACTTCAGGTGAAAATAATAAGGGTCAATGAAATTATTTTTTGGAAAAATTTCTACAGTTCTGATAGTGTTAGTCCAAGTCCCTGAATGTCAGTAGAGCCTCATACAGAATCATAGAGTCACAGAATATCCTGAGTTGGAAGGGACCCAAAAGGATCATCAAGTGCAACTCCTGGCCCTGCACAGAATCACCCCGAAAGTCACACCATGTGCCTGAGAGCATTGTCCAAATGCTTCTTGAACTCTGTCAGGCTTGATGCTGTGGCCACTCCCCTGGGGAGCCTGTTCCAGTGCCCAAACACCCTCTGGGTGAAGAACCTTTTCCTAATATCAAACCTAAGCCTCCCCTGCCTCAACTTCATGATGTTTCCTCAAGTCCTGTCACCAGCCATGAGAGTGAAGAGATCAGTACTTGTGGATACATTGGTCAACTATAACCATAGCTAGAGACATCAAATATAAAACATGGTTAGTGCACTGAAGCATCTTGAATAGTGTCCTGTATGCCTGAAATGTTTTGTTAGCTCCAGAGTACTATATTTCTCTTTCATTTTCTGCATTTCTCATACACACATATAGTATAACATTTGAGTCTTGAGATCCTGTGACAGTACCTTAGAAGTGCAGGAAGGATAAAAAGCATCATAATGCCTAATACCATTTTAAAATATTGCTTATTTCAAGTTTAATATTTGGCATGGAAAAAGAAAAAGAGAAACAATATTTATCATCTGATTATAATTCTGTTATGGGAATCTAGCATTGTTTTTGTTTCACAATAAATATTTGATCTTCAGTCTTTCAACACTGTTATGTTTATCTCTCAGACCACATTAACTTATGACTGTTTCGGTACAGTGTGTAGTTACACAGTGGAAACTTCCATACCTCCTGATAAAGAACAAAAGTTAGTGGGATTTCAAGAAAGGTAGACAAATGCATAACAGAGAAATCCACAGGCTCCTAGGCACAGATATGATATATCTTTGGTCAAGAAATCCCAAGACTACAGGTTGCTGGAACCTTGGAAAATATACTGGAAAAGTTTTGTATTATAGTCACAATGTTTATATCTTTTTCTTTAAGCCTTCAACAGGGTATTAGATTAGCTCAGATCATTCATGTCAAGTGGAGATCACACACATATATATATGTATATATATATATATAATTAGGTCATTTTGGAACCAATTTTGTGTTCAAATGCTTTGCTGTTATAACAGAGTGCAATTATACTAAAGCTGTGTTCACTCAAGACAGAACACAATTTGGCTTTTAATTGAAAAGGTGAAAAGTGCTAACCTGGCACCAGGAGTGAGCTAAGGGATGGGCAAAACACTGACCTCAAGTAAGGCAGCTAAAACTCACAAAACACAAGATCAAGTGTGCATTGTGACCATCAAGCTATTCACAAAGAGAACAATTTTATTATCATAATGATTTATGTCCCCTCCACCTTTTTATTTTCTGAATGATATAGGTCATTAGAAAAGGAGGAAAACTCTGCATCCCATTACTACTATCACTATGAAAGCCAACGAGTATTATCACACTACATAAGAGCCAGCAAATACTTTAAGCTGGTGGTATAGTTGACACTAGTCATTGCTTGACCAGCATTTTCTCACACTCATATGTGACCAAGAGATTCAGTGGCTAGCATGGAGAAGATAAGGGAAATTCCAGGGGACAAAAAGACACTTTTCTGCTGTCCTGTGTCAGTAATTTTTAGAAAGTAACTGAGTTTTGACTTTTCTCTGAATCAACTCAAGAAAAAAAATTAAATGAATTATTGGTTTTGATATTCCATGGCTTTATGAAAGATGTTTAATCCAGGTATTATCACAGATAAATGATGAAGCTGGACAGGACAACACATTTCCACACACTGCTGTAACAGTTTGGAGAGAAACCAAACCATAAATGAACAGATGAATATGATGCTTAAATATTCCAATTAAAAAAGACACCTTAAAATATTAATGACAAAAAAAAATTCTCTGTGAAACCTTAATACCTTTAACAAAGGAGGTCACCAAAAATCTTTTGTTCTTTTCAGCTTTCCAGCCTTACATAATCTGAACAGATTCAGCAACAAGGAGAAAATGAGAAATCCTTGAAAGCATTTTAAAGATTTTCTTACCACAGATTGACTAGGAAGGGATGTTCCAGGCCTTGCATTATCTGTAGCTCCCGGAAAACATTGCGAACTTCATCTCTCTCAATGCACTTCTGTTTATTCATATACTTCATGGCATACATTTTCTTGGTGTCTCTCTTCTGTACAATGCACACCTAATTGGCAGCAAAGTAAAAGAAAAATTTTGACACCTTAAGAAAGTGAATTCAATTGTGACTTTGAATAAAAGGATTCTTTAATGATATTTCACTAATTCAGATCTGGATACTACAGCTGAGTAACACCTTCGTAAGTTCACTTCACAGCTCTGCAGGATTCTTTGTAATAGATTAAAAATTAATAAAAAACCAACCCAACCCTGCATAAGAACAAATGGGGACCCAGAAAAGTGTCTGATTTTCAGAAGTTACATGGTAAAGCTGAGAGGAGTACATGCCAATGGCTGAAATCACATGCTATTTCATTAGTCAGAGAAATTATTGCCTCCTGCCTAGGAAAATGCGCAATCATTGTCCTCATTCCCACAAGTCAATACTCACATCTTGATTACTGCATCATAAACCTTGCCTGTGTTACCGAGGCTCAATATTTCATCTAAATATCAGAATTATGCTCCCTTAATTGTTGTTGAAAAGAAAAAGAATTTTTATACAGATATTCATCATAATATTTCTGAATTCATGAGAGACCATTACAATGATTTACTCTCTGGCAGTAAACTTCTATGATTTTACTTTATCTTCTTTTTTTTTTTTTTTTGAAAGAAGTCAAATAATGTAAATGCATGAAGAAAATCTTAGTCAAGAGAACTCCCATGGGAAGTCTAGATTGTTTTTTGTCATGGTAGTTTACCTTGAGAATGGAGCTGGAGAGTGTCACAAGCACCACAACCAACCATCAGGTTAAGTACAATTTTTGGCAACACAGAAATAGACAATTGTTCTGAATGTACTGCAAACATCTGACTTAGGTATCACAGGT
The DNA here is from genome assembly GCF_020740725.1 of Corvus hawaiiensis. NCBI lineage: Eukaryota > Metazoa > Chordata > Aves > Passeriformes > Corvidae > Corvus > Corvus hawaiiensis. The sequence goes on from NC_063217.1 coordinate 13,309,849, forward strand.
CTGTAGTGTCTAAGTTCAAAGGTATTCTGGATTCACTTGGTGTGGGAATTATTTTTTTATTTGTATATTTATGTACGTACACACACATACACATACATGCTCCCATATACGCACAAAAAAATTATAATATGCACTCTTGAAATTTGTGCTCAGAGATCAGATTATAACATGGTGACAGCCAAAAAGAAATCCTTTATGTCCGAGTTGTATTTTAAGGAACTTATGCACTCAATATTTAGAAACAATCAGGAGTAACTAAGGCAACTTCCCACAGCTGAAATTAGGAAGAACAGGGCCAGCGAAGCCAAACCACATATGTTTCTCTGAAACTCTGTTTTCATAAAATGTGTCCTTGAGCTCAAATCTACTCCAAATAGCAGAGTTAATAGAGTACCTTTAACCTATAATGATAAGGCATGATTAAGCAGAGTTTCTAACTACCTTTCCTAATATCACGAGATGTTCTGCTATTAAGGAAAACATGGATGGTAACATTTTGTTTTGAGCCCATCAGTTTTGCACAATGGTGAGTACTGAAGTTTTGTTTCATTTTTCACCTTGGACTGTTATGAAAAATCTGAATATTGTTGATGCCCTTAAGATAACTAAAGGTTCACATTTATATGGAAAGAACCCTGCCTGTGGAACAATGGGGATTTGTGTTTGGCCTTTTGGAGGAAGAAAAAGTAGCAACTGGGATCGAGCTGAAACTGAGTGGGAAAAGAAGGGACAGAAATGAATTTTTCAAGCTCCCACAGGTCCTTCAAAAGCCTAAGCAATATTTTTAGGGGCAAATCCTGACATCCTGTCTTAGAATATCTGGAGACTCCATTTTAGCGAGTACATTATAAAGTACAACAGTTGGGGATTTTAGCTCAGAACCTAAGTCCAGGAGTTCAGTCATGTACATTAGTTTGCATCATGATTTTCATGTACTACTTGGCCAAGAGTTAGGTGTTTGCAGAAGTCTCCTGTTCCATTACAGTAAAAACGTCCCTACTGAAGGGTTGACTAGAGAGACTGCTGAGAGAATGGGGTTTTACCCAGCTGAAAATTACATGTTTGACCGATGTGGCAAACCAAGATCACATGCAGCATCTACATATGTAATGTAAACAGATTTTGAAACACTACTGTGACTCCAGAAGGCATTCAGTTCTCTTACCTGGCAGTAAAGACAAGGGTGTTCAGCACAGCTGAAACAGACCTTCTGTTGTTGGTAGAAGCTTGTCTAACACACAGCTTCAAGGCAGAATGATAGTAAACATTTTCTAGCAATGTGTACCTACGCAAATCTTCTAGCATGGTTACAAAATCAATAGGATTTTCATTAATATGATAAAGCTACCTCCTACTAAAAATCAGGAAACACAACCTGCATCCATTTTGATGTTATTGTGAAAAATGCCTGACATTGCTATGACAGCACTGGATCACAGTGGAGATCCTCCCTGGCACTTCTACCTGCTGGATGTCAGCTCTTCTCCTGAGCAGGACATCAACAGATTGAAACTTTCCACTAATGCAAGAAAGAAAGGAAAAGCCCTCGAGCTCTTCTCACATGTGCAGACTTAATGGAAATGTTTAAGTTGGGGGGTTTTTTTGTTCCAAAGGAGCAATTTTAAAATAGGGATAAAAAGGTGCTCTGGCACCTCAACAAAAAAATTCTGTGATGATTCATTATGATGAAAGTCTGTGCAGAGCTGCCTTATTTACATGTATCAGTATGGAAGCCTGTCACACTCACATTCTCTTTCCATTTTCCTGTGAATATCATTTACCAAAGCCCAGACAGTATGATGATTCAGAGCAAATATGGGTTGTGAACTCAACAACTATCCAGCTTCACAGTCAGCAGAGAGGGACAAGAACATCCATCTCCACATAAGTTACAGATGTAAACAGATACAGGGGACTATCTCTGTACCTGGGAGAGTTTCCCTTCTAATGTGCCCTAAAGAGACTGCAGATTACTGGATTGGATACAGGCATCTGTGTAGTTTAAAGGCAGGCATTATGAATCCCTGCTACTTTTCTCTGGAATAGTATAGTGCTATTTTTAAAAATCTCTTGTGAAAATATTCCCTTTCTAAAGAGGTTTTGTTAACATAGTTGTTATCACAGGGTGGTGTCTTTTGTTATTTCTATTAGAATGTAACAGTGAGCTGCCTTAAAACCTATCAAGTTAAAAGAAATTTCAACAGAGAGTGACTTGGAGCCATTTCCCCTCAAATCTGGGGAAGGAAGCCAATAGGTTATGGCTGTAGGGCTAAGCTTCATTTTTCAAGAGCAACATGTGCTGTGGTCCACTTCTAAACTACCTTCTTGGATTTCCTCTGATTTCACAAGCAGAAAACAGAGAACCTACAAATCAGGTTTAATCTGCAGATTAAGAGGTCACACAGACACAGTGCTGTTGGTGACAAACTGCCCTATAGGCTATTGCAGAGTTTAGTAAGTGAAGTGAGAGATCATGCTGAGTAAAACTGGGGCAGAATTTGCTACAGGTTTGCTGAAGGAAGCTGCATAATGCTGTATAGGTTTGAGCAGCCGTGGGTAGTTTCAACAAAGTTCTTCCCAGAAAAAAAGATGGGGATGGCTGAAATATCAGACTTGCTGTAAAACTTGCTGTAAAACACTCCTGTTTCCCACTAGAAGAGACTTATAGCTGCTATGTACATGGTCTGGAAAGAACAAGGTGTACTTAGTCTCAGTTTTGGTCTGAATTTGGCACGTGAGTACTTAGACCTCTCAGCCTGCCACCTGATGTAGTTTCACAGCAGGTCATAAAAGAGGAGAGATACAAAACCCACAGCCAGAGAAACCTCTGCACAAAGTCACTGTTAGGTGGAGAGCTGGAAGCTGGAGCACATACTCACCCATGCTCCTGTATGATATTATGCATCTTATGTCAGTAGATGAGATGGGGCAGCTACAGCTGCCACGAGGAATGACAGCCCAGCAGAGCGGCTGTGGCACTGCTTGGGCAGAAGAACTCACCCCAACACAGAGGACTACAAGACAGAAATCAGATCTATCCTTCACACTCCATGTGGGAATTGATGAATCTGCTATTGAGCATTTGCCTGAAATACTGCTACCCTGTCTGTTCTACCCATGTGCTCAGAAAAAATCGTTCTCATAGTCTTAGTGTACAAGCAGAGCTGGAAAAATTTACACAAAGAGGCTGGAGAATGGATATCATAAGTTTGTCTTTATGCTGCCAGGGGATTTCCTTTAAACAGGGAGATTCATTCCCAGATTCCCCTGAGCAAAGCATGACATCTGGAGCAGCTGAAGCATCTGCTTAGTATCCTTTCATATTAACTCAAGCTAAAAAATGGGTTGTTACACTGTCAAACAATATTAATACTCTGCAGTTGTGTGCTATGTTGCTTTTAGGATAGCAGCATATTTTTTCTGAAATATTTTGCATATTATTTACTAAAGTACCCTCAATCAGTGCAGACGTGGTTCTGGGCTCCCATCTGGTTTACACCACTGTAATTTCAATTACTTCATCACAGGAAGTCACTGTTTTATACAACCAAATTAATCAGAACTAAGTCTTGTGTCTCAGCATCTTAGACAAACGAGAGAGTTTGTACATTGAAATTATAATTTGAATTTAATTTAAGGAGGTCAGATTGTTCAATATACCTACTCCCACGAACAGAGAACTCAAAGAAAATTGGTACTATAATATCTCTGAGAACTAGTTGTTACACCTGAATACAAATTATTTTGCAGCAGTAACCCTGCAATTACATGGTTATTGTTGCAGTAAAGGACAATGAGAATTCTTGTATTTCAATCCTCATTGGTTTTGTACAGATTGGATGATCTTCAAATATATAATTTTTTGCAGTATTTTGTTTGAGAAGAGTGATAGCTCTACATATAACAACATGGAAAAAAAAATAACCAGATTAAGCAGGAGAGAGTACTTCTAAGGTATCACATGCCTCTGCCTCTACTGTCTCTGCCCTTGCAAAGGGACCCTCACCCTTCCACAGCATACAGGAAAATGAAACAAGCCTATGTATTTTATGAAGGCTTGTTGGTTGATTTTGATCCACTCTTCTCTATGGCATTCAGAAAATTCGTGAATATTTCTGTGATATTTCTAAAAACATCTAATTTTCTTACAGGTTTTTATGAGTGTGGTTCTTGTGAACCTGCTTTGGGGAATCTGCATTGGTGAAGATCCTGATCAATCCTGAGAGAACATGTTTTAAGTATGAGTTCCCTCTAAACTTAAATCCTTATTTTGCAGTTGTCAAATGCAACAGGAAAGTCCTTGGTGTAACAGGCCTTGTTTTTCCCAGATGAGTACAGGCTTCTGACGAATCACCTTGTTTTTCCTTCCATGGGCAAGGGAAAGAAAGCAGCCTATTTTAAAATGACCTATTATAACATAGCCAAAAGCACAACATGGTAAATCAGTCACCATTTCAAATGTCTGTCTCTGTGAGTCAGTCTTGCCTTTATTGTTCATTTAGAAGCCTCATTGCTGGCAACTTTTCCTATTATTGTCCTTCTGGAAGTACCTGGCAGCAGAAAATGTCAAAAAATGATGCAAGACTGTTAATCTCTATTGTTGGGTGTTTACTGCTTGGGGTCTGTTTTGCTCTAACATCTTGCAACATATAACACCATGTTCAGTATCATGCTTACCTTAAACTGCCTGCTTCCTTTATGGCTCCTCTGCGGCCTTTTCTGTTTTCTGAGAGCAACAGGGTGTTTTAAGACATGCTCTATTTTTTTATTTTATTGCTCTTGGTTCAATATCTCCGTCTCTCTCTCTCTCAATATTTCTTAAATTACTCTGGTTGCTACAGCAACCTTAGGCCTCTGCAGGATATTTCTGCAGGAGATACCTGATATGGCAGAGCTGCTCAGCTCGCTCTTGTGCACAGAGCTCAAGGTGATGCTCAGCACCTCACCTCCTCCACTGGGGCTGGCTGCTTCAGCAGCTGTGATCTGTCCCCCTAGCTGGCTTCAGAAATCAGCTCCCTGCCTTCACTTTTGGCATTTTCAGTTCACAGTAGCACCATTTGCTGTTACAGGAATTCCTAGGCCATTTGGTATCAAATGCTTTGTATCTTAAGTGCGTGTCTTTTCTGTGAAGTGGCCACCTGCTTTCAGCTGCTGCCTCTGTACCCACTGCTTCTTAGGGACATGTCAAGAGCAGGTGCCATCTCATAGACACTGTTGCATATTTTTCAGAAAAAGATACATCACAGCAGTCTTGAGAAGGGTAGGAAATGGGTATGGAGAGAAGAAAAACCACGAGCATGCTCTTTTTTCTAGAAGCAAACAGGCTCACTCCAAAGGTGTCCTTTGAGAGCTCAGGTTTCACCAAGTAAGGGACAGATAAAGGAGGTGAGGTCTGAGCCTGCGTAGGACCATCACAGCCACAGCTTCTGTGTAAGCTGGTGGTTCTTTTGTTCAAGCCAAGTGACAGGCAAGCTGTGGCACAACGTGTGTGACCACTCACCAAGCAGCTGCCCGCACTCCTGGGCACGTGTAGACCTACCTGGTTGTATTATCTGTGCAGACAGACACTGGCACACACCTGGTATATCATCTGGTGCAGGTTCCAAGTACATTGGAAGAGGATAGGTTAGAAATTCTGATGAAATGGGTTTTATTTTAATATTAAAAATTTGCCAAGTAAATTCAGAAGCAGACAATTTTAAATATTCAAACCAAAAATGCTGATCTCTGATCTAAGTAGCTCTTCCTTTGTGACGGCTAGTATGATTCGGATATATCTTTAACTTCTTTTCCTGTACTTAACCTGCACTCTTGGACCTTTATTTAGTTTGGCATGGTATTCCATCTCTGTATTGCAATAATAAACAATCACAAATCTCTGCTGCCCTGATTTTTAAGGAGTTTTTAAGTACCATTTTGCCCAAGCAGCATATTCTTCTATTGACCTCAAAGAGGGTTTCTCTTGAAAATTACTGAATTGAATAAGGACTATGCCATGAAGGACCATGCTGTTCTGCAAGAAGTATTTCTAGCCTCTCTAAAATTAAAGTCATTGTTCTGCATTGGAGGCCAGCAAAATCCTTTGTGTGTTCTTAATGCATGACTACAGAAGCGCCTCACCAGCACTGAGCTGGCATATACTCAGGAATCACTGAAATCAAGATCTAGACAGCTGTTGTTTGACCAGTCACCTGATCAAGTATCAGTTATATTTCACCTTCAGATGTATTACTGTGAGGAATGGTTTCTAATATTTTTAAAATATGATTTTCTCTGACTTTGTGGCTTTGTATTTACCCATATTAAAATTTAAAACCTTGCTATAATCACTATTATAGGAAAGAAAGGTTCTCTACTCAAGTGTAAACAAACCATTAATCTTCTCTGTTTCAGAAAATCCTGTTGAATTGAACAAACATTTCCTCAATGATCATAATTATAGTGTATGTCAGTTTATACAGTCCCAAGAGGATTTAATCTATGTAAAGTGCCTTTAAAATACTGCAATTATTTTAAAGACACAAATAAGCTGAGATTTAAGAACAAGATCACTCTGGTGGACAGTCTAAAGAAGTAGTCTGCTCCTACCTTTTTATTCATTTTTGTTTTCAGGACAGATTTCTAAATTCTGCTAATCTCCACTGGGGATAATTAATTAGTATAATAATTTTTGCTCAATTAATTTTAGTGAATGGATTATAATAGAAATATTTTTAATGAATAGTCAGACAGTTCATACTGGTTGTCAGATGTCTTTAAGAAGGAAAAGGCTACAAAACCTATATTCTTTTACCTTAATCAAGCCAGAAAACCACAAAAGTATTCCCTATTAAACTTTTAACTGTTAAAAATAAGTTGATTCTTACCTTTCCAAAACTCCCTTTCCCAATAGCCCGCAATATTTGGAAGTGGTCAAAGTTAACTGCAAAATAAAGGAGAGAAGAAAAGGAAAATAGTTTGTAGCATGCTAAGTCAGAATCAGAAATCAGACAAGAAAAGAAATTCCCGTGTGTCCAACTAACATCTTTTTACCACGTGGTATTCAATTTTTCTCTTAAAATACCAAATATACTTAATAGCTAGCAAAAAGGAAGTTTGCTTTAAAATGTGCTGCATTCATTTCGTCCATCAGTTCATCTTGCACCAATTCCTCCAGTGCCCACAATCTCCAGAAAGAAACATATCTCTGTCCTAACCAAGTAACGAGACAAGTTAGCATTATGCAGCCATTAGCAAAAACTGCTCAGCATTTTCCAGAAATACTGAGATCTATTAAAAGGACACTGAATAATTCAAGTAAGTAACGACCTCTACCTACAGATACATAATAACATATGGTTAGCATTTTTACAGTAGTCACTCTTCAGAATAATTCCCATATTTTGTTACAGTGATGGAAGCTTGTCCCATGGTGAGCTAGTATGATCAGCCTTTCCAATGTTTTCCACCTTAATGCAATACTTAATTCTAATATTGTAAGACTGTTTCATAAATGTAGCATAAGTTTGTTTTGAGAGATTCCATTTTAGCTTGGCAGTAGCATGGATTTACTTGCACTTCAGGAAACCTGACAGCACAGACTGTCCTAGACACTGAAGTGCTTTGCTGTGAGGGTGAGTGAGATTTCATTTCTCAGAAATGCCATTACTGTTGGTGTTACATGAGTTTAAACACAGCATGACCTTCAAATCTTCATTGGTAGATCTAGTTTAAAAAAACTCCAACAACATCCTGAACAAAATTGATGCAAAGCCACTGAAATACAAACACGACAATGTGTGATACAGTTTTTACAGTCACTTCTCAGAAAAGAATCACACTTAGAGCTAAATTCAGTGAACCAGAGATGACAAAGTTCAGTGCAACTTAACAGGATTTTTTTAAATTAAAACTTTCTTATGTTCCTGGATTTGGCCATGGACCTTCACCTATGTGCCTGTCATTGATGTAACAGTAACTGGCAAAACTGTGGACACAGACTGTCACTGGAAAAAATCATGGAACCGTAGAATGGTTTGGGTTGGAAGGGATCTTAAAGATATCTCATTCCAACCCTGCTGCCATGGGCAGGGACACCTTCCCCTAGACCAGTTTCTCAAAGTCCATCCAACCTGGCCTTGAACACTTCCAGGGATGGGGCAGCCCCAGCTTCTCTGAGCAACCTCTTCCAGGTCCACCCAAAAATGTGGTAACAAGAATAACTACAATGAAAATGGACTCACATAAAGATGAAGGAGAAAATCCTATAAAACTCATAATACTTCAAGTATTTGCCAAAAAATTATACCATGTCAAGCTAAGCTTTGCATAGAAAATTGAAAGGTTGATAGCTATCAAGCCTCTAAAAAGGGTTAATATCTTACTTTCCCTGTTGCAATAATATCTCATTTACACTACTAACACCACAAAGCATTTGTTTATTTATGCTTGCTTACGCTGCCTTTGAGGAAACATGGTTGCTCCTTTCATTAGTGCAGCTATAGCAACCACCTTCCTGGTAATTGCTGCAGACAAATCAAACCCAGAGCTGACAGAGCTGAGAGCAGCAGACTCTAGTCTACAGGAAACAAAGATGGTGAGTATAGCAGCTTTAGAATTTGGATACTGAAATAAAAATGCAAAACTTTACAAAGGATATATAAGCTGCTTGGAAACTGAAAATCAGGAAAAAATTATTTGTGCTGAATCCTGTAAGATTTAGGGTTACCCAGATGTTTGAGAATCGAGATTGTCTGTCAGCAACCTGCAGCTGGGAACTGTGCTGACAGTTTTTACCAGCAGGGCACTCTCTTGTAGCTCTCACTGGCTGGTACTGGTCCGATGAAGAAGATAGCCAGTTTAGCAAAACCCCTTTCCACATAAACTTACATCCATTTAAATCCTGTTCCCACCTGTCATCCCTCCCAAGTGCATGACTGGGCTGTCTAAGATGATCATTAATTTAGGTAGGAATTCAAAACAGTGTTGAAAATATCCTAAACAACATGTTAATGTCATTAATTGCTTTGATGGGAAAAAATCATCCAAAAATTCAGCACAGCATGCTGGTGTTTTCTGTGTCACTCCTGTGTTTTCAAACTTTCTCGTGTTTCCTGCTTATTTTGCTAAATTTTTTAACAAGAACATTCCTTTAAAAAAGCTTATTTTGAATTTGTTCTTTACCTTGCAGACATTCAGCTGAGTCCAGTTCCCAAAACAAGTGAAAAATTGTTGCAACAGTCTGTAATTATCTCAATTTGAGTCAAGCCACATTTCAGTAATACTTGACTATATTATATTCTGAAACCTGACATGTTTTGAAATACATCAGTTTGAAAAATTATTCTGTTTTTGTAAAACTAAGATTAAGCATTTATCTTTAGCTATGAAAAGGACATTTTTTATTGTCCATATAACTTCTATTCTAGTTCTCTGTACTTCCTTCTTTCCCCTGTTTGTTGCTCTGAATGACTAGAAAAACTTAATTTTTAAATTGGATTTAATTTAAATTGCACTTCCATAAGAATGAAATTATTAAATGAGGCACAAGACCATGGAATTGAAGATGGATTATTAGTAAGGTAAATAAGTGGTTAAAAATCATAGCCACAACAGCTGATCAAATTTTCTTAATTTCTGTGCTTAACTTGGATAGAAAGTGGGATGTTACATTTTCATATCTTCATTAAGAAAAAAAAGATTATTTTCTTTCTGTAGCTAACAGTGCCATAAGCCTTATTTAAATTAAGGTACAATGATTGTAACACATTTTTTGAAGAGAAAATAAAGACAATTTTAAATGACTGAGGAAATATGTAAACATGCCTGAACCTGCATCTAAAATGAGCAAGCCACTTGCAGCCATTGTGGTTCTCTGGAAAACAATAATTCACTAAAGTGAGACAACTCAGTCTCTTTTGATCATTCAAACATACAACATTGCAGATTCACAAACTGAGGAAGTTCCTCTCTTGGGATATTAGGAAAGAATAACAAATGGGCTACCTTGCAGCTGAGACCAATACTGAACTCATTGAGTAAAACTAAGATGCTTTAAGCAACAGTCCCATCTAGAACAGAGCAGCACAGCTCTGAAAATAGTGAAGGCTTGAGCTAAGTTCACTGCCACCTTGCTACTACATTAGCCAAACACCTCAGGTGTTTTCCTCAAATGTTTTTATTTTCACCGTCTCAAAACTTTTGTCTAATTTTGTTCCTCTAAAGTTTTTTTTCAGGTTCTATATGTGCTTTTTTGTCCTTATTTTTGGTGCAAATTCAATGCCAAAATATCACCACTTACTCTGAGAAGAATTACAGCTCATCATGACCTCTGTCACTTCCAATGTTGAAAATATCATCAAGGTCAGACACTGCCATTTCCTCTGTGCAATGAGGAGACCACAAGTGTTAAATTCTTGTCCTCCATAACATGGCATGTGTAGTTCTTTTGGTGCCTGGTTTTACAGCTAATGACATTTTTCTAGTGCAAAGCCCCACTGAGATAATGGTGTGGCTGGTAGAAGGACATTTTCTTCTGTATCAGTAATATGAGTATTACTCTTTTGAAAATAGCTTTCTTTGTACCTTTTACTCAAGAGAAAAAAATATATTTTCCAACTCTTTGAGCACCTTCATTTTTATACCACACCATACTTTGGAGGTCTTATACATCAGCTCTGAATTTGAGTCTAAGAATATGAACAGTTTTCAGAAAACAAAATTTGTTTGTATTGTCTTCAGGTAATTTTTCGTACAAGTATACCCACAGAATGAAACTTACTAACAACACTATGAGAGACTTTCTTTCCAGGTTCTTTGATTTCCACCAGTTTGGAAAAACCAAGTATTATAATCTCTCCTACTACATCTCCCACCTTCATCCCTTAAAAAGCCACCGTTAATTCAAAACTAAGAAGGAATATGGAATAAATCAGATATTTTGCTAACTAAGAAACAAAATAGATCAGCATTTATGACATCTGTTTCATGTTACAGTATCAGAGCAATGGATGCACGTTAATTTCAGCAACGTGCTGTATATATACATATAAATATTTTGTTGCTTTCCATTTAGTCATACTCAAATAAACCTTAAATTCATTCCATTGCACAGACTTGACTCTCTATTAACAACTTTTAGCACAAGTGTACTTTACTTGGATTAGAATCATAGTTTCGAATTAGCCCCATGTAGAGTAGATTGATCTTGAACAAATAAAAGCCAGATGATGGTAACAGGAATCACAACTGAATTAAAGGTTTCATCCTGCTTGCCATGAAAAACAAAAAAACGTGGTCCTAACCATTACAGATACCTGGTCAAATATATTAGTGTAGTCAAAAATGATCAGGAATATCTAGAAGGATGGTGCAGTGGTTTGTGACTGAATTATACACAGGAACCCCTCTACTGCCACAGTCTTCTCATGTGAGCTTAGACAAGTGCTCCAATATTTTCTGCCACTGTCTGTAGAAAAAAAGAATGATTCCATCACCAAGCAGCTGTAAAATTAGGTATAGGGAATATCTTAGAGCTCAGACACACAAAGAATTGGGAGAGTAGTAAGAGCCAATTCAGGTAATAGTGCTTTATAAAAGCACTGTGAAGAATGAAAGCCATTTTTAAAGTGTGAGAAGTCTTCACCACTGTGGAAGCGGAGGTACAGAAATCAGTAGACTGATTCAAACCCCACACATCATGTTGTGGTGGAGCTGAGAACAGAACCTGGCTTCCACTTCATACCGCACATTCTCAGGCACCTCTTCCGAACTGCATGAGCCCTGATGGAGCAGATATTTGGTATAAAACTTTCTAGTGAAAGATAAAATAAATATTTCTTGCTCCACTGCTCCCTGAGGATAAAGTATACTTTGGGGAAAATATTCACATCACAGACTAATGGGTTTTACAACCACCCAGCAAAAACACTGGATAGTTGTAGTGGAAATGCCTATTCTTTTTTTAATCAGCACTATATACATAATGATATATGTTAAAACAACAAAGTATTTTATAAGCATTCACCTCTGCTGCATTATTCACAAATGCTATGTTTACTTGAACCAAAAAAAGTTACATCAACAACAGACCATTATGTATTATGTATTTGATTTATGATCTCACAAAGGAACATAACATTTTTACCCTTTCGCTTGTAGTTTTACTGGTTTAAAATATTCTCATGTCACACATCATTTGTTCAGGCACAGATTACATTTAACTAAAGAGGCAATATGAATATTGGGTGGATTCTAGATAGAGCTGACATCTGTTTTGTCACTGCAGCTGAGGAATATTTGCTGCATATATATGTGATTAGTCCAAATACACTCAATAACCATTACCTGAAAGAACTTTGTTTCTTCTAGAGAAAATATTCAATCGAATGTGGCCAAAGCACAGGCATACACATGCTCTGCAGAATAAAAAAAATGTAGAGGCCTTTCTGGAAGAACTTGATAAGCTAAATACAAACTCTCCTTCCCTGGATGAGTCCCACTGATTTATTTGGACCGTCTGGGAGTAGCCAAAACCAGAACACGAGGACTAAGGCATTAGGAGGTGTACAGTAAAGCCATATTTTTAACACGAGCATTTCAACACGTCGAGCTTCATTCTAACTGATCTCAAGAGAAAACAGAAACAAGGAGATATGGGCATTAGCCAAGAAAATAGATTTTTATTTAAGTCTGAGCACTGTCTTGCAGGTCTGTTTTGGGGTGGTTTAATGCTTCCTGTTTCTGTGAATCAGGAAAACAGAATAATAATTAAATCGAATTTCCTTCTAGATTTGGCTTGTATAGTTTGATCTGAGACTCATTGGATAGCACTGCTATTAGGATTTCAGACTAGTTCTGCCATCTTCTTTCTGTGTCTGTCTACTTTTCAGATGTTCCAGCCTTCTGTAGGGAGAGTCACAGGCTGTGCTGACAGAACCTCAACAAATCTTAGCAGCCATCAGATCTTGTTAAAATTTTTACTGTCCTTCCACACAAAACACATAAGATGAGTAACCAAGTAGACACAGTCATATATATTCAATAGTCGTAATAAAACCCCCTGCTTGAATGGTCATAGATAGGACAAACATGAACAGTGCCTAAAAATTAAGTAAAGGGTCATAAAATGGTTTGGGTAGTCATAAGGAGTCACATTCCATCATGCTCTGTTCACGGTAAGTGCATTAGTGAAGAAAGACACTTCTTAAATTAAGGCAGAAATTAATTTCTGCTGACAGAATGATAAAGCCAGGCACATCTTTGAAGTGAACAGAGTACAAATCTGCATAGCTTCATAGGTTTCTGAGTAAAATGGGACATTGCTATACATTATTTGACTGGGAAACTTACTAGCTAGAAAGAGATACATAACAAAAAAGAAGTTTCAGAGCTGGTTTTATCTCACTAATGATGAATCATGATATTTAGGGGCTTTGTATTTAAATTGCATCACAATGTCTCAATTCTTCATGATTAATGAATGTTTTAGTCTCAATATAAACTAATTATGTTAATTTTTTAATAATTATTCAGACTTTATTTGCAATTAGAAAGAATTTAAGATCTTTGTATGCATGCCAAACAAATTTTATTTAAAATTCGGCTAATTTTGTTTTGAACTTTACAATGCATTTCAGTCTTATCATGTTTGCATACTTCACTTTCTTCAGTCAAAATGAAACATTCCTGTATTATCAAAAGACTTTCATTTCAGAACTCTTGACTGATCCATAGTGGCTTTTTCAGAACAGCTTATTTCTGTGTTTTGCTTCCTTGTGAAGCCACCTGCAGGATGGGATCGTTGGCTGGGCTACATCTCCCTTTCATGGGTGTCCTCACAGCACTTGCATGGTCTGTGCTTTGTTCCCTCTGAGCTGGTGGCCTGTTGGGCTACAGGAGTTGTAAACAGGTACAAGATTTGGATCGACAGAAGGGGATACAAGAATCTGATTCCAATACCTTTGAAGAAGCGTCATATCACAGAAATGTAGTCCAGCTTTGAACTGTGCCAGAAGGAAATCTGGAAAGGTAAACTTGAATTCCATTCAAACTTTCAAAACCAGCTTTGTTTTCCCAGCATAAGGCTTAATTTTTGTCAAGCAAAATAACAGCATTTTGATTTGGCAACAAGTTTAATTATTCATTAAAATTGTTTTCAGAGGAAAGGTCTGATTCAAAAAAAAAAAAGAAAACAGGGTGACAGAGTTTCTTGTTATCTTCCATCTATGTCACATTTCAAACAAAACATAGGGGAAGAAACCTTTTCCCTTCTTAAAGTGGGGAGAAAACCTCAGTACCAGGGTGTTAGAAAACCAACAATGTGATTTTATTAGAAAACCAACAATGTGATTTTATTTATACCTTTCTTATTTCTATATTCTATCAATAAATAACTGATACCATAGATAAAAGAGTAGGCTAAAGAACATCTGCTGTGATGCATTACAGACATTCTGATTTCCTTATGTCAATCCTCCTACAATGCAGTACTTCACATGCAATTTAGCTACACATTTGATGAAATTCACAGAGTATTTAGACCATGCATGGTTTGTTCATCAAAAGCAGTGCCAGCATCATGGGGTTCTACACTGTAATTAGTGAAATCCACCTCACATCACATCATTAAAGAGAGTGGGGTTTTCCCTAAATGGCTGGGGAGTTTTCTGAATGTGTTAGTTGAAATGAATACTGGAAAGAACTACAACAGCCTACCATTTTTCAAAAGGCTATAAAAACAGACTAGAAGAATTTGGTGAATCAGCTAATAATTTACACTGTTAGAGAAACAGGCATGTGTTGCCAGAACCAGAAGTAACATTGAAATTCTAAAGAAAATTAGCATTTGAAAGTTACCAAGCTGCTAAGCAAAAAAGATACTAGGACTGATTCTCAAACTCTTCTTCCCTTTAAATTCTGTAAAAGAACATAATTGTATTTCTAATGCTATTCTGTAAAAGCTGCAAAAAAAAACCAACATGAGATTTTGCATTCACAAGGGAACTGCCACTCCTTGGTAAAGAAGAATCTGTTTGAACCCAGGATCAAATGAAAATTTCTCTCCAGAGCTGCTTACCCCCAATAAGCCAAATTAAAATGATACTGCCATTAAATACATCTATTCTGAAAAATATATCAGGCAGCTACCTGAAGCCTGTAAAACAAAGTTTGCTCCTTTGACAAGTAGAACAGGCTGCAAATCATTACAACTTTTCTCTGAGGGAAGTTTAAACCGAAACTCCTCAGTGCCATCCCACAGTCTCCAGACCTTGTCTGAGAAGTTAGAGGTCTATCACCAAACCGAAAATCAAGAAAAGACATCTGATGTTTTTAGGGATGTCAGTGTCAACTTCCATGAGTCACTGGGAAGGATTTGTCTGCCAGCCACTGAAGTCAGCACAGAGCATTACAGCTGTAAACTGCAGCAGGATTTTGATCTAAGAGCACAGTTATTAGCTTTTGCCCAAAGTCGACTGAAAGGTTGCCCTGTGGTAGCCTTAGTAAGAGCTTCACCAGAAGCACCAATGACTCCAGGGGTTGCTGTTATTTTTATCCTGTCAAAAAAAAAAAAAATTGTTGCTCTGTGGAAGGTGTGGGGATGTTTAGCTGCTGCTTTGCTCCACAAGAATTTTAACACAGATTGGATGAAATTAGCTATTCTTTCTGAAGGATTGAGCACAAATAGGTGTTTACTAGCAAAGATTAATTGTACTGATCAGAAGATCTCTTGTGACTTCATATCTCTCCTGCAGTGTTTCTTGGGATCATTAGATTAAAAAATAAAGTTACTTTTCTTGTCTTTATGCCTCTTTAAAACTAGTCCACATTTTTACCATAACAATTCCTAATTGGAGATTTTTGTGTGCTGCCCCTGTCTTCAGACAGGTTACTCTGTTTCAGAGGCATACAGCAGTACTCTCAGGTGGCTGGGGAAAAAAAAGAGCAATTGAAAAGCCAATTCTTGCCTGTGATGCTTTGTGTGAGCATATGCAGGAAGAGGTGAGAGGAAAAACTATTCTTTAAAATAAATAATCTCTGTCTGAAGGATACAAAGCAATATGAAAGTTCTGTTCTTTTGAGTAAGGATGTGATATCAGCTCCAATGAAAGCAAACAGAAAGTTACCTAGTTTTGGAGTCTTTCTCATCTTTTTGCTTTGTGCCTTCTTTCCATTTTTCCTCTTTTTTATTGGAGAAGGAAGCAAAAGAACTACAAAATCAAAAGGTCTTCACTCATCTCAGCTGAAATGAAAAATTTCTGAGTATTGATTCCTGATGGTTTCTGCTTCACTATTATTGCTGTCTGTGTCCATATAGAGTATGTGCATTTCTGATACTTTTCTTCTGAAACGAGAACATTTCAAGAAATTCTACTTCTCATTTTCCTTTTGGCTTTACACAGGAAAGACTTCTATTTTAGGCTGTATTTTCATGCAGCCTAATAATGAGAGGAAGTAGACAATATTTATATTTCCCAACATCAGAAACATATGCTTTAGGCCCTATACCATACCAAATTTCTCTCAAAGATCACCTCACTGACACTGTATTTTAGCCCTTTATGATCCTTTTCATATGATGTTATGACAAGAGCACATGATCATCCAGGTAAAAAACTTGTTCTTTGAAAAACTGAGAAGAAAATGAGGCAGTCACAAAGACACCATGTCTGGCACGCTGCAGACAGCAGGAACAGAGGAGATCAAGAGCACCCCTTTTGATGGCAGTATGGATGTTTAGACTGGATTAAGCTGATTGTGGCACCTTATTATACACCTACAGTGCTGATTTGGTTGGAAGTCAAGTTTCAAGGGCAGTGCAATGAGATGGTCACCTTCACAGGGAAGTTACAGTGCTTATTAGTACAGAATTTATGTATTTTACTTTAACAGGAATTGTTTTATATCACAGTAGAGATCAAACTCTGATCCCTGCCATGTCAATATATACTGACAGCAATATTTGCATTTTTCCTCACACATAAGTGAGCACAGGCAATAAAGATAAAGAAAAATTCAAAATTACCTGCTCAGCAGGTCTTTTGACTTTGTTGGCGATTCCAAGAAGGCAACCAATTAACTTGATGCAAATAAGTAGGAATAATAATAAGCAACCTATGTCAGAAGATTTACGCTAATACAGACTAAAGTTCAATTACTATTATTTGAAGGCAAAGTTAATAATTTAAATTAATTAATTTTAAATTGTTTCTTATTAAAAAACAAAAGGAAGGTCAAATATTGCTATCAGAGCTTGGCAGAAGATACAAGGAACATGAAATGTGTGTTATCATTGCAAAAAGTCAGCTGGACAATCTAGTAGGGATCAAGGCCAAATTCATAGCATGTCCTCAGCAGTGCAGTACAAAAGAATGACTATCTGTTTAATGTCACCACAGATGATGTGAGCAGCAAAAAAATTAGCACAGACAATGATATGTTTTAGTTGTCTTTTTTTTGGGATAATGGAAGATCTTCAGAAATCCTGATGACGACTAATGGTACAGGCAATTACCAAGGTGAAGCTCCCTCGACAAATACCTAAGATTTGAAACAGCAGCAGCTGAGACAGCTTAAAAGGAAAAAGAGACAAAATATGACAGTGGCAAGCATGAATGGAGGATAACACTGCAAAAAGTCAATTAAATTTATAATAATTCCTATCCCAAGATATCATCAACTGAAAGGCAAGTTCAGAAAGGGATAGAACTAGCACATAGTGAAGGCACAAAGTGGGAAAGACTCAGACTGTGACTAAGAAGAGAGATACGTGCAGAGCTGACTCTGCAGGGTAACCACAAATGACACTCTTTCAATGCTACTTCCATGCCCATGGAGGTGGAGGGTCACTGATCTGATCAGTCTGAAAATGTGATACCATGGACAGAGAGCGAGAATTTGAATGCTTATGATGGGCTGTCAGCCTAGATGGTCTTGATTGTGTGGGTCAATTTAGTGTAATCCTTCAGCAGCATAATTTTAAAGCAGACCTTTTCAACATCTCATTACCCTCTGTTATGATGTCTGGTTAAACATCCATCAGCTGAGCTTAAAAAACCCCAAACAATTGGACTCCAAAGACATGGGCTTTTACTGTTAGATTTAACAGAAAAGTGAAAGGAATTTGGAGTGCCAAATCTACCACTCTTTTTCAACAAAGAGCAAATAGCAACAAATTGTTGTGAAAAGCCTGTAGCAGCTGTCAGGGGTTTTACATATTGATGTATGACTCAGTGCTAGGAAAAATAACCATCAGAGGTCAGGTGTTCCTCTGGATAGACTGAAATATGGTAACAATCCTCACCTTTGCTAAATAACAGATATTGATGTCTGGAAATGACCAGAGCCTGGTTAACACAATCCTGAAGCTCAGAAAAGATTTGCTAGTAGTTGAAAATAACACACAGTGTGGTAGGTATGTTCACTTCTTGCACACAGGATTCGGTTTGACTGGTCACATGAAGCTGGCCACATAAAAATGGCCACATCATTCCATGATTCTGTGAAAGAACGCAAGTCTCTCCATATTTAGACTGGCACTGAAACTATGTGACATGAATAACTGCCATTATTAGGTTATTATTAGGTTTGATGCATTGGCTAACAATGAAACTGCTTTAAGTCCATAGTCCTGACCTCACTGTCACACAGAAATGACCAGGATTTAGTCAGGCAGTGTCAAATCTTCAGTATAACCATAGGTTAGTTTATCATAACAAAGCTGATTTGTCTGCTTCTACATTCTGTTAGCATATAATCAGGTAACCTATTTTCCAGTAGAAAGGTTTCTTTTCATTGACTCACTTGGCTTAGTGGAAAGTAATTGGAACTTCTCATCCATGTATCCTATTATAACCAGCAATTTATAGAATTTTACTATTATAAACTCACAAGTCAGTGAATTATTTTTATTTTAAGACCAGTGAAAGTGTCAATTAAAGATCCCTTTTTGTGGCAATGAAAACAGTTTTGTTTTGTGACAGGACAGAGATTTGGTTCTGATAACTTAATAGCACCACTGGAAACATCAGAAGTCATCAAGGAACAATTGAATTGATGTACTGGACCTTATCACAGCCAGTGAATAGTAGGGAAGCCTCTGTGAGTCTTCATGATTTTCATAGCTCTTTCAAAAGACATTGACATTGAAACTAAGGAGAAAAGTCCCAGGACCTGCTCCAATGCAAAATTTAAGACTTTTGGTAAGTGAAAAAACATTTGTTTTTGTTGAGAAAAGAGAGTTTCTGATTGACCATGTTGTTCACTTATGGATGAGCTGACAGGAGCAATCTCTGAAATCATTGCAAGGAGAAACAGGTTGACAGGTATAAGAAGCAGAAAAGATACTCCTTGTGAAAATGTATTGCTACAATATAGAAAATCTAAATTTCACTTTACTGTAATAGACTTCCCTGTGACATCAGGATACACATAATAGACTATGAAGCATTCTTTTCAGCTTGAAAGTGGGAATATTCACCTCCCTCAGAGTTTCTATGAAAATAACCTCATTAATAACTGACCTGGAAGGCTCTCTGAGGGAAGTTGCTATGGGAATAAAATGTCAAATATCAGTTTACCAAACTCTTTTCTCCTGCAATAAAATTTATCAGAGTGATCCCCAGGTGAAGGAGAATTCTTTAAGTGAAGTTAACAACAAAATCCTCAGTGAGACATCCATCAGTCTTATCCATGCAAAGGTCTCTGTAATTCCAAACATGCCAGGGGAAGCAAATAAACCTCTTTGCTCTTGGCTCCTGGGGGTAGTGGCTCTGAAAGCACTGTTCTTGCAGATCAGAATTTCACAAAATGAGTCTTGGTGCTATGTTAATGGGAGGTTGGGGACCCATGTGAAGAGGATTTTACTCAAACATCTAGAGAACACCTTCAAACACCTTCACCTATGAGTTGTTCTCTTTTTCTTCTAAATTCAGAACCCAAAACTTGAGGAGTCTCTCTCCAGAACCGAATCTTGAATTATCTCTTCTATTTTTAACCACAACTACAAATTAAATACTTGGGGTGAGTAAGGACAGTAAAGAGACAGAATGATTCCCATTTCAATTGGGATTGCCTCCCATTTAGTGATTTTAACTCAAACCATCACCTTGGGCTTCAAACAAATGGTGCCAGTTCTAAGTTGCAGCAGAAGTGTGCCTGAAGTGTCCCTGCCTGCTCCAGCTGCACAGTGGCACATCCCAGCAATAACCTGGGCCGTGGCTGTAGGACCCAGCTGCACGCAGCAAGGTTGCACAGCAGTAGCTGAGGGATTGTGAACAGGAAAATCTGCTTCTCATCATGGAAAAAGGCAGTATTTAATTAAATTAAGTGCATATAGAGAGTACCTTTAAGGGCCAGATCTCCAGCACAGGAGAATTAAAGAAAATTTCAAGTATTCCGTTACTGCCTGGCCACAAAGTAGCACCTCAGAGTCCAGTGGATGCTAGATACCTCATAAACTGGCCAGATTTCTATTGACTGTTTAAGTAAAAGACACAACATACTTTTAAGAGGACTGAGCTCCATTAATTCCATCTGTTAGCCTACCCATAGTTATCCATCCTCCATAGTTATATGACTTTCACTATGTACTTCAGCACTCAAGTTGCATTTTATTCATAGGTCTTGTAAATTTTTTAAACTAAGTTATACTTCTTAAAAAAATAATAAAATCCATTTTAGAGATGGAACCTCAAATCCCAACCTCTGAGGTTGTAAAGGGACTGACCTCAACTCAGCTTAACATTTCTGATTTTTATAGTCATCTGGAGCCAGGAAGAGGCTTCTTTTTGATTCTAGCTAGGGTTCTCAATATTTCACTGTGTGAATCATCTACTTGCGTAAGAATCACTCCACTTTCTCTGCAATTTTGGAGGAAAGCAGGTCTCACAAAGGTTTTTTTTTTTTACCAACATGCTCCAGACTAAACTGTTGTTGATCAAACATGATCAATTTTTTCCGACTTCATCTGAGCTGTTAGTTAACACCTTTGTATACATCACTTTTTGTGGATGTTTCTCTTCAGGATGGCATAGAAAGGGTAAGGAAAAAAACCTGATAATAACAGCTCTATTTAATTGATAAAAAACTTCCATAATTTCAGTGCAATGCATATGTCTTCATCTCAGTGTTTACAGATAAATATTTGATGATGGAATGTGTAGTTTTTCTACAGAGACTGAAAAAGATGGGTTGACTGCTGTACATAAAATGACCACCTAACTGCAGAAGTTTTTTTTACTTGGAGCTGATGATTTATTCTCTCATCATTGTGCTTCTTACCTCTGGGAAATTCTTGTATACTTATTTACAAGTTATTTATAAGTATGCTTATTTACAGTCCACAAGCAATTACACCAAAGCTGATAGGACCATTCATTGTAGGAAACAGTAAATATGAATAAAGAAAGTAGGCACTTTATCTTATCTATCCACTGCTAAGATTAGGAGTTGTCCTTGTTTCTGTTGGAATAGAGTTAATTTTCTTAGTATCTCGTATAGTGTTGTTTATTATTATTATTGTCATCGTTATTATAATTTACTTTATAGCAGTTATATTCTTATCTCAACCTACATGTTTTGCCTTTTTCTGATTCTCCTCTCTATCCAGCTGGGAAGGGGCGCAGAGTGAGCAAGCAGATGTGTGGTACTTAGTTGCCAGCTGGGATTAAAACCACAACAGAAATGAAATATTAAAGACTTCAAGCAAAGCAAACATAGATACACTTATGAAACAAACCAAATCCACCTCAGGTCAGCTGATACAGTGGTGACTGAGGAGAGGAGGAGGACTTCACATCAGCCACAATTCCCAAGTTATGGCTGGGGATTGGTATTAACAGCAGGAGGTCAGTAGATTCTAAGCCACAACTTAGCTTAGATTTACCTCATATCACCACACAACAGGAAAAAATATAAAGATTTTCCTGTTGGTGGTGCTCACCTGTTGGTGAGCAGGGTGGGTAGTTGACAGATATTAATGGAAAGGACATAAGTTCTAATTTTAACCACAGAAGTTACTAGGTGCAAAGCACAAACAAACAGTGAGCTGCAGAGGATAAAATTGCTCAGTGTAGCAGAAGGCTTGTTAGTCCCTGAAACATTCAGTGGCACTAAATGTGCTTATACCAATTCTGTATAATCACAGAAAAAGAACCTCAAATAAGTTTAATTATAGATATTAGATGAAAATAAATCATGAATACTGGTGACTCAGTTCTAGAGTTCCCTACCCCATACACTGGGTTCGTTTTGATGAGAGTAAAGTATATAAAATAAATCTATTTATATAGAGAGAAAAAGAGGGACAGAGAGAGACATAATCTCTAAAAATACATGTGTATTTGTATTATATTTTCTTAACTAGAATAAAATGGCAAATCAGTATATCAGAGCTTCTTCTGGCTGTCTATGAATATAGTATTAAACAACCTTGGCTTCTTCACAGTACAGATTGGGAAGTTTTCAACATAGCAAAAAAAAAATTGTGGGGTTTTTTTTATTTACAGATTGTGTAAAGGACTGGAAATCAGCTTTATATCACTAAATACTAGCAGAAACATGATGTATATGACAGTAGTCAGCAATCTTTCTTGGGTGATCTGCTGGGGTGTGTTCTTTTCCAAATTGGAATGTAGCACATCAGGAAGATTTTTACAACATCTGGGACATCCTGTCACTCAAAAATTCAGGATGACATTGATCCACATATGTCTGTGGATCAAAAGATGTATATGATCCACCTAGCGGAGGAAGGTTAGAGGGCTGACAGCAGCTGGTAGTTACTCACAGATATAAATATGCCCAGGGAAGCATTTAAAATTCTCTGCATCTCACAAGTGAGAACCCTGAATGCTGCAATCTTTCCTCTGTAATGGACAGCTACAACAGTGATAGGGCCGCCTTCTATGAATGCATTTAAAATCCGTGACTGTGCCTCATCCAACACCACTGAGACAGACTGATGGCTCCTGGCTTAGGAGCATCAACAACCTGAAGTCAAGGCAGCACTCAGCATAAGTGCTTGAAACCACTGAAAACACGGCAACCCTTCACTGCCACATATTACTTAATCTTTTCTAAACAGCAGACATAACCTCTCCTCACTCTCACAAAAGTCCTGGGAAAGCCGTTCAGAGAGCAGATGCTATCCTAGCAACAGCTGGAATTTGCCTAGCCACCAGACAAAGCTCCACTTGGATGTCCTGCCTCCCACAGCCACAGCCAACACCTATGAACCTGATTTCCAGTCCTTTTCCCAAACTATAATAGTAAAAAAAAAAAGGAAAAAAAGGACAGGACAGACCAGGTGATTGTAAATAATTTTTTTGTTATTTTGAAAGCTGCCCAGGCAGCTTTACTCTAGCTGTTCTCTTCCCCTGTTCACCAACAGAGCGCTCACTAAATCCAAAAGAAAAATTATTGCCCTGCTGAACATTTGGATCAACAGCAAGTGTTAAATACTTTATGACTCCTTTCCAGCAAAATCTCACAGCACTTAGTGCTGACAATTTTGTTCAATAAAGATCAATAAATCCTTCAAGAAAGTCTTTCAATACTGAGATTTTTATGGAGAATTTCACACTAAAAATGTTTTTTTCTTTCTAAGGTATTTTCACCTGCTATTATTTTTTTGCACCATAAAACAACCCTAGTTTAATCACTCAGTTTAAAAACTTGAGCAAGAGATCTCAAAGACATGTCACTAGGCAGGAAAAGATGTGGCAATAAGGGCATAATTGGCATGCAGTTACTGAAAAATCACATGCCAAGGCTGGGCAGAGAAGAATCTCATGAATCTGCATAAAACTTCTGTCTAATCTGTTCCTCATGTTACATCCAAATCAACCTCAATAAAAGCTAACTTTGTTTTACAGCAATTCCCCACACAGAAGATTGTACTTCTGTAGTTTTCACATGCTAAAAGAGTCAAATATGAAGCTCGGCTTAAAATAATGACTTTTTCCTACTTCTCAAGACAATCTTCTGATGATCTCTTGTTGTTTGATTCAAGCTCTGTGTAGCAGTTCACAGTGCTTGCCCCAAAAGTATTTGCAGACTTTACAGCTTGGACAAAGATTTATCTAAACCTTACCCCAAAAGGCACAAAATCAATCTTCATAACATAATGTGAAAGCAATCCAGGGGGAAGTGGAAGATTTCCGACAAGTTTCAGAAAGGTGTGAAGGACACTCAGGAGGCTGACAGTGATTTTGTGATTATATTGCATCTTTGTTTTAACAAGGTAGCTAAGAACAGTTCTCATCACTCAGCAAGGGAGGTGGAACAATCTCAAAAGGAAATAATAATTACTGGAAGGATTAACTCAGTTTGCATTTTTATGTCCTAAATAAGGAACAGCAGGTGTTCCCTTATCACTGCAAAAATAGGAAAAAGAAGGAAAGTATTTTTTGCCCACTGCAGCAGACTGCCTTGTAGTATATTTGTCTTACTAAATACAATAGTCTTTCTTACACAGAACAGTGCTAGCAATAGAATGATGAAGTCAGTGCTCTATTTTATTCAGTATCATATCAAGCAAAAAATGACAGGGCAGAAAAGTACACCGGTTGTAGAACTTATCTAAATGTTTCTAAATTTGATATTATTAAAAAAAAAAAAAAAGAAAAAAGAAAATGAGAAAGAGTGAATAAACACAAAATCAATAAAATATTACCAGATAGAAGTCAAAAGCACTGATTTAATTCACATTTTGATTCAGATAAACAGACTGTATGGTAGATTTGATGAATATATCTAAAACAGCTTTTTTCAAAATATACCAAAATAGAAAAAGTTTAATGAAGTATAAAATAAAGAAGCATACTTCAATTTAAAAGGAAAATACCTTTGTCTTTATTATGGAATGAATGAAGCTTAGGTGTCTACCTCGTACTTAGTACCCATATCAGAAAATACAATACAATATTTTTAAGAATGAAAGCATTACAGTATTTGATACTTTTGTGTCAAGACCCGTGACAGCAATCATAGAAAAGAGGTGTAGGAGAAAAACTGATTATAAAGAATCTTCCACTAGTTGTAACAGAAATAAATCATATGCAAAACTGGAAAACAAACCTTGACAGACTGACTACCAGTGAAATAAACTGAAATCACAGAATCATACAGTATTTTAGGTTGGAAAAGACCTTTAAGATCTTTGAGACCAACCATAAACCTAACACTGCCAAGTCCACCACTAAACCACGTCTGTAAGAGCCCAATCTCCAGTAAGCTTTCCTTGCCAGGTTGGAAAATACAGAAACCTGATAGTCTTTAGAAAAGAGGTGGTGAATTAAGAAGACTTTTACAGACATCTTTTTGCAGAGTTCAAATTTCCAGTGATTAAAACCAGAACTGTCCAGTGACCTCACAAATCCTAGCCTGTCCATTCAGACTGTTTCATTTACTCAGTAAAATACACAAGTTGATGAGAGTCAAAGTGGAAGTTAAGGAGTTAGAGATAAGGTCAAACTGAGCATGTGAAAGACTGCATGTAAATAAGTCTTCTAGCTATTGGAGTGGAAAATAACTTATTTGGAAACGAAAGGAAGGAAGTCCTCATTTCTGTGACACAAAAGTACAACCCTACTAGTATCACTGTTGATGGATATTTGAGGTGAATGCTGACTGCCTAAGGGAATAGACCACTGTATAACATCAGGGTTTTCTTGAGGACAACATGAATACACATCATATGCGGCACTTCCATTGTATTTGTCAGATTTTAGTAAGTGAGGAATCTGGGAGGGAAAGCCTGGTAGTATTCGCTAGTGAACAGATGCCTTCTTTCTTTCCTCCAGAAATGTGTGTTTTATAAAGGTACAGTACTATACTGTAGAATACAAATAGTATATATTGGCCTAACTATAAAACTGTACTGTATACATGTAATGTAAAATTTAAACAGTATAATGTTAATTTCTAAGAGTTTAAAATTAAATAAAAGGATTTTCCATGAAATACTGTATTAAGGCAATCAGTTCTAGGTCTTGATGAACATATTGATGCTCAACATCCTCTTGTACTGAGAAGGTGTAGGCATCCTGGGCCTCACCAGAGCTCATCTGCAGACACAGTGTGATTTGAACATACATTTCTGATAAAGGAAATAGTTTCCTGTGATCAAGTACAGCCAAACAAAAAAGTGTTATTTTTCAAAACATTTAATGTATAAGAGACTGAACCCTAGAGAGTAAACCAACTTTGTTCTTCTTTAATCGTAGGAGAAAAAACCCAAGACATTTGCCTGCTCTTTTTCTGCAAAGACCCTGTATTTGCTATTCATGCCAAATTTTGATTGAGTCCAAGGGAACTCAGAGTATGATTTAGTAAAGAAAACAACTTTTATTGATCTCTTCAGTTTTTTATGTTTGTGTAACAATAATCTTTTACTTTTTCCTGTTGCAGGGAAGCTTATATACACACACACATACATGGTGTTCACAGGCACAACAGCAAATTAGGCAACAGTCCAACATAGGCCTATGTTAGGCAGTAAGTAATGCCATTCATGGTAATCAATTTAACTAGTTCACTAAAATAAGTAGAACTGTGCTCAGGAGAGATCACACCCTCTGATGTGCACACTGCTTACTACTGCTGCTCTTCCCATCCAAAATGTCCAGGCTTTTCCTGTGGAGTTTGGTGGGTGTCCTGTATATTTTGTTCCTTTCCCTCACATGTTTTACATGATAGGATGCTGTGGAGCTCCTCTACCAGACTGAACTAGAAGCTGTCCTTTTTAATTGAATATTCTCTCAGAAATTTTTGCTTTGTATTGATTGATCTCAGTAGCAACCTATTCTCTTCTACACCTTTCCCATCATCTCAGCATTAGCTCACTCTGGCTAAGTCAAAATGTTGTGAAACCTCGAAAATAACTTGACAATCTCTCCTCTATTCCACCCTTCAGTGCTTAGTCACAGGTGTCACAGCCCACCAGGTTTTGCTTTAGGAAGGTTTCGCCTTCTGCCTCCCCAAGCTTGCTTTTTAATGAGAAAGCTAGAAAAGAGTGAGTCTTGTGCTTGGCCAACAAAACCCTGCCTTCTTTGGTTTTATGCCCACATTCAGAAGATACTGTACAAAGACAGTTCTGGTGAGACTGGACCTACTTTCTCTGAGTATCTATGAGCAAGATCATAATTCCTTACTATGTGTTTTTTCCCAAAAATTTTCTTGGCCATTTTCTAATTCAGTCAGGTACAACATTTGATTCCAGGCTGAACTTCACTCATTGGACAGTGTGATACCCAAGGTACACAAAAAACTGCTTCCCTCCCTAGAAGCTACTGCTGGCTTTGTAGCCCACATTCACACATTCACATCAAGGAATTCTTTCACTTTTATGCCAAGTGCTATCCATGACTCAGTGTCTGTCACACTGGAGCCAGGTGGGAGGAAGTAGATGTGTTCCCCCTTGTTCTATGGGAAACTGTCAGAACTTTTGAACTCTCCTAGAAGTGAAGCCAGTATTGAGGAGTAGAGTCAGTTTAACATCTCTGTACATTTGAAAACCATTAGCCCTGGGATAAAACCAAATATTTACTTCTCAGATTGCCACCCCTTCCACCATTCAACTTTGCCAGTCCTTCAGAACCCAGCTGCTCTTTGGCACAGAAAACATCAGCAGCACAGCTGAAGCAGCAGAGCCTTTTCACTGCAAGCAACAGCTGTGGGCAGGGACAGGAGACAATGTCTGAATTTGTGAAGGAGGGATTGTAAAAGCAATGGTGTTGAGATTGAGACAATAATCTTGTTTTCTCAGAGTTTATTTCATAATCAGAATTTTCCCTGATCTTGAATAAGAGTCTCTGAGCTTACCTTGCTTGATGCTTGGTTAGCTTTGAATTATTTATACTTAGTTATACACAAAAAGCCTATCTTGATATGCAGGCACACTACTGACACATATTGCAACATGGATAAAATGTTACCTCTGTGAGCATGTCCTCTATAACAAGTCAACAAGAAATTCCTTAACAGTCTTAGACATAGGTGTCATGCCAACCACTTCTGCAAATTTTAGAAGTCTACAAAAGCAGCAGCAAAGACTTACATTATGCCTTTTTTTAAGATGGAGGTCCTGACAAGGATGTTTCCACCAAAGTAGAAAACTAAATTGGAATTGTAGTAAATATTATTAGGAAGGATCTTGAAAATTTATCTGGTCCACCTCTAAGATATTGCTGGCAGAGATTTTGTTGAATCTGGATCATGTAAAGTAAAGTAGAATTGGCAAATACTGCCCCTGGAAAGGATCTTTGTTCTAATCCTGACAGTGTGAGGTAAATCTGATATTGCACAACATTTTTAGGACATTCAAATGGTGGAACAGAGATGCAGCTCATTTGAGATAGCAAGAAGCTAAGGTGAAAGTGCCAGATCCATCTTCTTTAGAGTTCTCTGTAAAAAAGGGAAAACTGATACAGTATCAAACTTCACCTACAATTATCAGTGTCTGAAGAGGTCCACATTATTTGTGTGCATAGCACCAAAGCCTGAGTCACGAAGACGAGGGCTGATGGTGATTGCAATGTCATGATATTCCTTCTGAACCTCCTTCAGCACAGACCATGTAAACTGTCAACAGCAGTTTGGTAGTTGGTACCTTTGTGGCTGCCTGAAATTATCATATTGTTCTCCTGTGCTCTCCTTCCCATCTATATTCTCCTACTGTCTCATATCATGCTGTAAGTGTAAACTCAACACTGATCTGTTTTGTGCTGTGATTATACAGACACTGGTATTAGGGTTTCCAAAGTGTTTTGCACTACCCATAATGATGACTTCCTGTCTAAAGTTCAATACATAGAAAATGAAATTGTATAAAATTCAACATGGTCATAAAACAAGTAAAAAAAATATACAATGGTCTGGATCTAATTTATCTAAAACATTGATATTCCACATAAAATAATGCCTTTGACAGCTGTGGCTTTCAACAGAACTGCCTTTGAGCAGTTTTTAAATCACATTGTGGTATTCTTATCCAACTGAGTTCTAAAGGGAACTGGAATATTCATCTTTGCAAAGAAAAAATTAAAATGCAATGTAACACACCATAGAACTTCCAAGAACAAAGTAAAAATCCAGCAGAAATATTGATCCCACATGATGTTTGCTACTTTCTCTAACAGAAGGTATTTAGATGCCAAACCCTTTATTTAAGTGTTCTTTAGGGCTGTATTTTATGGAACAAGTAGTTTGAAGGAGTGTGTTATTATCTCGTGATTCAAGTTGAGTGCAGCAGCTCTGTGACTGCATCAGGCATTATCCATTACAGCTCTGTGGCAGCAGGATGATGAGCACTATCATATCACTGACAATAAGTGGACACTGCATACTCTGTTCTCAATCTGACTCATTTTGACACTTAACCACTGCTTTAAATTGGTTCCAAGCAAAACTCGTTTGTCATTTTTCCCTATGTCACTTTACAGTTCTTCAGCTTTCACAGCCCTTATATACAAACTCAGCCATTATGCTCAGAATTTAACTACCTGAATCCATACTAATTGCAGGCATTTTTCTTGGGCTCTGCATCTGGGTCTTAGGATTTTAGTACAAGTCTTTTCAGCAGATGGACATTTAATAATGATGTTTTCTGACACTCACCAACAATTTCAAATCCTTCATTTAAGATGAAGGCTTTTCTAAAGAGGAGAGGTAGAAATCAATTTTGAATTACATCTTCAAATTGGAAGTTTAACTCCAGAGAATGGATGCTATATTCTCTAGTATGTAAGATTTCCATTGAGCTCTGTAGTTATGACACTACAGCAGAACAAAGCCTTATGACCCAGGCAAGGAAGTGGGACTTCAGCACTTCCTTGAGGTAGATACATGAGCACTGAAGTGAAACAGGTTCCGGCCACGGAGAATAAGCCAAGGTATGTTGCTGTGCCTCATTTCCCACACACAAGACTACGCTACTGAGGCACAGCCTGTCACAATGATCTCCACAGAGGGGTGTTCAAGCTCTACAACTTCAGGATGCTCAGTGAAAGGCTCTTTGGAAATACATATTTACTTTAAATGTAAAGTCATGTACTACAAAAATAAAAACAAGCTCTTTAAAGGTTCAGTACACTTATTTCTAAAAGTAACTGTACCAAAGCTGCCTTTTTGAGCCCCAAATAATCAAAAACAACTGCCATATCACTTGGCAGAACCAGCTTCTAACTTCTAACACTTTGTCTCTTATCCTTTCCTCTGTATCTTCCACCACAATGTAGGCAAATACATTATTCCTGTTTGATAGTACTAATATCTCTTCTGAGTCAGCTCTTTTCTAAATTACTCTTTTCGACTATTTCATTTACACATTTTGAATATGATTGAAATTTTAACTGAACATAGTCAAGCAAATCCACCATGAAAGACACTCTTCACAGACACTAGTTTGTTAATATATTCATTACTTGTGATATTTACTGAGAATTTGCAAAGAACATTTACCTATGGTGACTATTACCCTTACTCTTCTATTTCCATTCTTGTGAACATATTGCTGTTTCTGAAGAGTTGAACATGAGGAAAAATTTACTTCTTTGCTCTCCTGATATCAGTACTGGATATATGTATTCAGGAGAGGGTAGTTATGAGAACAGGAAACATTCAAGGTGAAGAGAGTCAGGTTCCTGTGCCTTGGTAGTATTAAACAAAATAAAACTGTTTTCCTTTTACCTGAATTGATTACACAATTTGGGTAGTACCTGGCTTAAAATGCTTTTTAAATGTCTGAAAAAATGTAGTTACACACAATATAAGTATCTAGCTTTGGTAAGAGGTAGTGATGTTGCACAACACCAGACCTAATTCTCTATCCAACCTATACAGCAATAAAAATCAAGAAATGAAACATATTTTTCTATATCATTAGCTGAGTGCAAGGTCTAGGCAAACAAAGGGCTCTGTTCCCTGGATTATTCCTAGCTGGTTTTGTGCTTTAACCCAGGCTAAGAAGAAAAAATGATATTAATACAGCATGGTTTTACCAGAAGTTTTTTGCACATGAGTAACCAGACATTTCTCCTTGATGACAAACTTATTTTGTAAATGATAGAGTTGGCTTAAAATTAATTTTTCTCAGTTTCAGTGGAATGATAAGTAAGAAAGTATAAGGAAAGCTGAATATGGTAAGGATTAACTGGCAAAATGCAAGGTGGACATCTGTGTTGGTTTTGGCTGGAATAGAATTAATTTTCTTCACAGCAGCTAGCATGGGGCTCTGTTTGGGATTTGTGCTGGAAACAGTGCTGATAACTCAGGTATGTTTTAGCTATTGCTGAGCAGCTCTTCCTCAGATTCAAGGCCTTTTCTGTCCATCATCCCATCCCACCAGTGAGGAGACTGGGGGTGCACAAGGAGCTGGGAGGGGACACAGCCAGGAGAGCTGACCACAACTGACCCAGGGACATCCCACACTATATGGCTTCGTGCTCAGGATATAAAGCTGGGTGAAGAAGAAGGAAGAGGGAAACATTCAGTGTGATGGCATTTGTCTTCCCAAGTCACCATCACATGTGATGGGCCCTGCTCTCCTGGGTGTGGCTGAACACCTACCTGCCCCTGGGAAGCAGTGAATTAATTACTTGTTTTGCACTGTGTTTGTGTGCACAGCTTTTGTTTTCCCTATTAAACTCTCTTTATCTCAACCCACGAACTTTCTCACTTTTATTCTTCCAATTCTCTCCCTCATCCCACTTGGGGGGAGTGAGCAAGTGGCTGTATGGGGCTGAGTGAGTTGCTGGTTGGGGTTATACCATGACAGTAACACTGGAAAAAGTATTATTTAGAAGTGGGAATTATGAGGTTGGCAGGGGTTAACAGCAAAGAAGATCAAGTCTGTTTATGATCCAGCTGAATACTTACATGAAGTGTTCAGTGGTCTTGATAACTGGGATGGAGCTGATCAGAGTGGTGATAATTTAAAACACTGGATAAAGAAGAATCAGAGTGTTGCAAGGAAAGAAGTGAGTGATCATCTTTGAGACTATGAATAATAGAAATGGACCAAAATTCAGTCCTGCAAAAGGCCATGTACAGAGGAACATCAAGAATTTCTAATGTAGATTGGAGTTCATCAATGGAAATTACTGAGCAGGGCACTGACCACAGGGTGACAGAACTATCCACATGGTATGTCCAAGAAAATGGCATATGTAGTTAGTTATAGGCTGTACTAGAAGTTATTTCCAGTAGACAACAGGATGTATTTTTCCAACACAAGGTCCTGGTGAAAACTACAGTTCTGTGTGTAATTTGGGTTATCTGTGTGAAACCAAGACAGGTTCAAATGCAGACAGATGCAGGGCACAGCAAACTAGAAAGCAGTAGAAATAGTAGAAAAATAGAAGAGGTTTCCCTACAAACCAAAGAGTGAGAGGGGACATTTTTGCTGTCTGTCAAAGCCCCAGAGTAATCCTGGAGGGGAGAGAGCATTTTAAACTAACAAAAACTTGAAATAAACACAACTCTTATAAATAGGTTTAAGAAACATTTAGTCAGGAAAACAGATGTTTCTAACCATTCAAAGAGAGACATTCTGTAAGATCCTGATAATAAAAATGGAACACAGAGAACTAATGTAGCTGGTAAAAATGGTATGCATTACAGCCTTCAAAAAGATTAGTGTATGGAAATGATGTGTTATACTGTCTGTAATAACTGGGGACTAACAGCATGCAGTTCAGGCCTCTGATTCTCTAGAATAATTTTTCTATTATCCTGAGCATGGTGGGGAGTCTACATATGACTTACAGTTTTTAGATCTACTCGATGGATCAGCACCTCTTCTCATCAGAAAGCAGGAGTTGTAACTCTGGAACAGACACCCTGTAGGCTTGTCAGGCAGCACCTGGGTGCTCTTCACACACTATTTCCATACATTTATTTGTTAAGTAATACACTAAGTAACTTTTTTCTATGATTTACAGAGTGACATTACATTGTTTTAAACCTTTTCTTCAAAAATT
Source organism: Corvus hawaiiensis (assembly GCF_020740725.1). Taxonomy (NCBI): domain Eukaryota; kingdom Metazoa; phylum Chordata; class Aves; order Passeriformes; family Corvidae; genus Corvus; species Corvus hawaiiensis. The sequence goes on from NC_063217.1 coordinate 13,342,806, forward strand.
CATGTTTTATTCTACATCCATCATTAATGTGTATGGATATAAAATGACAATACTTTATTCTGCTCATTTTTATAATTTTAAGAAGCAGCTGTGATATTATACACAGTACACGAAATAGCTTATTTTCTACTATTCCTACATCTTCATGCACAATTTACTGATTCCAGTTCTCTCTGAATTGTCATTCTTGAGCAAAATTATACCATCTCAAGAAACAAATCCACTTTCTCTTGTTATACTTTCTCTTTAGCTTTTTTTGTTTTTAAATTACACATTGAGTGCAATATTGTGGAAAATGGTGACTTTTTTAGCTACTAGTGGGAATATGAAAAAAACAGCTTCATTTTGCATTAAATTCTGTAAGATACTTTTTCAAAGAGGAGATATTTCCCCATATTGTTTAGGTACTTGGGAAAATGCCATCCTGAACAATATTTTGTAAGTAGTATTGGAAACTGGTTATTGTTTCAAAAGCAACGGACTCTTCTGAACTAGACAGTTGTGCCAAGCAAAATATCTTAAGAGGAATAAAAGATTAGGTTAGGAACATTCATAATGGGGAAAACCACCTCAAAACAAAACAAAACCATGCAAAGAATAAATAATGACCTAATAGAAATCCATAAATACTTCATGTGCTTTTTTTATTAGCTGTTAATAATGGCTGCATTACAGAAACATGTTCCTGATGGAAAGGGAACTAAGTGGCATGAAGGCATCTCTGCAATAATTTACTATTGGACTTTGTTCATTTTGTTTAAAAATTGACCACACTTTTGTATCATGGAAAAAAAAAGTAAGGTGGTAATAATTAATGGAAACTGCTAACTCAGGAGAGCCCAATTAAAAGTCTTCAAAGGCAGGAGCATGGGTGTGCTTTTACCTTAGGGTGTCTAGACAGCATGCTTTCACTCTGGAGTATTTCTCAGTGAGTTACCTCGAGGTTTACAACACCAATTGTGCATGGTCGAGACTTTACCTGGGGGGAGGTGTGGGGGACTCTTTCTCATTTGTATGTTTACACAGCATGACCCATGGTAAAAGTCTGAAATTTTAAATCAGTGCAAGAAAATGACAGCTATGGCTCCACAATACACAAATGGTAAATAATCGGTCCCACTCCCCACACAAACAATGGAATGTTGTAAACCACACCTCACCAAGCTTTACCAAGGAATAGGGAATGGTAATCTTGTCTTAATGTATGTAAAGTGCTTAAAAGGGTGAATATATCTTTACTTGCATTTTAGACATTTCCCCCCTACTAGCAAAACAATACAAATATCTCCATGTGCCCTGAACATACATGTTTTTGACTTGTTATGAAACCCAGGAAGCCAAAACAATGTGAGTCTATTAAGGCATAATCACTTCCTAAAAAAATATATTGGGAACTTCTAGAGAAGGAATACGCTCAAAATTAAGCACCCATTGCCTGGATAGGCAGCAACATCTATTCCATAAGTAACATTAAAAACATTTCTATGTTCATATACAAATATCTGCTTTCTAAGAGTGCCGTGTTCTCTCTGCTTCAAGACCCAAAATTTTTTAAATTGAAATGCATTCACATAATTCCAATTAATTACAGTCTACATTGGAAAATGACATTGAAATGCATAAAGAGAAAAGAAACACCACATTTTAGGCAAACTTTTCCATTGCCTTCCAAAAACTTTACAAGACACACTTTCTTATGACATATTATCTAGGCAGGGAGTAGAAACTCAGAGTAAGAAAACAAGCTAAAAAAAGTTTCAGAAAGTATAGGTGATGGAAGAAGTCTAGAGTAAGAGAGACATCACCATTTAAAACAGGCAGGTGGGCAAAGAGAGAACCATACACAAAAACAAAAATGTGGGCATCCATCTCCAAAACGATGCCCATTCATAAACGCAGGTATGAAGTTACCTGCCATGTGCTTCAACCCCAGCTGACGATGTGCTAGACTTGAGCCTGTGCCTAAAAGCAGCCACCCACTCTCTCGGTGTGGATGGCTGGACAAAGGCGGGCTCTGCCGCTGCTGCCCCGGGCAGCGCACCCGCAGCTGGCAGCCCGCGGGAGGACCTGCGCCCGCGGCTCCCGCACGGAGCGGGCCCGGACCCCGCACGGCCAGAGGCGCCGCGGCCCCGGAGCAGCCCGGCGGGGCCGGGCGGGGCGCGGTTCGGTACCGCGGACAGCTCCGCACTCACCGTCCTCGTTCTCGTCGAAGACGGGCGCCCTGTGGGAGTGGCCGCCCCCCATGTTAGTCCGCGGCCGGCTCCGCATCCCCCGCCGCCAGCATCCCGCGGAGCGCGCCGGCGGCACCCCGGCGACGGGGCAGCTGCCCGCCCGCCGCCTGCCCGGCCCCGGCCCCCGGCCCCGGCCCGGCCCGGCCCGGCCGGGGGAACCTCCGCAGGGCTAGCAGTCACCCTGCGACATGAAAGCGATCCGTCTGCCCCTGGCAGAGACCGCTGCTGGCTGGAGCGCACCGACTTGGCCCTTCTCTCATCGCGGAGGGGCAGGGGAGGGAGGGAGTTAGGGGAGGAGGGAGGGATGGAGGGGGGGAAGGGGGGAGGGAGGAGGCGGAGGTCCTGCTGCTGGTGGCTTTTGGTAAGCGGTAAAAGCTGGATCTACCTGGATCCTCCCGGATCCTCCCTCCTCCGCTTTTCCTCCTCCGAGACCTCCACAGGGGAACGCGGAACCCCCGCTCCCGCCCCGGCAGCGGGGCTGGCCCCGCGCCCTGCCCTGCCTGAAGTCTGATGGGAAGCGGGTGCAGAGCTGCTCCTGCCGCCCGGCCGGGCTGGCGGCACCGGCCGCCCAGGGCTCCCGAGGCGCGGGAGAGGCAGGAAGGTGAACGCTGCCCTGGCTCCAGATGGGTTTTGTTTTGCCTCCCGACTGGGAGGGCGCGTTCATGCCCGGCAGCCCGGAGGGACGCGGCCGGCTGGCCGAAGTTCGCTGAGTTTACAAAGTGGCAGAAAGAAGCAAAGGGAGCTGCTCCCGGCCGCTCGCTCCCCCGGCGGGGCGGCCCCGCCAGGCTCGGCCCGAGCGGGCGCGGCGCGGGCAGCCCGGCCCCGCAGCGCCACCTGCCGCCCGCAGCGGGCAGCCCCGGCGCAGGGGCGGCTCCGGTGGCCCGGGCGTGCGGCTCCTGCAGAGATGTGTGTGTGTGTGTGTGGACATGGACACGTATAAATGCGTACACATACACATGTGTACACCTGTGCATCTGGAAATCACTCCCCTGTAAAAGTGCATTGGGGAAAATTGCCAGCACCGGTAAGGGATAACACGGATCACCTGCCATGTAGCAAGCAGTAAGGGCTTTCTAGGCTTGCTATTGTATAGACAGAAGTAGCTGTATCGCTCCCTTACAAAAATCCTACCGTTAGCAACTTTTGAGGTGAAGTAGAAACAATTGCGTTTGGCACTTCCTCCAAAGGGAAACAGATAAAAAAAATAAATATCCATATTATTATTGTATCCAGGTCAAAGCCTTTGCAGTTCCTGTAGGGGAAACCTGCAGACAAAAAAAAAAAAAAAAAAAAAAAAAAAAAAAAAAAAAAAAAAAAATCAAATGGAAGTTGCATTTTTGGCTTCTTCACTGTTACGTGGGGAGAAGAGGGAGAAGGAATTGGAGCTTGAAGCCAGGGTATATGTATTTCCTTATACACAGGCAGAGAGACTTTAATGTTCTCCTGTAATGTTTACCACCCTTCTTTCAATATAGCTGTTTAGAAATGCCCAAGAACAAATACTACATAAAGCAGAACTTTCAGTCTCTTTGCTTATGATTTTTACCTGGCTTAGTTTCTTTCGTCACCTGTCTTTGAACCCAATATAATGCTGCTATAACCTTTCTGGGAAAGGCTGATTAGACTTAAATGAAGTGGGTAAGACCCTCTACTGTGTGGCTAAGAGCTTAGAGCTTGCAGCAGCTACAAACCCAGAAAACTGATAAATTCAGACATGGTGATATTTTTTCCATAAGAAGGCATGGACAGATTGTATCACCTGCTGATCTCCTTTACTTAAATTATTTGGTTTGCCATTATTTCCATATGAAAGCATCTGCAGAATAGGGAAGCTTTCAAAACTTTGACCAATGACTGTTCTTCTAAAACGTAGTCTGGAAAGCATGACTTACTCTTTGTTATTCTTTTGTTTATTACTCACCCATTCAAAGATTTAGTCATCCAGTCAAAAGCAGAGGTAATATCGTGTTACTGAGGTTATATTCCTTCAGTCAGAAGAGAGTAATAGTATTTAGAAATCACAGACCTTCAGCTCTCTTTTGGGTTAACTAGCCAACACAGTGCTTTATGTTAATTCATTTTCTTTGGCAGGACCAAGCATGACTGCACTTAGAGTTTAACACATTTCAACTGATAAGAGTCACCTTCTGCCTGAGCTAAGGGCTTACATCCAGTCAACCTAACTGGTTCAATTCATGTGAAAGTTTTTTAAAGTCACCTTCCAAGTAACATAAAGAACTAATTTGCCAGTAAGTCCCCAGGCTGATCATTTTACGCACAAGAAACACACCCATAGAATATAGATATGAGGGATAAGCAAGAGCAGTTTGGTATTCCTTTGCATGCAGAAAATACAAATTAATTAAAAATTACTTAAAACGACCTCCAAGAGTTATTCTATTTCTTTTTTACATCTGACATCCTTTATATATACCAAAAGTCTAATGAGTCTTCTGAGATGACTTTCTTGATTTCATATAACAAGGCCCATCATGAAACAAAACAGTTCTAACAATTTTCAGAACAATGAGTTGTCTTGGTCCATTAATTAGTCACTCCAACTAGGCTGATGTATCTTTTTGACTCCTTTTTGACAGCTTTGCAATAAATCTGTCCTTGATTTGTAAAAAATTCTGGCTTATGTTTAAACCTCAGCATAGCTAGGAGGTTAAGACAAATGGCATGCTGTGTTAATGGGAGATGTGAAAAATTAGCCTATAGTAATAAAGTATTGATGAGACATTCTTTTTTTGATTTATTAATTGATAACATTATATTCCTCTATAACTCTTGCACTTGAGTAGTGCCAGCCATTATCCTTCACAGTCATTTTCTATAGAAACAGACCAAAAACATGATAGTCTGACAAGAATTGTTGCATTTGCTGTTCTGAAAGCAATGTAATGTATTCTTTGTGTCAGTGTCTTTGCTGTGAACTAAGGTGTGTTTGTATGATACGAGCTTCCTGGGAGCATCAGTGTTTCTGCAACTAAATCAAAAGTTGTTTACATAATGGTGTCCAGTGGCATGAAGCTTAGATGTGTGCTCAGAGCCCAGCAAAGACTCAAGGAAATCAGTGGCAGTTTTCCAGTACCTTTGACATGAGTAATATCAAGCCTTGGACACACAGGCTCTTTATTCATGTGGTCCTGGGTTGCCCTTTGTCCTTTGCAACTCTGAATGAATGCTAAACTCTGAACAGATGCATAACTCCAGTATCTTTTTTCTTAAAAATATTCAGAACCATCTGAATTCCATTGCATCTTCTTCAAATTTAGCAACAACTCTTCAAGAACAATTACTCATATGTTTTTCCAATTGCTTTTGTAAACCAGAAATAAGTCTGAAATTCTCTATCATAACATCATGCATATCAGTAAAGCTCTCTGAAGCCTGAGAATTCTCAGAACTATCAAATGTTTACTCTTCTGGGACAGAGATTTCTAATCTACAAGCAGTCCATTTCTAAGTCTTGTAAGACCAAAACCAAACCCAAATTCTCATGCTTTTCTTTTCTCTTAAAAGACAATCAGGTTTTTCTTGAGGTAAACAAAATTCTAAACTTAAAAACTCATTTTATTTTTAGCAGATAACTGCTGCATAGCCCATGCAGAAAACACAGTAGGGAAAAAGGACAGTCTAATAGAGCTGTTTTCTTCCCCCTCTTTTCTTTCCCCCTTCCTCCTGCAATCAGCATGAACATCATTTTAAGATATTGTTTTACATTTTCGTTTAAGGCCTATATTGTCTGGCTTAGATTAATAGTGATTTTTTCAGATCTCCATGCAGAGTTTGCAATAAAGAAAATCAAATACGATTACACTCCTTTGCATTATAAAACTTCCCTCAGGGAATTCAGTGGTTTAAAGCCAGTAATTCTGTGATTACAGCTTTTGTATTAAAATGCTTCTGATGAGACTTACGGGGTGAGGGTGACCTTACAGTTCTTGATTTCACAGCATACCTTGTTGGTATGCTAATATTTGTAAATTGCAGACTGTTTACACTGACATTTTTGTGTTTGAATACTATCCTGGAGTTAACAAAGAAGATATTGAAATAGCATCTTTTATCTTTATGGTTATGACTACTTTAAAAAGAAAGATGATGGGTAAAATGTCCCCTCCTTCAAAACCAGTAGGGTCCCCACATCTATTCTAGTCTAGTCTAGTCTAGTCTAGTCTATTCTTTGACTTTGCACAGGACTGCAGTAAGCTCACTTTGGCTGTTCACTACGTCAGCCGAAGAGGTGGTAAATCTCCTCAAACTCTGTTTCCAAGCCACATATGCTCTCCCCCAAACCCTTTCAGATCAATAGGATGTGACAAAAGGCAGAACATGCTGAAATCAGAAGAAAAATTTTTTCTTTCCATGGTTCGCTCTCAGAAGATGGCCTCTGCTCATATTTCTTTTTGTTTTAGAGAACTTATGCATTGGGAGTATTTGCTAAAGAACCAAGCAAGAGGCAGGAACTGGAATTACATGCTGACAGTCTTCTAGTCACTCATCAGGCATAAGTGCTTGCTGTTTCCAAGAAAGGCCAGAGACTGTGCAAATTGACTGACTCCTATTTCACTCCAGATGAATTTGGAGAAAGCTGTTTCTTGTAAGGCTCTATCAAAATAATGTTAAAACCCTGGAGTTTTATTGAGATTTACTGTGAAAAGCAGTGAGTCCAATTGGCATCATCTGGCATTTCCATGCAAGAAACAGATTATAAATTCAAGCATTGGTTAAAGTTTCCAACAATTGGTTCAAGCACAGACCAAAGTTTCCTTTACTTCACCAAAGTTAAGACAATCCTGGAAGAGAGTGGCTTAGTTTGGCTTCACAACCTGCTCTCCCAACTGCTCCTTCCCCACCCATCCCATCTCTATTCCCCAAGACACCAGTTTAAAGCATAACATAGTTTTGGACTAATCCCAGTATAGGTCACCAGGCATGGATTTGTGTGAGGAGAAAAGCAGCTATAGCAAAGATTATGGAGTATGGAATAAATTCATGGACAAGTCATGCACAATCAAATCTTGTGGTTAGAATGTGAGTGTTTCTTTTCCCATCATCCATTTTACATGGAGGTCGGCAGGTTTCACTGTTATTTATAAAAGGCTGCCAGCCAGCTCCTTCATTTGCATTGCATCTGTGTGAACACAACACAACTGTGTGTATTTACTTATACCTGCTGTATCCTCAGCCTTCTTTCAGGAGAGAAAGAAAGTTGATGGTCCCAGCTAAGCTTAGGAAATCATAGAAAACTTTTACCACCTTTAAAAGGACATAAAGGGCAAGAAGAACAACGATGCCTGAGTAAGTAATATACTAGAGCAAAACTGGAACAATTTATTTGTACAGAACCCTAAACAGATAAAGAGGGGAAAGTAATTTCTATATTACATCAAATACACTGGGGTCCTAATTGCAGTAGGTTTGGGGCTGGGCTTCAAGTTAAGTTCTAGTCTTACTTATCATATATACGTTATCTGTACAATACTGGGATGCCAGCCAAATAGCAAAACCAGATTGAATTACCTACTTGCACAGCAAATACCATTCCAGCACTGGCTCTAGAAAGAGTCCCCAACCCACTGGAGTCCCTCAGAAGCTCATTGTCTGTAGAAAGGAAGTCAGCTTCCTGTGTGTATTCAAGGAGGGAAAAGAAAATGGTTAGTGGAATCTGAGATCAAAAGTAGTTACAGGTCCAGAACTGCTGGCCCCAGTTTGGACATATTACTATTGAGTTGTGTTTTTGCAATTGGCTTCAGTCACAGCCTGATCAGGTCCATTATGCCCATCTTGTGATTTGACACTGTTACACTGAATCTCAGATTGATAAATCCTAAGCAATTTTCACTGCAGTATATAGCAGAAATCACTTCAAAATAGAGAGCATTTTGTTCTTTTGTAGCTTTTACCTGTTTTCTGTGGAATTCAACGTGGTATGCATTATTTATTTCCCTCAGCACAGAAATAGCACAGAAAACTTGTGAAAGACTTTCCTAAGTACCTTCCTTGATATGACTGAAGTTTTGAAGTCCTGGATGTGAGAGAGCAAACCCCAATGGTACAGCTGGAATGTGAGAAACTTGGTGTCACCTCTCTGCAGGATTATGTGTGGCTGTCCTCTTCTGATCCCTGGCAATACTTTGGTCAGAAACAGCTGTGGTGGAGCAGAGTCAAGTGGTGTAAGACCAAAAAAGTATAACAAGAAGTCAAGAGATTGGTCTTTACTGCATGCAGGTACATGAACAGGAAGCATAGGCAAAATATCTTCTGCCTGTGCAGGTTTTGGTCATAGCCTCTGATTTTATATTTGGGATGTTGGAAAGGATTTTTTCTATGCCTTCTGAGGCTGTCAAAACATGTATATGACAAAAGACTTGGGAGACCACAGGACTTCGTTCTGATCAACTTACTGCAACATCGACTGTACTTGAGCCTATTCAGCCTGGGCATGAAACTGTGACTAGGGGTCCCCATGTTCCACTCCTGCTGCTCATGGTCTGTGGCCACTACACACTTCTTTGTCTTTCCACCAGATGTTTTCATGTACAAAGTATATTTTTCAAAGTAGACTTCTTGCAACTTAAGGAAGGGGCAAATGAAAACATCTGAAGTTAATTTCCTTTCTTTAGAGAGACAAAATGGTTCCAGCACGTAACCCACCTCCTGCCCCTCCCCACAGCTAGGTATTCCACAGGAGGTCATGCTGGATCTGTGCTTCCTTGGGCAGCCTGCTCTGCTGTTCTGCTGCTCAGCAGCACTGCCATTACCCTGCACTGCAGTAGCTCAGCCATTCTCTCTCACAGCCTGTACCAGCCCTATGTCGTTTATGATCCCCTCAATCTTAGCTGTTTAATAAGCTTTATTGCTTAACGATTTTTTTCTTCCTCTCCTCACGTAATACAGCTGTATCTGGAGCACTGGGGATTCTCCATTAATAACTTGTCTTATTGTGTTTTGCCACGTCCTTTCTTGTGACTAGTAATTTATCAGCGACATTGATTGATGGAAAATTATAGACTTCCCAATCTTTCCTAGCCTGCAGTGTGTCTTTCAAGAACTCATAAAGTAGCTCAAGTGATGAAGAGCCCTACTTTGAAGAATAGTTAAGAGGCTGCTCTTTTAGAGCTATTAAGCTACATTTGGGCTATAAAGGCAAAACGCTTAAATAGGGGTGCCAGGGTTACTTACAGCTCTCTTTTATTCTCAGGAGTGTAGCTACACCTTTTAATTTTGGTTTTGTGTTGTTTTTTTAAATTTGGACATAAAAATCCAAAGCTGCTCAAGACATGTATATTCTCATCTCAGAGATAAGAAAATATAAGCTTGTTATTTGAAAGCTGAGATACTCTGCTGAATTCACAAGATAAAACCATGCAAGTTGTGGAACCATGATGGTTTTGAACACAGGTAGCTGAGAAATGAAAGAAAGAAAAATCAATTTTTCACAGAAGTGGCACCTGGATGAACTGTTATCAACAATAATTGGATGTGTAAAATAAGGAAAACACTAGCTGCCAAGTAACCCATTCTATTTGCTAAAATGTGTCAGAGTAAAGCCTAGACAGATGCATTCATGAATTGCTGAAGTGTGCAGCAAAGGGTGAAAAATTCACATTCAAATTTACAGAGCAAATGAACAAAATTTAAATGTTGTCCTGTGTCTGCTGAAAACAATAAATGAGAATCCAAAGTTTTATAAGTGTTCTTGAAATTAATAATTTTATTATTTTCCACTACCTTAATTGCTTAGAGGGTAGGAAATAAATACTTGATGATAATTTTCAGGGGAAAAAAAGCTAAAAGAATAACACTGTAGTCCTAAGAAAGATGTCTGTATTTTCCTCTGTTTGGTTTGCTTTGCTGTTCTTGAGATTTAATCACATCTTTCTCTGCCCTTGTCTCATAAAGAGATTTGCTGCATGTACATTCAATAAATGTATACGAGACTGTAATCTGTGCAATAGGATGGTAGAAAAGACAAAGTAGGAGGTTTAAGTATGCTATGGAAGTGAGGCCCAATGGTGCTTGAGAACTACATGGGTTTGGAAAGTTAAAGGCATGTAATTGCACCTTGTGAAAAATAGCAGGAATTATTTATCTGACACCTTGCAATTTACCTTTGGTCACGCATAAGCATGGGAAAGCATTTTGCTGCTCATTGCTATTACATTTACTGGAATCATATCCAATTAACACAAGAGCCTAGCTATCTGACAGAACCTTATTATAGAGCCAAAGTCATCACCAATCTCTGTAAAATATATTTCCATGAACCCACTAAGCTCCTTTATCCCCCAGTCCATGCATTAGCTCAATGAAAAAAATGAGACTAATAAAGCTTTCCATTAAGTTATGTTTGTCTTCTCAGCTCTAGGATTTCCCTCAAGTGAAATTACTGCAGAGATGCCCTGAGCAAACATGTCCCTAGGACTGTGACCAGATGCATTTTTTTCCCCCAGCACTGCCCACATTGACAGTGCTGGTTTGGTTTGACACAAGAGTGCACTTTTAAAGCAAATCTCACAGTTGAGTCAATCCATTGTGCTGTGCTTTACACCATGGAGCAGTCTCAGTACACAATCTGGATTCCTTTGGGGGGCACCAGAACCAGAAGGTGCCTTGCAGGAGTGCACCTCGTACAACCTGATGGTACTGGGCACTCAGCCCATGGCACCAGAAGAGAGATCATCCAAGTGAACCCCCAAAACACACACAGTATGGATATTACAGCCTCAGAACCAACTCTTTCCCACTCCAGATCTGGGCCAACAGCACTGAACTGATTGCTAATATAGATAGAAAAGACATCTCCAGGCCCCTAAAGAGGTTATGGCCCCTGTTTAATGATTTTTTGCCTCCCTCCTCCCTTCCCAATACCCAATGTTTCTGTCATTATCATGAACATGAAGCAGCATATCATTAGATCAATTGCAGAATTTACCTTCTCTTTCTTCACTATTTCTCTAAAAAAAGAAAATAATCAGAAAATACAGTTTACGGGGAAAAGATTGGTGAAGAAAACTCTTTGTATGTACAGTCACAACAGCATTTAGTTCTGTGTTATACTCCATCTTATCTCAATTTACATTTAAGCAATGATTCAAACAGAAAGATGTATAAAAGTACCAGGAGAGGCATCCTATTTAAAGTCCTCAGAACCGTGCACGGATGCCAGTGATGAGCAGGCTACAGCCAGATACATCAGCTGTCCCTGGGAGCCAGTGAGCTGTGAGAAATGAGTGTGTCTCCTGGGGGGAATCCTGCAGGATAACATACATTCACAACAGCAATTTTTTTCTTGTTAAAGTACAATTGGACACCCAGTTTGGAACAGTCATGCTTGGTTAGGAAGGGGAAGGAGCTCTTTCTACACAGACTAGTCAGAGCAGAAGGGGAAATTGGCTGTTCTCATGTTATCTGGGGTTTTCTAGGATTCCTAATATATGCAGCTCTGTAGATGGCATTCATGTGATGCAGTTGTAAGTCCTTACAATGTGAAGAAGTTCCCAATTATTCTGCCATTTCTACTTTATTCAGATATCTTTATTCAGATATTTTCCTCTGAATAATCTGTGTAATGGCATATTTAAATTCAGGAAAGAAACTTCTGTCAAAGGTTAAATTTACAGTAAAATTATGCTTTTAAAATATCTTAATGTTAATGTTTTTTATGCCTCTAGGAATAATTTTATAATTTAAAAGTAATTAAACTTTTTAATAAGTATAGATCTATTAAAGGGTCATTTTATTAAAGGGTCTGATATATTTCTGACTTTTCAGGACACAGTCACTCAGGAAAGAGGAGAAAAAAGACAACAAACACTGAATGGGGATCCAGTTTCTCCTGTCCTGATACAGAAATGAGACTTAGGACAATTTGGTCTGGATTTTAAGACTTTTCAGATGTACTGTAACCTTCAGTGCTTATGACCCCTTCAAGCCTGTTTATTTTATGTCTTTTCTGAATTCTTTTTTAGCCTTATGAACTCTTCCATGAAGGAGAATGGAAAGGGAAAGTAATACAGCAGGAAGTACACAAAATATTCTACAACTGGTGGCACAATGTAATATGTGATTATTATATGAGTTTTATGATTTTGCCTCCCTTTACGAATGTTTAAAAATAGCTTCAGAGTACATTTGTGCTAATCGTGACATTTATAGACAATTATCATTCTTGTTAGAACCTTAAAAATGGAGCCAGCTTCCAGGAGGTTCCTTTTTTACATGCATATAAAGGTGTTTGTCTCTTCTGCTTCTGAACAAACATTCATGAGTAGAGAGTTACAAATGTCGATACTCAGCAGCGACTGCCACCTGCCACATCCATTCTTCTGCCCGTGTGTGTGTTTTCCATAAGGAAAGCCCCATTGCATCTTCAAGATGGAAAATGACCCTAAAGTAGTGATGCAAATGGAGAACTGGAAATAAAAGAAAAGAAGCTGAAGAAAACATGGCTCCTACTTCCATTACTCTGAAGCCAAAATCTGATGAGCATCACTGAAGGCAGCTTGTCAAAACTGTTTCATTTGGTATCAAGGTTCCCAAAAGTAGGAGTCCCTTCACGTCTCCTGAAAAGTATCATAAATTTCCAACTGCAGGTGAAAGAAGTGTGGTGTTTACCCTGCAAAGGGCTTTACCCCTCAGCCTAGAAAGGAGAAACCGCAGCAAGATCATGTGAAGGAACAGAAGCTCCTGCAGGTAGGCAGACTGCAAATATTTGGGTTATTTTTCTGCAGGAAGAAAATGTTTTAGCTTGCTTATCTGTTTTGTTTCAACCCAGTTTGTAGCCTTTGTCTTGCTGGGCTGGGAGATGGTGATTTGGGATTTGGAGCACATTTGTGTGCCTGAATGAAGTCAGAGTGTGCTTGCTTGGAGGGAAATGTGTTACTGTTTCTTGCTGTGACGCTGCTGCTGTTGATTGAAAGGAGCCTGCTGTGGCTTATTGCTGAAATTACAGGAATCTTCAATAGAGCGACCGACAGCCCTTGGAGGGGGATAAAAAACACAGAAAGGAAAATGTTGATATAAAATTGTGTTGGTGGTGAAGTTTGTTGATATTAACTGTTCCTGCTACGAGCCCGAAAGTGGCCTTTTCTCACGTAGGGCGCTGGAGCTTGTTCCAGGCGAAAGTATTTGCAAGTGTGCTCACAAATGAGGATTTTACTGAAATCCTGGCAGTTTCCATCTGAGTCATCTCACAAGAATGGGGTAACAGCAAGAGTGCAAGGGGCCAAACACCCCTGCTCATGTTGATCTACTGTGGCCCATGGGCATGGCAGCAATTTGGGAGAAAAAATGTACTCTTGCTGGTTTCAAAGCAATTTGGTTTCAGTTGATCACTGAAAATTAATAGACCAGAAAGCCTCCAATTTTCTTAGGAAGAATACTACAGGATGCTTTAGAAGATAGTATGTCCAGAGGAGTCAGAATACACCTCCTATTCTGCACTGACCAAGGGAAAAATGAGTCTCCAGCAACATCCATCCTAGTTTATAGACTCTAGGTGTGTGTAGTTACTGAAGCATTCAGTAACCCAATTATTAAAGGTGCTTTAAAAGCTGCTTTTGAAATTGAATATTACACAGGACAGAAAAGGAGGCAAAATCATAAAAATCACAGCAAAATATGACCAAAAAAATCAGTTAATTTATTTTTGTTTTGATTTACATGCTATCTGTACCTAAAGAGGTGTGATATGTTCAGTTACTGAATAGATAAATTCCAAACCAGTGGCATTGTGGCTTGAAACACATCTGAATACATTTCCTCCCTATATTTTGTGCAAACATTTACTTTCTTGCCAAAAAGACCAGGAATTCTCTTTAGGCAACATTGAACACACAGCTCATGCTTGCTTGAACACACAACTTGTGTTTGCTCGCTTGCTTTATTTAGTGCAGAACTCTCTGGTCATTTACCACCATGATTTCTTGCCCACGGTTCATTCTGTGCTCTCCTGCTTCCCCGTGCCCTTAGGGTTTTCATCCTCACTCTCAGCAAGACACCAGCTCACAATATTTCATTTTCAGTCCTCAGTGTCATCAAGATGGAAGCACCACAGAGAAGAAAACAACTCTCAAGCATGTGGTACACATAGTCCAGCGGCTGGCACTGGACTTGTCTATTCAGTGCCAAATGAGCCTCCATTAGAGAATTGTGGACATTAAAGTGACAGGAATTGAGCTGAGGCCTTCTGAAGCTGAATACATGAGCTGGAGCAGGATAGCCAAGTTCTTGGTGCTGTGAAAGCTCTCTGTTCTATGGACCAGATAGTGGAGTGGTAATACAAAGGAAGAGTTTGCCTTTTGGGTTTAGATTCAAACAGAAGAAACTGTTTAGAAACACTGACACATTCATTGTGCTATTCATCCTAAATGTTGCCAGATGAAATAAACTCCAAAAGCAGTGTTTCTTCTACTAGGAAGAACTGTTGGAAGAAGAGCTGGCCAGTCTGAAAATCCCAGGTACACAAAACCCCCAAACCAGATACGGACTTTTTCAGATGTATGTATGTGCTCTTGGAAGAGACAGAAATTTGAGTACCTTCTCAGTGTGCTGTCTCAAGAAGGAATGATTAATTGATGCCAGTAGACACAACAGTGAGAAATCCACCATATTAACACAGACATTTTTCATTTATTGATTCCATGAAACAAATGCTAAGCAGGCATGCAATTGCCAGACAAGCAAAATACATCATTATTAATGGACTGTAAGGAACAACCTGCAGAGAAAGACGGCAGTAGGTTAAACAGAGAAGCGTGCAAAGTTCTGTGACCCAGAGATCATCTTTTCACCACATGTTTACACAGCTTCTGACTCAGTGGGAGTCTTGATCTATGACGTTGCCCCGTAGGCTTTAATCCATACAGCAGTGCTAACAACATGTTTCACCTGGAAATTAGTCTCCAGCCCTCAGCAACATAGTAGATAATGACATGTAGCGTCTGCTTCAGATATCCTCTAGTGAGTTACACTCACTATCAGCAGATTTCGTTCCCTCACTGGAGTCTGTGAGCCAAAAGACAAAAGGAATTTTTTAAAAAAAGCATGCATAAACAAAAAAAAAAGCCAGAAATCATTATAGTCCCTAAGGCATCTGTGCTTCAGAAGGACCAATGGCCGCATGATTTATTAAAGAAGATTCTGAATTATGCATTAAAACTCCAGCACAGAGTCCACCCAAGCATACTTCACTTGACTAGGTAGTTGCACACAAATATTTGTCCACAACTTTCTCTGCATGCTTTTTATGCTCTTGGCACACACACACAGAGTTTCAGGTCAAAGGGTGTCCTTACTGAATTCACTATCAGACTGTGAACCTTGAGTTTTACTCCGAGAAGAACACCATCATCTTTTAATCAGTGCTGTCTTTGAAAAAGAAGTCAGCATCTGATGCTGATCTCTGACACAGCTGAAGGTCTTTCAGAGATTGCACTGGAAATTCAAGTAATTTGTATTCTGTAGCAAGAATCTCTCAACATCAGCAGTCTAATCCAAAATTATTTTGTATTTCTTTTAAGAATATAGTTGTCACATCTACTGTTTAATGTTAGCTGAAGCACCAGAACAATCTGAAGAGGAGAGCAACACCCTCATTTACATCAGTCTTATCCTACTTTATAAGTATTTGCTTTCTAATTACTAACAGAATTCTAATTGAATCATTTGCTAATAAATGATGGTGTGTTCAACACTGCCCAAAACATTTATAAAAATTTTGTCCCTATCTAGCAGTGCCTTTGAGTAAAACATTGCAGAGCTTATGATGTTTTCACCTCTGAGTGGAGCCATTTTTCTGTATTGCTCCAGCATCAAACACTGGCACCTCTTCACCTTTGTCACTTAAGACAGGACCATCTGCTTTCTGGCTCTTCCTCTGCTTGGGGAAGCTGGTAATGGAGGGAGCCCCAAGAAGGAGAGTCCTTGAACTCACTGACATGAGGGGCTCTGATCCTCGAGGACTTCGACTGGGCAGCAGAAGAGGGGCCCCTATCACCAGGTCTGGCAGGAGAAGTAAATCTCATGGTTTGTCCTCATGTTTGCTCATCTGAGCCACCTGCAAGCAGCCCACAAATCCCTGGTGTCTTTAGTTCCTGTGATCAGAACCTGTAAAACAAGTAAAGTTAAATAAATAAAAATCTTGATAAATAAAAGTTCAATAAATAAAGATAGATAGATAGATAGATAGATAGATAG
Organism: Corvus hawaiiensis; assembly: GCF_020740725.1. NCBI lineage: Eukaryota > Metazoa > Chordata > Aves > Passeriformes > Corvidae > Corvus > Corvus hawaiiensis. The sequence goes on from NC_063217.1 coordinate 13,359,245, forward strand.
ATAGACAGATAGATAGATGTGTTAAAGAAACAAAAAAATAAAGCACTAGAATATAGTTCATTCTCATAGAGTGTCTGGCCTAATAGCAGCTCTGTTTCAGGGCTGAAGGCAAGTCCTAAGTGAGGGTCAGACTGATAGTTTTAATCATGTTACTGTATCAGTTGTCCTGTTTCTGACTCCAGCTGCCAAAATGGATGCCAGTATCTGGCTCCATCTGAGAATAAAATAGAACTTGATTTTCCTCACATCTCTGCCTTGAGTGAGTGAAAAGAAAAGAAAGCATGAAAGAGTAATCATACATATATGACTTCTCTTGCCTCCTGACTTGCATGATTCTCCTCCACAGCGACATACTGTGCAGCAAGTTCTCACTCATGACAACAATTGCCACTCTCCATGTCTGTCTCACACGTGGGAAAAACAAGTGAGTGCTGGATATGCAAATATTTTTTCCATGTTGTTTTTTTCCACTCTGACCTGGCCAGGGGATATAGGGCTGTCCTTGGACAGTGCTCCCTGTGTTCAGAAAATGACTATATTGGTCCACAGCCCAGCTGGTAAAAACAAAGAAGAATGTGAAATACACAATTAAACATGCACTGAAGTTCAGATTCCAGACCCAGTACTGGTTTGTTTTCTCTTCAAGCTTTGAATTCTTCTAATGGAAGGCCTGTGTGTGTTGTGTGTGTGTGGTTTGGCTTCAGTATTTCCTGGAGGAATGTGTCCACACAGCTAAACAAAATACCTCCCTGGGGGCAGCTTGTGCTTTGCAGTCGCTGCAGCACAGAGAGAAAATCTGATTTTACAAAGACAGAAATGGGGTACATCCTGCCAGGGTATAAGAAAAGCTTCGTGCTTGACATCATTAATGGTCAAATGATAACATCGACAAAATAATATTTTCCTTCCGTGCATTTAGATCAGGTGCCTTGAAACCTTGCCTATGTCTTTGGGAAAATAATGGGAGATAGATACATAAAAATAATCAATATTTTCTAGCCATAAAAGGGCTATGGTCTTTTCCAAAATGCTCTTACATACTCTGTGGGTTGCTCTTTTTCCCTGAGGCTTGGTCTGCTAACAAAGAGCTATATTAAATACAAATGAACAAAAAATCTGCTCAGAGCTTCTCCTCATGCTTGCAAATGCTGATTTTCCTATAGGGCTACTCAGGCCTGACACCAGGTCTCCCTCAATGAAGGCTCTGCTTCCTCAAAGAACAACAAATACATTTAGTCTTTTCCTAGCAAGTTCAAAACTTGATAGCAAGGCTTAGAAAACTCAATTCACTAAAGATTTTTTTTTGTTGTTGTTCCTACTCCTATCAAAGCATAAAGCTAAACAGAGCTGGTTTATTGGCTTCAAGAATGGACAGAGTATGTTTGGAAATGTAACACTTCTTTGAAAACTATGTGTAAAGCAGAATAAAAGAGGCTGCTTTGATCACTTTGATACTTTCCTGAATGTTGTTTGGTTTCTTTGACTCCATTTGCTCCATTTCTCTTTGGTGTCAGAGAGACAATGGTGTGGACAATGCTATCATTCTCTGCCTGGCACACTGTTTTATTACAGAAGCTCGTGTACCTAAATTATGCAATAGCAAGAATTGGAACTGTGTCTTTTTGATGTGAACAAAGTTGATGCCAACCTTTTTTGTTAGCATACATTTAATGAATAAAGTGGGTTGATGTTCTGAGTGCAGCAGCTGCTCTGCTGCCTGCCTGTACATGTGCTTTTCATGTTCCCCAGGAGCAAAACCAGCCTTTCTGTGTAGCTGCACAGTGCTGCTGGCACAGCTGTTTTAATGCTCAATTCAGACTAGGTGGGACAACTGTCCTTCCCTGGCCAGCACATTGTCACGTCCTTCTCTGGGCTGGACTCCAAGGCCTCCAGCCTCTACTTCAGGCAGCTCTGAGCTCTCTCCTAGAAAGCCATTGACCATCGTCCTGTGCCTCCGCAGCTTCAATTCTCACCTCAGTCCAAGTGATAGCTACCGGTCAGCCACCAAGGCAGAGCCCAATCCAAAGGGTTGGGCACAGAAGAAGAGTTCCCTCTTTCCCTGGGCTCTACAGTCCCAGTGTGCCTGGATTTTGAGACACTGGAATGTATGTGCATAGGGGTCTACAGGACCACCTCCCTTTCTATCCCCTATTACAGAATTTCCCAGCAGCAGCCGTGGGAAAATGGATTGTGAACAAAGGAGGCTTCGATGGATCCGGAGTGCCCTGAGCAACACAGCTGAGAGCTGGCTTTGCCAGAAGAGCAGGGCAAGGACCCAGCTGTTGGAAAAGTAACTGGGGTGACAAGGAAAGAGATGTAGAAGGGAAATATGCACACCTTGTCCCAAATTTCCCTTACACTGAATATTCTCAGTTCTTTCTGCACCCCATGCAGTCTGAATTCATCCTCCTCAACTATGGGTGGCCAAAAGTGGCCAACATGCCAGATGAGCAGATCCCTGCCTTTATACCAGAATCAGTATCTCCTTGTCCTTGCTGGCTGTAACTTCTCTGACACATCCTAAGATTAAATTCACCTTTTTCATGGCTATTCCAACAAGCAGCTAATATTTATCCCATGATTAATGAGCAAGTATGTAGTAATTAACTTAGCACTTTTTTTTTGCATCCTCCATCATCACCATGAGTTCTTGCACTACAGTAGAAATTCTATGTGAAGGCGCATAGATAAACACATAGTGCTATTGGATTTAATTATTTCCATTAATCCAGACTCTAGTTATCTGCTTTTTGTTTCTGATCATTTATGTTGATACAGAATCCCAAATGTTTAAGTTAGGTCAGTGGAAGGGTATATGGTAATACTTGTCACAAAGATAGATCATGATTAATATAGTAAAGATAAAGCTTCAGCCTTGTGTCTTTATGTTACCAGGAAGTCATTATTTCACACAAGCTGCTTGGTTACTAGGTAGATGGTGAGTACAGTAAGTCTGGATAATTTAAGATAAACAGACAGAGTTTTCCTTTAGTATTTACTCAAGATTACTGGGGAATTGGGAAGCCTCTTTCCCTCTTGTGCACTCACACATGCTTTTACCCTTTTTCGGCTATTTATTTGAGAAACAATGTTTTAACAAAGAACATTTAAATTGCCCCTTCAGACTTTGGCGTGACTTTACTCTTGTGTATTCTATATATATGTATATCAGAAGGACACTTTACATTTCAAAAGCAACAGTTCTCAGTTTTTTGAAGACAGCTGCTTATTTCAAGAGAGCTTCTCATTTGCAAGGGTAGGCCTAGCTCTCAGCAAGAGAGATCACTGCAGTGATCTAACTAACTCTCATTGCTGATAAGATTGCTTTTTGCCCAAATGCAGTCTGCCTACTTTTCAGCTTGGGAAAAGTTAAATTCTCCAGTGACTTTGCCAGCTAGACAACGACAGCATCAGAGTGTGAATCACACCGTTTCAATGGGCTGATTGTGAAATAAATATGAACAGGAACAGCAGGGGGTGGCTTTTCTTTAGCAGTCACAGTTTCCTTTTCACTATATGCCCTTAAAATGCCCAGGCAGACCATTAGCAGAGGGGAAGATTGATAGAATTGCATTTACATCTTAAATCAAGCCAAGTTCTCACTTCCCCAGCCACAACCCTTCCAAAACATCAAAAAAACAAAACAAAACAAAACAAAACAAAACAAAACAAAACAAAACAAAAAAGCTGCAGCCAAATAGAAAGAAGGAAAATAAATGTTAATTTGATTATTTCCAATGGAAATTAGCTTAATGGTCCAAAATTAAAAGCATAGATGTTTAAGACCTTGGCTGGTTCTACACATGAAAGACATAATGCTCCAACTAAGGTGATTCTTCACTCAAAATATTTCTCTTTGTGCCATCCCTCAGTGCTTTCCTCACTACATTACCCAGATGTAATATTGTCTCCATTTTGTGGTTTATTTGGGAATAACTATAAACTGAAACTTTATAAAACTGTGAGAGTAAGTAGACACTCTTCTGAGGAAGGCTCCCAAGCCAGCCTTGGCTCTGCCATGCCTTTCACCCAGGTGGTGACCATGAACACACATCCCTGCCCTGGCTCTCCATGCCACTGGTTATCCCAGTGCTGGGTTAACCCAGCGCTGGGTGCTCTCTGGGAAGCTGCCTGAGAGCCAGCCCTGCAGGCAGAAGGGGCCTGTTCAGCACCTCATCCTTACAAATGTTCTCAAAACTACCTGTGAGGATGACAGGGCAACCTCTGGGTGTAGGCAAGACCCCCTGCAAGCTACAGTCTAATTCTTATAGCAAAATATCAACTGTATCATGTATGTATGCAGCTACACTCCATGGATCTTCGACTCATTCTTTCCTCAGTCACCCAACTTAAACAAAACCAAGCTAAAACCACACTTGTAGGGACACTTAGTCATCTGGGAACACATGTAATATGTGATTCAGAGGCAGAAGGAGATCCTTTTTCTGTTTTATTTTTATCAAAAGAATTTAAAACAGAAAAGTTGTTCAGGTTTAAATGGCAATTACATCTGAAACACAGTCTGTTGTTAACACCAGTTTCTGACATGTTCTGGTATTTATGTTTTCTTTGTTTCAAGTCAAGCTGACAGAACAAAAATATAATTATTAAGCTGATGGATTTTCTTATATAAAATTAACCTCCACTCATTTTCATCACTTCTGGATATTAAGTAGTAGAGTAGATCCTCAGCTATTCCCCTCTATTTTATACACTTTTATTCCTTAAAAGAGTATTTTAGCTGTACAAGGTACTTGTCATATCATTTGGCTTCAAGGCACTGATAAAGCTCTGAATCTGTGCTGTGTCACCAACAGACAGGACTCCAAAGGTAATGCTCTCTGTGACAAACAAGAAATAATGAGACTGATTTACTCTTACTTTGGCTTTAGGGCTTTTGTGATACTAAGGCCAGTGAACTGAACACAAGTTTTAATCTAAAGTGAGAATGTGGATCCACAAGAGTCTGTGACTTGTGTTATTGATTTCAGAGATGGCAGGATTTCTTCCACTGATCTTAAGTATAAAGCTCAAAAAGCCATGTACAGAAAGAAAGCAGAACTAGGAAGACATGACGTATTGTGTGGAGTTGTACCTTACCTTCTCTGCCAGCTGAGATGAGAATTTACATTACCTTGCAGTTTTTCTAGCCTGCTGGAAGAACTATTGTTTGTATCTAGAAATATACAACAACATAAGCTGTGACATTTGCAGTTTTCTAGGCAAGAATAAGTAGAAAACTGTGCCTGCTAGCATGCTAAGCAGCTACTAAAAAGCTCTTGTGTAGGCAGTACTTCAGCAAAGTCTCTTTGGATTCTTCTTTGGCTTGGATTGGATTGTTTTACAGAGCTGCACTTTCAGTCTCATCTATTTTTCTTTCAGTGACATAATTCTTCTGAAAGGTGCTGGAATACCAGTCCTAAAAAATAGAGTCACTCATCCCCTTGTATATTAACCACAGCATAGACAAGAGCTCCTTGGAGGGACAGCAGAGAGCTTAGACCTTGCATTTTTCAGCATTTGAATTCCCTGGAGGGCTTATATCCAGGACAAATTTGGTAGATGAATACATTTATTTATATCACCCCCGGTACACTCCTTGGTGGCTGACATAATTTTTCATCACGAGGGTAATTAGGGCGGGTGGGAAGCTGACCAGCAATGATAAGACCTTGAGCTATCTACCACATTTGCATGTGAGAGAGAGAGAGGGAGGAGGATGGACGGCAAGGCAGAGCAGGAAAACATGAATAACTTGAAATACTGCTGCTCTGAACCTGAACAAGGCTCCCTCCTCAAAGCCCTGTTATTGTGACTCTGACTGCAGTGTTAATAAAGAATGGTATTACCTTGGGATAACTCACACGAGTGGTCTCAACGCCCAGGCAGAGTCCAGACAAGGTACTTGTGTGTAACTGGGACAAGGCAGCTCTGCCTGTGCCATGGCCAGACAGGGAGCCAGGCTGAAAGCACCACTGTTATTTCACTGGAGAGGTCTGCAAGTTACTCCAAGCTAAAATTGCCTTTTTCTTAGCAAGGTGGTGACGGCTTAAACCTCTAAATCCTGCATTACTTGAATCAATACGCCTTGCAGTCACTGAAAAGAGTATCCCTGACAAGGCTAAAACCGCATAATCTCCCGTCTCCCTGGTGTTGATGGCTGAGTTCCCACAGCGTCTGTGGGAAATACCATTATCCCCATTATGGGGACAGCAGCCAGGATGGAGACAAGCCAGGCTACGCCTGCACTGCAGTGACAGATGCTCGTGTGGACATCTCTGAGCTGTCTCGGGCTCTGCCATCATCCAGAGCCCCGTGTGCCCTCTGGGTGCAGGATGCTGCTGCCTGAGCCCCTGCTCTGCTGCAAAGGCAGGTTGGACACTGCCTGCAGAGAGGGCTGGTCAGCACAGACAGTGCAAATGATTTGGTCACTTGTCTGAGGCTGCACATGGAAATGATTCCTGCTCCCCAGGTCTGCTGGGCTGTCCTGTCTGTGTCCTGGATCACAGGGCTCCCCATTTCCATATGTTTTTCGTCAGGGAAAGTGCCCAGTGCCAGGTTCGTGCTAGCAAGACCAACAGATTTCAGAACATCTAATTTCTTTTTCTGACCCAGATGGTTTTACCTGCTTCCATAACCATTTTATGTAAGAACAGGCTATTGAGCAGTAGCATTAGTTTCCTCAATATATATGTAAATTTTTTTAAATAACAGCAACAGTGAAGAAAAAAGAAGCCTGTACCACTGAGTAAGGAAAAAAAGACTCTTGCTTAATTATCATGGGGAAATGGCATTGCTGCACCAGCCCAGAGACAGCTCTGAGACCCTGCCTGCCTTGTCTATGTCTCATAGCTTGGCCAAGCCATGCAGATGGTCAGCAGACTCTTACTGCCATCATGGAAGAGAAAATAAGATGCATTGGATTACCCCAGCTTCAAATGCAGGCATATCAGGCTTCTCTCTGTGCCAGGAATCTGTCAGCATTGTGCACCAGCACCCCCAGACTCAGGGCAATGTGTGAGGCTGCACAACTTCTGCACTGAATTTCAGCTGATGTTTACAGAAAGGCTCAGCAAAATGTACTGTTTCACAGCAAGGAAAAACATGACAAACTGGTAAGACCTTAAACAAGAGGCCAGGGTTTCCAAAAAGTCTTGTGCTGAGCTGGGAGCTCGCAGGGCAGTTTAGCCCTGCTTTGAAACAAGAAGTGGCTCCTTCATCACAGCAAAAAGCTGAGTCATTTTGGGCTTTGAGGTGCTGCTTAAACACAGAGCTTTCTCTGTTTTATTGTTTTTATATTTTACTTTTTTTATTTTTCATTATATTCATTACATGAGGTGTCTCATGATGGCCCCCAACTATTTTAAAGTAAGTATTTTCATTAAGAAGGTGGATTTTGGTGTTAAAAAATCAGCAGCTTCCAGGGGCTTTTGTCAAAAGTTGCTGGACACCCTAGTAGACTATTCAAAAATGGGAGAATTTCTGACTGCATAGTGAGTCCTTTGACTTTTAGAGAAGTATTATTGTTTGAGTTTTCAGTAACTTGGAAGAAAAGGACAACACAGATTAAAACGTTTTAATAAAAATATATACACAGTTATGTCATGATAGGCTTCTCAGTTTCTTCTCAGCCCATGTGTCTGCTTTTCTATGGAATATTCCTTATATAAGAGCAAAGAAATGCACTGTGAAGAACACTCAGAGATGTAGTGACATCATCAGCATCAAGAGTTAATGCAAAACTGTGAGAGTGTGTGTCCTGAGCCCTTGAAGCCCCCGTGCTCACTGAATGGAAGAGCATGATAAAGATGTGTCTGTGCTGGAGATGTCCACAGTGTGATAACAAATATGGTGACACTGATTGACTCCCGCTGTGCTCCCTCCTAATGCCAGCCTGAGCATTGTCCCACAGACTGGAAGGGCTGTAAATAGCTGCTTCTCCACAGAGGCAATCCTTAGGCAAGTTTTGATTCTAATATATTTTGATCCTTTTCCCCTTCCCCTCCTGTAGCTCTAAATTCTATTTCCATGTCCATTTTGAATATTGCCTCTAAGAGGCTATTAGCCTTTGTGAAGAACAGCTTGTGTTTCCCTGTTAAAGACCTTCTCTGCCCAAGGCAGGGTATGCACCAGAATTAATAAGTGGCTTTGCATAAGTGACTGGATAAAGACAGCCACTGAAAAGATTCTGGAGTTTCAAGGGCTTCGGTAACTGTGTATCTGCTTCACAGTTGTGCCAGGTGCCTTAGACTGAGAGGACTCCTAGTGCCTGGTGTCACTTGCAAGTTCTCCTGAGGTCACCACTGAGCTTGTTGGAGAAAAAAATTATTTAGTCATATCTGGACCATAAATTGAATGTACTCAGAGATCAAGGATAATCTTGCTGATGAGCTACAAATAGAAGTAACTGAAAAGAAAGTATTTGTCATCGTTTAACTGAATTGCATATTCTGCACACTGAGATAGGCAATAGTGCTGATGAGATACTGGATATTGGAAAATAATCATTTGGGTCAGAGTCACCTATGCAAGTAATCTGGCCCAGGGAGAATATGTAGGTGAGGAAATTAAATGCCAGTATTTTGTGTTTTTTCAGGAAATAAAACATCCTATGGTTTCTGAGGGTAGCTCAGACATCCGTCAAAGGTGACTTTCCTTGACTTAGGTTATATGGGATCAAAGGGAAACCACAAGGTAGGAATACTGCAGCTGAGCAAAAACCTCACAGCAAATTATCTTAGGAATTTTCCACCTTCACAAAATAGTTGTTTTGGGGTTTTTTTAATTTGATGAAGTGTTTTGGAGAAGCCAGATCCAGCCTTTGCTTTCCTAAGTCATCCTTGGCAGCAGCTGGGTTGCTGACTTCTAGTACTGGGAGAGCATTTATGCTGTTCAGAAAACTGCTGTTCTGGCAGAGCAACTACATTTCAGCAGCTTGCCAAACATGAATGTGATAGAAGGATCATATTTCACTCCTATCCTCAGCTATTCTTTACAGCAATGAGATGGTGATTAAGAATCTGTTTCTTTACTAGCAAGACCCACAGTAAGTAGGATCCTTTCCTTGGATGTGCATCATGTAGCTGCACTTAGAATTATGATCCAGCTGCTTGGGGCCCTCTCAAAAGGCTTCCTGTCTCCCTCTGGCCTCTTAACTCACTTGTCCAGACAACTCCTTTTCCTGAAAATAAGTCCCAGCAGTCCAAGGCTGGTCCTAAAATCCCCACAACCAGGATTCCCAACTTTTCTTTATTCTCCAAGGATCTACCATTTTAGCATTCAGGAGTACATGACGTTACTAAACCAACTGTTCTTTATGAAGGCAAAGAAGTGCATAACAAGAGAGTAGTATACAGCCCTGTTCTCCTATTTCCCCCAGGTGTTTTGGTGGACTTAAGTCAGAGTCCTCTGCACCATACAGAGTATGTTTTTTTTCTCCAAAACTGGTTTTCCCACCTTCAGATTAATCTTCCTGGTGTACTACAATGCCAGGGGATTGCAGTACTTCATCAGATACTTTATTGTTTTGGTTAATACTTTACTAAAATTTGAATTTAAAAAGTTGGGGGTGGCATAACTTTCAAAATAACCAATTATTCATTCAAGGGTACCTCCATTTTACAGGACAATTAACATATAAAACAACATATGTTCAGCTTCAGGCCTGCATCCCAGCATCTGGATTTCTCAGCTCCGTCTGGCATCTAATAAAAGAACAAAGCCTCAGAAATTCAACTCAGAAAGCAAAATAATTTTTATACATTTATCACAGCCATATAGAGATGTATTCACATTGCTTGAGACTGTGAATATGAAATACATGGGTCTCCCGAAGCAGCCATAACAAGCACTATTGTTTTGATTGATAATTGTGAATCATAGAATCATAGAATGGCTTGTTTTGGAAGGAACCTTAAAAATGGTCTCTCGTTCCAACCACATTGCCTTGGACAGGGCCACCTTCCACTAGACCAGATTGCTTGCTCAGAGCCCAATCCAACCCAGCCTTGAACACTTCCACAGATGTTGCATCCACAAATTCCAGAGGCAACCTGCTCCAGTGCCTCACTAAACTCTCAGGAAAGAATTTCTTCCTAATATCTAGTCTAAACCTACTCTTTTTCAGTTTGAAGCCATTCCCCCTTGTCCTGCCACTACATGTCCTTGTAAAAAGATCCTCTCTATCTTTCTTGTAGGCTCCCTTCAAGTACTAGAAGGCTGCAATTAGGTCACCCTGACATTTTCTCTTCTCCAGGCAGAACAATCCCAATTATGTCAGCCTTTCCTCATAGGAGAGGCGCTCCATCTCTTTAATCAACTTGGTGGCCTCCTCTGGACTCACTGCAACAGGTCCATGTCCTTCCTGTGCTGGGGAAGTTTGCTTTTTGGAAGGATTTCTCTCTATCTGCAGTCTCTGTAGTCCCACAGCTCAGAAAAGAGATGCATGTGCCAAAGCACCAAAGGGATTAGGGCCTATGACACTTGATAACCCTGTGCTCTTTCTTACACATATTTCTGTTGTTTGAGATGCTCACTAGGTTGTTTTCTGTCTGGAATGTAAAGGGCTGGTGGTGTTTGTTTTTGTTACCCTCATTCCCCCTTTCCCTGCTCCGGGCAGGAAAGTGCTTGCAGCTCTGCCTCATAGGTTGGCAGGAAATTTAAGACGGCAGTAAGCTGCTGCTCGGACCACCCCCAGACTTTTTTTCCTGTTCATGCAGGAGACTATTTAATTGAGGACTGATTTGTCTAACTTACTCATTGACACTCAGCAGTACCTACCTAAGCAGTGGCAGTGATTTTTTCCCTCCCTTCCTCCTCTTCTGGACAAACTCCCCACAATGAAGATGCTGCTGCTCCTGTCTGCTCTGCTCTCTGCTGCCCTGCTAGCCAGCACAGCCCCTCCAACTTGCTACTCGAGGGTGTTGTCTCTGAGCAAGGAAATCACAGAGTCTTTTAAGGAGTTGCAGACCTCCAAAACTGTGGTGAGCCCACCTAAAAACAGCTCCTGAACAGACATTGCAGGTTGCCACTTCTGACACAGTTTTCTCTCAAAACAAAATTGCAACAGGTTTTTCTTCTTTCCTGCAGGACTCATGTGTGGAGACGCTGCCCAGGCTGTACTTGGACATACACGTAAGTTTGCACACTTCTTTCTTACTGTTGTGCAGTAAAAGCAGTTAATGAAAAGAGAGAATAGCTCTTAATATTATATCCCAGGGGAGTGATTTTAAAGGATTTTTAAAAGCTTAATTAACCAGACAGATGAGTGACCAAAAATAATCTCAGTTTGAACTTTATTAAAATCCTTATGAACTTTCTGAGATTTTACTTGATTAAAAATTTTAAAATGAGGAAATCAATATTTTTAAGTTATTACCATATGCACACTATTAATTTACTGTGGCAGAGCCTTTACAGAAATTAAATATGTGCAACAAAACTTTGAATAATAGTTTAAAAGAAGAAATCCAGAATAAACTTTTTTCACTTAATAAATCTACTTCATTTTATATCCTGAGTGGTTCTTGGTGTGTAGTTTTAATAAAAATCAGTGCAGGAATACCTTGCTGGCTTTTTCTCTTTTAAATAGCTACTTGTTGAATCCAGAAAAAAAGTGTGCCTGAGGATACAGAAGTGTGATACTGAGAAAAAACAGCAGTAGCTGTCTCCTAGCTAAGACAAAATAACCTCCGGCACACAGTTAGTGTCATAGTGTTCTGCAGTGAGATATTTGATGTATTTTGCTTCTTTTTCCAGTGCTCAACAGAGTAAATAAAAACCAGAAAATTTCAGACAAAAGAAATGTCTGACACATTTTCTGTAAGCACTACACCAAGTCTTGTAATTCAGGACACTCTTGATCCCAATTCCAGAGCTGCCAGTGTCTCACATCATGGCAAAGACCAAGAAATGTGAGTCCAGTGCCTCAGTTTCCCTGGCTTTAAAGCAAAAGCTGGGGTATTTATTTACCTGCTTCACAAAGATGTTGTGAAGTTCATGTTGTCTGTGCTTTATTTTGGTAGCACAAAGTCTGAGGTAAAAATTACTCTGAAAAATTCAGGACTGGTAGTCACGGTTTCACCTATTGTACAGGAAGAGAGGAATCGAGTCTGTGAGATCTTGATAATCTGTTCATCTGCTAAATCAGGTGCTCTCTAAAAAGTGAAATAGTGCACCTATTCTGTAGAATACTCCACCTACTACAGGAGCAATTTGATTGTATTGGCACTGCTACCTCCTAAAGCCTCTGAGAAATAAGCTGGCAGACTAAGACTGTATATATGCAATTTTCCGAGCACTTATTTGGACCAAACATCTTTGTCATAAAATATTGATGATGAATTTTCATAACTAAAGGCTGCATAGGTTACATGTACATCGAGGTAGGAATTCAAGGTTCCCCCACAGCAGTAAGAATTTTGGAAGTGGTGGATGAGAAACATGAATCTGTATTTGTGCAGGGTTACACAGACCTCTTTTGCATGCTTTGCAGAATTACTGTGTGTTGGCAAAACTCCGTGATTTTGTGGCCTACCCCGGATGTGACAGAGTGGTTGAAATGAATAAACTGAAGGAAAAAGCCCGGAGCCTGTACACCATCTTGATCTCCTACTGTAGAAGGGTAGGTCAAGATGCTTCAATGCATCTTGAGTCCCTGCTTTTAGTCATTTTTGTCTCCACACTGTCCCCTGACCAGCAAAACTGGATCAGGCCCAAGCTTCTCAATGTTGTTCTGTCTTCTGCCTTCCTCCTCTCATAAATGTTAGTCTTCCTTTTTTTTTTTTTTTTTGTTTCTCCAGGACCTGGTGTTCCTCACTGATGACTGTAATGCTCTGGAAATTCCCATTTCACCTCCCATTGAACACTCCATCACTGAGAGCTAAAAGACAGTTAAACCCAAAAGTTATGCCTGGGAAATTTTCGACGTGACCAAAAGTCAAGATATGTATATGCAGTCTATAACATCAACAACTAAGATCTTTTTCAAGCACACTCGCAATATGATCTCGGACCCACCCATTTTTCTCTGCCTTGGCAGGAAATGAATTGCATACCTTGCATACCTACTGAGCTGCTAGGGAACCTACCATTAGGGAGCAGTTTTTCGTTTGGCAAGGTATGATATTTCAGCTTAGCCAAACGTATAAAGTATGTTTTGTTTAAACATCAGAAACTAGATTTTTTATTTTTACTCTTTTATGAATAACTAGACTCATATAAAGAAAAAAACTGTGTGATTAACATTCTCTCTTGACTTAGCTGTTTTTCTTGTATTAGATGGGCATGGATGAGACCATATTTGTTTTTTGTAGGATGTTTAATAGAAGAACGTATAGTAACGTTGTACTGGCAGATTTCTCTGCCTGAATAGCTCAAATATATATCTTGATAGTTTTTGATGTCAGATTTGTGAGATTAGAGGTGACAAAAAATGTGTCTGTGGAAAACTAAATAAAAACAGTCTTCTAATCCAAGATGCTTGTGTTGCAACATGTCTTTCAAGATCAAGCTGAAAGGTGTCATTCTTATAAACTTACTGTTCACATTCACTTGCAAGTTGTTTTTCCCAGCATAACCTTTGTTTCCATAGCAGTGCAAACTTTGTTGTGTCTGCATAACTTGACAATGTATAAGTTTCTACTAATAGAACTTTTCTATACTGCAAACAATTTCTTTGATGAAATTAGTGATTTGTTTTTAATAGCATTTCTGAGTTGTGAGAATGTAAATTCTAAGCCAGAGGCCCAGAAAGCCTATTAAAATTTCAGACAGTTTTTGAGACATAACCATATAGTTGAGCTACCGGGATTAATAAAACTTTCAGACAATAATTCCAGAGTCATGGGTGTCTTCAGAATCTGCAGCACATGAGACCTTCACAACTAAGAGCTCTTTGATGCCAAGAATAGAAAGGTTCTTTCCCATATTCTTGGAAGCAGCTGCTGTTACCTCAGAGAATCCCTTTCTTCCCTCTGTGCAAGTAATTCCTCTCTCTCCAGTATAGTATTTTTTGACCGTTCATCTACAGCACCCCCAACCCTGGTGACTTGGTCAGTGGTCTCACCATGTTTTATAAAAGCCATGGGGCTTCCATAACTGGGTGTTTACATGACAATCACAGTTCCTCTACTTGACATCCTGATGGTACAACCCAAAATATTTGACAACTGTTATGTAAATAAGTAAATAAAAACATTAACCCAAAGGAAAATAAGTGTTGGGGATGGGTAGGAAAGGGTTTTTTCTTTATTTTGGAATCACCCTGTTTTGTTGAAACTACTAGTCTGATTTTAGCTGTAGAAAATTTTACTGTCCCTTTGAGTCATAGAATAAGGGTGGGAAAATCTGAACCCAGGGGAAGTAGGGAAGAAATAAACAAGTGCTTTTCTTCCCAGTATGTCTCAATTCTAAGTGTACATTCAAGGAATGTGCCTATCAGACTTTGTCATTCCCTCTTGAAGATTAAGTCCTCGTGTGCTAACCCTACTAATCCTTTAGATGAGCCATTCTGCCCACAGTGATTTTACTCAAGTGTCTCTACAAGCATCTGGTGGAGACAGCAGCAACTGAGCAATCTAATCTAATACCAGGCTGAACTCAAAAATGTGCAACAGCTCAGATAGTCCTAATATCAGGAAAGTCATTGCTTAGTTTGCCTTTCAGAATCCCTCTCTGAAAGGCAAGAGAAATCCCTCTCTGAATCCCTCCAAGCTAACAGCCTCTGTACAAGATCCAACACACTCTAGAGATACCAATACCTATTTTTCTGCATCACCTGGACATGCCCAAGACCAACTCCTTCATCAGCAGACATATTCTGCAATAAAAGCAGCTCTTAGCATGCTGGTGGGGAGCCTGGGACCCACAGAAGGATCATGTAAGTACTGGCAGATCCCTGGATCAAGGAGAAACATAGGTAGAGTTGAACCATTTGCTGTCAGACTCCACGTTCAAGCTTTTGCTCCCCCTAACCAGGGACAGAGACTCCTCCTGGGAAAGAAAGCAGTGCTGGTATAACATCAATGTCTATCCACTTCCATACAAGTACTAAAACCACATCACAGCCTCTGTTTTTCATATCTTTACAAAGCCAGGCATGGATGAACCCTGCAAGAAAGTGTGGTAAGGTCACAGCAGGCCATGGTGCTTACAAAGCTAACCAAGGGATTGGGCAGTACAAGTGCTTGGAAACTGGCAGCAGAAGCTGTTAATTTTTGGCTGTTTTTTCCACCTCCAGATGTCACAGGTTTTAAACACTGTCCTGTTGTAAAGCTTGTATTGCGAGTTGGCAAGCAAATGCTTGAAGATTAAGTCCTCGTGTGGCAAGCAAATGCAAGCAAATGCTTGCCAACTGCAGAGCAAGATGTGTTTCGTCTCCTGCAGAAGCCCATACCACAGCACCTAGAACCAGACCTTGGGTAAACATGCAGGTAACTGTGGCACTTCTGCCCCTGCTGCTTTCCTGTCCCAGTGACACACAGTCTCTGAAATGGAGTATTTAATGATGATTTTCTCATGGATCATCTCATAACTCCTCTTTCTTTATTGAGGCTAATAAGCCTGCCCTGGACATTTTGATGAAATTCCTGATCCTAACACCAGATTTCTCTCGTGATGTTCCCATTCCTTCAGCCATCTTCCAAATATATTTTCTCCTGTTTCAGGCTGAAACTTCACTTCTGTGAAGAAAATGTAACCTGATATTTTTAGTACAAAATGTCTTGCAAGAAGTCTCTGGAACTGGAAACAGAGTAGAAATCATTGCTTTATTTGCACTGTTTTTGTTAGTAACTTTAGCTTTTTCATGACTGACAGGGACACACTCTGCAATACTGGCTGTTTACCAATAGCTCTGTTGTGTACTGGTACATCCTAGTTCTGCAGAAGCTGCAAAAAGCAAGTAGGTGATTTGGGGCCTGTACATACTTGCATGGACTTTAAAAGCCTGTCCACCATTTGCAGATGCTGTGTATTTTATTCCCAGAATCCGCTTTGTCTGATCATTGGTGTGCTTTTACAACAAGTATATTCCCTATGGTTTATGCTGTGACTCTCTCTACATCTCATATGACATTTTTAATGGAAAGTGTGCTGAGAGCAAAGCTATGCTCTTTCAGTTCACCATAACCTCCAGTCAATCAGACTGTCTCAACATGATTTGTGATTAGATGAACCCTTTTTATGAACAACATATTTTTCCAGATTGTCACAGTCTAGGGGCAAAAAAACCCCACTGATAAAGAGATATAAACCACTTTTGACAAGGAAACATCCACCTCTCCCTTTCAGTGCAACATTAAGTTTACCAGCTTTTTAATTCACCAGGTATATAAGGAGCAGTGGAGCCATTCATGCAGCTGAGCATTTATTCCTGCATCACAGCAGTCCGTGCTCATTAGGGCTCCGGCCAGGAGGGAGACTGTGGAGGGATTAAGAAGGGATTGTAATTTGCCAACTGGCATCTTGCCTATTTATTACAGAATATTACTACAAGCACATCATTAAGAAACTGCACTTAGTTTTTACAGTGATTAGGGAAGAATTGTAGAAAAACAAAGCATCTGTTTCCTTGCTTGTTGAAGGAGGTTTGTTGGAAGGAGCAGTCATTCCTAGGAACAGGTTTTCTTTTGCAGACTTCTCTGTCTCTGCAAGAAGCCTCACTATAGACCTGTCCTAGGATGGCTAAACTCTCCCTTATATTATCATATGGAATCCCAAGGTCTTGGGTACTGTCTCTGCAAAGCTATTAAAAACATTAATTTACAATTTTGCCAAAAATTCATAGCAATTTTACTAGATCCAATTCCTTCCCCTTCTATTTTTTTCCAGTCAAATGGGCTTTCCTTAAGTAAGGACTCTGATCACTTAAGTCCTCCTATACTGGGTTTTGTGAAATCAGGAAAGATGGCAGACTTTGAACTAATAATTAAGTCATTCAGGGTGATGAGGTTCTGGATAGAATGTAACTTGCAACTACTTAAAATGGTACCAATTTTTTTTTTTTTTTTTTTTAGGAAAAGGAAAAGCATTCATGCAGACTTGAGGAGAAATCTGCTCTTTTAGGCTGTACACTTTGAGCAGAACATTGGTTTGTCCAAACACCAGATTTGGGAGTGCCCATTTGTCCATTGCACCATTTCCAATGCTTGTGGTGTTTGCGAGTTGCATTAATGGGATGCTGAGAGAGATTTTCCAAAACTTTGCTACAATGTTAAAGTCTGGTAAATAGTGTTGCCTTACAAATATTTAACCACTGTACTTGGACAAGCACTTTTATCCACATCAAAATCTTCTAATTTTTGGAGTGTATGGCAATGCAAGTGAAAATTACAATGGACAAGCTCCAGAAACTTTAGTTGTGCAATCTTTTGGGTTCACACTTTTCTTTTGCTGTGGCTAGGAACCCTGTGCCATCCAGAGTAAACAAAGCTGCAAGGGAGCTCGTGGTAACTAAGTCAAAATTCAGAGACAATGTCCAGAGAAAGGTCATGATCTTTTTATCAAGGGATTTTTCATAGTCTGAGTTTCCTCAGCATAGGTGTCATAGGTTAGCAAGCATAGTCCCAGAAGGGATGTCCTTGCTAAGGGGTGCTTACAGTTTCCTCTGGGACCTGATAGAACCTATCAGCTGGCCAGTTTGAATATGGACAATTCTCTAAGCCACTTAAAGTTGTGACCGCCTCTGTCATCCACATTTAAGAATAGACAAACTCCCCCCCAGCTCTCTCTCGTTTCCGGCGCTGGGACAGGTGGCTGCGGGCCCCGTCTGGGGGCCAGCGGGCCCGGCCAGGCCCTGCTTGGGCCAGGCCGGGCTGGGCCACGGCCATCCTGAAGCCATGGACCTGTTCCAGCCGTGGAACCCCCCCACTGCCTTGCCGTGGGCAGCCGGAGCGGCTCGGCTCTCCCCCCTCTCCACTGCGATAAGAAACATTCAACATTCCAGCTGCAAAGCTGCAAGGCCGAGGTGAGATTAACTCTTTTATTGCTGTGAAGAGCTGAAAACCTGAGGGAAGAGAGAGAAGAGATGCTTAAAGCTGAAATTCTGTTGTGAAGCTATGATATATCAGAGTACCCATTGTAATTTCATGAAGATATGGGGGGTGGAGTGTTCAACTCGTGAGCAAAAGCACCTGCACTGAGATAGGCAGATGCTGACGCAGCTGTAATTTCATGAGAAGTTTGACAGGGAGAGATGAACCAGATGAGGACTTTTGCTCCAAATGGGAAAGGAGAAAACCTCAGTTCCTAGAGATGCTCCCAGAGATAGTCCTAAAGATGAAGGTGATGAAGACCCTTTGCTCCCAGGGAAGGAGAAGGGCCTCTGTTTTTGTTTCTGAATGGCTCAACCTTAAAATTGTACCCCAAAAAACTCAAGAGTGGACCCTCGAAAGCAGTTGCAGGAAAAGCTGCAAGTCGGGGGAAGGGACTCACACGCAGGCAGAGAGACTCCTCTTCCTAAATTGACGGAACAATATTTGGAAGTGGGCGGCTGTCTCGTTGTGATAATGTTTTCATAGCACGAGCAAGAAGAGACTTCTCTTTCTAAATGGACTGAACAAGGTTATTATGGAAGTGGTAAACAGACTGAACATCTTAAGGGTTGTCTTTTTACATTGTCAGTGGGAGAAGGGAGGAAGGTGGGGGGAGGAGAAGAGTTCTGAAGGTGGTATAATTTTTTTTCCCTTCTTTTAGGTCTGTTAATAAACTTCTTTATATTCCTTCAAATTTGGTGCCTGCTTTGCGTTTCTCCTAATTCTTATCTCACAGAAGATAAACAGTAATGAGTATTTTGGACCAAACCACTACAATAGGGTAAATGTATATCCTGAGACAAATAATATAGCAATGAACATAAAACTTATCAAAATATCTACCTTTCTAATACAGATAACTGTATCGATACATACCTTGAAATCTTGTTTCATATTTGCAGATCTGTAAAGAGAATGCATTCAGACAGATAAGAGGATTTGGAAGGCAAATAGATGCAGGGGAAAGAAAAATTTCTCCAAAGATGTTTTGCAATAGATTGAAATAGATTTACATTATTTCATTAGTATTCAAATCTTACAGAAGTAAAAACCAAAAAGTCACAGAACAAGAAAGAAACTCAAGATCTCCTACTGTGTCCCTTAAGCCCAAGACTAGCCTGGCTATCACAGGTCTTTTCTGGTAGCAGTTGGCCTGAAAGACTTTATGAAACAGTTGTCTAGAAAGCCCACAGCAGTTCAAATCAATCCATCCCAGACCCCTCTTTTGTTACAAAGTTTTACCTGGAACGCAATTTACCCTCTCAAAATTTAAACCCTTTGCTTTCAGATTTATTCATCACAGAAATGGGTATTGGATTGTTCTTTCTTTTTTTGCAGCAGATGTTAGTTGAAAGACTTCTGTCTCTCCCTACTCTACAAATCCAGTTCTTTCAGTCTTCCTTCTTTGATCAGAGGTCTAGAAAACACAATCCTTCTTGCTGCCTTTCTTCTAGCTCTATTCTCTTGTTTCCCATCTTTTTTGGAGCACAGTGCTTGAAGTTACATATAGATATCCAGCTGAGGCTTTATCAATGTCAAGCAGTGTAGAAGTAAAGATTTATTGGTATTTCCATGAAAACAGTAGATTACAAATGAAAAATTATCTCCAAGTATTTGGAGACAGTGTTTCACTTTTTTGTTTAAATTTTAAGATGAATATAAAAATTTAGAGTACAAGTTGGCCTCCCTACTCTATAAAAAAGAAAATGTTTGGGGAAAAACAGACACACAAAAGCAATGGATAGTGAAATACAATGGCTGCTCCTTTTGCTTTCCTGTCCTAACTACTAAGCACTTGCCCTCCTAATCAGGGTGGCTTCAGCCAAGTTGCTTCTTGGCAATGGTCATCAGTCCATGCTATCCCCTAGAACAGATCCAAAACTTGTTTGGAAGTGTGGCATCTCCCCCAGGTCAAAACTGTGCTCAGAACTGTTATAAAAATTTCCAAGTATAGCCATGCATGCTTTAACACCTGGAATGTTCCTAACGCTGAGCAAATAAATAAAAGACTGATTTTGGAGCACAGTGTTTCAGTTGTTCTCCTGAGAGAAGAGCTGTGCCTTTCAAATTGTTAATGCATTTAGTATTATTACTGAGTTTAAACACAAACACTGAAGTAGTGCAGGGAACAGATCCCAGATCTTCCCAGTCTCCTGATGACTTTCTCATTGGGTAAGTACCGGATAAATGAATTGGAAAGGTGTTATTCCTACTGAGAGAAAAAGGCAAGCAAGAATGTCAATTTTAGCAAACCACGGTCAGACAGAACACTAATGACTTAGAAAGGAAAAAAATATTATTTGAACATCACAACATTTTTTGTCTGCTAGTTTTCCCCTGTTTAAGACAGAAGGATCTTTTTCTGCAGTTGCACAAGCTAGACTTTTTTTCCAGTGTGAGTTCTCTAAGATCCGTAAGTGCTTGGCTGTTCCTGTCTCCTTATGACAGCTAGAGAGCCAGAAGATGTGGGCTTGGAAAGTATGTTGTTTATCAAAAATTTTTCCTTGATCGGGACACAGAGGCCAGGTCAAGGAAGTAAAGAAATCCACTCAGGCTGTTCTATTGACTCCCTCTTCTAGTGAATAGGTCACTAGCCATATATCTGGGAATTATTTGCATTTGATGCCCCCAAGCAGAACAGTCTGTCTCTTAGTTGATGTTAAGTATACTGCTTGTCTTAGGGTCCTCTTCTGAAATTTTAATAACAAGCCATAATTGATTTTTAAATCTTTTTTTCAGAAGACCTGCAAACTCAGTCATAGACTAAAGCCAGTCATGAGTACCTTATGTTCAGCCTTTACACTCACCAGATTGTATAGCTTGGGCCTGACTCACATCCAGCTGGGGCAGTTCAGAGCTGGGGAAGCCATAGCCTGTTCTGGAGGTATGTCTGCCTTGCAGAAAGGAGCAGTTTTCTTCACTTTCTTCTTTTATTCCCTTCAAACACTAGTGTCTCATTTGTATTAAGTATCTGAATATTTAATGCTGAAAAAGTCCTAGGAGTCTGTGTCCTGAGCTTTCCCAAGCTTGTACAGACACTTGGAGAAAGTCTATGGTCAAATTACTTGCAGCATGGGGTACATATGTCCTCCCTGAAATCCTCTGCATCGAAGGTAAAAAATGTCACGAAGTGATGCAAGGAAAAGGAAAAATGATACAGCATGACAGTCTGCAGGAGAGGAAAGGCTGGGCAAACTACCACTGTGGCCACAAAGAGCCACAGATCAGAGCCACACCTTCCCCTTCTCCCACATGCCAACTCACTGCTCAGCACTTGTGAGAACAAATGGGCTTATCCAATTGCCTGAGATAAACTTGACTTAAACCTTGTCATTTTGCCATGACTTACAGAGTCAAAAATTTTCAGCTGATCCAAAAGGTCATTTGGTCATTTTGGCTGAACAGAGAGCAAACAATGGGGATGGGAATGAAGAAAAACTAGGCAAGAGCATCCTGCCTCTTTGCTTTTTCAAAGAAAGATACTTAAATTTTCACAAAACTATTTTCCTCAATCAGTGCAAATTCATCAGTCTTTCTCCAGTCTCCTCTAATAGCATTTTATCACTTACATCCTCACAAAGCAGGCTTATGCAGAAGAGAAATTATGCAAATAAAATCATTTCTAATCATCACTGTCTTCAAAGGAGGACAACAAGAAGTTGCTCTCAAAAAAATCTATTGATAAGGATAATTATGCTATTAGGCTTTCTCAGTCATCTCTTCATTTGTACAGTAATTGCTTTCAACTTAGAATTTTTTATCAGCATGGCATAAAAATCTGGATAGAGATGTAGACAGGTGAAGAAAAGATCATGAAGTGTTTTATTTACATTAATTACACCTCATAATACCTCTGACAACTCAGAAAGAGATTGTTAAGCTCAGGCATTGAGGCCTCTAAACAGGCTGCGTATTTTGTTATTTAAATGTGGTTTTGAGGGTATGTGTATGAACACTGTAGCACAAACAGCTTGCCTAGAATCAGACAGCAAATTGATGACAGTGACAAAAATAAAACAGATGTCTTTCGAGCTTCCTCCTCCAGCACCCTGAGCAGTGACTCCAGCACATGTCCTCACATAGTCTGGGTGACACATCCAGCATTTTACATGGCAATCAAACAAATTGCTATTTTATTGTTCCTGGCAAGCTTTTGACCAAAGCTAGGTTTGAGGCCCAAATTTTAAGTTCTTTTTATTACATATGCCATAACCAGTTTGAAGAAATATTTCCTCCACATTAAGGCTACTGTCAAGCCAAAGAAAGGTCAGTCTATTCTCTGTAATACTCTCACAGTGACTTGCATGGGACTCATGATGTTGAAAAACAAAGACCTGATGGTCACAGCAAAATGTACTTCACAAATTGCTTGCTGGAAAGAACATAATCCAGAAGTCAGCAGCAAACAATAATTTCAAAACAGCCATGGATTCCTTAAAAATGTTGAAATCCTGAAGAACAATAACTGTTTAATCTGGATCACTAAGAGCACAGTGATTCATTCTTAATATCTTCAAAAGCCAATTCCGCAGCCACCACCACTGAGAGCATATGATGTGTCTGCAAACACATGGCATGTTTAGAGTAAGACATCAAAATAGACTGTATGATAAGGCCCCACACCTCTTCTCTCTTTTACGTGGGCAATCAAATGCAATTTCTTACAATTTCACTGTACAGATGATAAAAGTCAAGAATCCAGTCAGGATCAGGGTTGACAATTCTAATTAAAAATTGAGGGGAAGGAATCAACAGTTACAAGAGGTGTTAACTCTAGTATTTTAAGTTAACTGTAGTATTTTAAGAGTGATTTACTGACTGTAACGATATGTTATTGAGAGTTTAGGGTAGAGATCAAATCAAGTAATGGATCCTAGTAAACAGGAAGCTCTAGCAGGCAGTGATATAACCTTTTATGAAACTATGCAGACTAATCAATACCAGGCTCTTACACAAATATGCAATGTAGTTAATGGCATGTTCTGCCATACTGCAATTGCTGTGGGACTCAAAAGAAGACCCCAGGAGGGGATGCACCCACAAACATCCTGTCCCTTCTCCATCACACAAATTCTTGCATGAGTTGGAACTATGCTAAAACTTATGCAAGGAGCACAAGGAGCCTGAACTGGTTATATGTTTCTTAAAAAAATCTTTATAGCCTTCTATTATTGCTACTTGAAGCAAGTCAATCTGTTACACTGTAAGTAATTCTTGTTCATTGCCTGTTCAATCTGGAAAACAGATGCTGTGTCTCAGCATCTGAGTCACTGAGCTGGGCTCAAAAGAAAAAAACAGCAGAAACAGTCCTATCAACTTTTGAAACTGTTTGAGCGCTACATAAGTTTTAACAGCACATTTGCAGTGAAAACAGTGAAGTTGGCAACAATAATTCACACCTTTCACCCTTGGGTTTTTTCTAAGCTTAACCTCCCCCTTAAAAGATTGTATGCTAGTTAGTTCAAACTGGTTTTACAATCAAGATTTTGGCATTTCATCACTTTTGCTTTTCATCTGTTCACAAATTATGACTCAACTCACCAAGTCAGATTGCAAAGTCAGATAGCTGCTGCATGGACTGTTTTTGTCTTCTTCATTCCACTTAGCACTATTGGTTTTGAAATCTGCCTCTCTATAGCTGACTCAGGGTTTACTATTAACAATAGCCAGACAGATTCTGATGCTACTTGATGCTGAAGATAGCTTTGGATAAATTGGAGGAAGATTGACAAGAAAGCATGAGGATCATCTTGTCTCTGTAAGTCTGGAGTATGAAAAGTTTATTGCCATGTTTAATTTCTCTTTGCTGGAAGACACATGAACTCCAAGAGATAAATTTGTCCCAAATGTGCAGAAAACAGTGCATCTCATAAAAACTGAGCTCATTTATCCTTTCAGTCAATTCCCATAAATCAACCCCCAAAAATGTGATTTATTAATATCCTATTATATAATGCAAGTTGCAGACTGTAAATCTATTCCCCTTGAAATTACTTTCCCTGTGCTCCACACTTTTCAAAGAGAATATCTTTACCCATGCTAAAACAAGAGCACCTAAAGGCCTGCATAGGTGACCAAGGAGATCCTGTCAAAATTCAAATATAGAAGTAAAGCTCACATGAGGTGCAATTGGGGTCAGAAGGCCCAGGAGGAATATAGAGACACTGTCTGAGCAATCTGAGACAGGGTTAGGCAAGACAAAGCCCATCTGGACCTGAATCTGGCAAGGGGTTGTAAGGGCTTCTGTAGGTCCATGGACCTGCATTCCACAGCAGCATGGAGACACTGCTGAAAGAGCAGGAGGCAAAGCTGGAGGCAAAGGTACTCACTGCCTTTTTCATCTTGATCTTTACTGGTAAGATCAGACTTCAGAAATCCCAGGCCTCAGAGACCTCTAGAAGCATCTGGAGCAAACAAAACTTACTCTGAGGGGACAAGAGTTATATGAGACATTTAGATGATCTGGACTTGCTTAAGTCTCTGCAGCCTGATGGGTTTCACTTGGGAGTGCTGAGCGCTGGTGTCATTGCAGGGCCACTCTCAATTACCTTTGAAAAGTTGTGGTGATTGTGGGAGGTTTCCAAGGACCAGAAGAAAGCAAAAATCATTCCTATCTTTGAGTAGGTAAAAAGAATTTACGGAATTGGAGGCTGGTCAGCATCACCTCCATCCCTGAGCAAGTGCTCCTGAAAACTATTTCCAAACATATAATGGGAAAGTAGGCAATACGGTTTGGATTTATGGGTTGTGATTTAACCAGCCTGATAGACTTCTATAACCAGATAGTGATAACAGTGTGTGAGAGGAAAACAGTGGGTGCTGTTTACCTCAACGTCAAAAAGGCTTTCCCATAACATCATCAAAGACAGACTGGCATACAGCCTAGAAAAATAAACAACGAGATGGATTGCAAACTGGATAAAATGCCAGGTCCAAGAGGCTGTTATCAGCAGAATGAAGTCCAGTTAGAGGCTGGCCACTAGTGACATACCTCAAGGGTTGAGACTGGGGCCAACCGTTTTGGTCTGTTGTACAAGATCCGCACCTGGACATGAGCAACCCCAGGCACAAGACCAAGAGTCCAGAAAGAAGCTTTGTAGAAAAGGACCTGGAAATTCGGGTGGACACCAGATTAAACATACACCAACAATTCCCAACTGTGGCTACAATAGAAAGAGTGCTGCCAACAGGTCAATGGAAGTGATCCTTCCCCTCTGCTTCCCCCACTCACTCTTACTGGGAGGGTGGTCAGACACTGGGACAGGATGAACAGAGAGACTGAAGAGTTTCTATATTTCCAGATATCTGAAATGTAACTGGGCAGAGTCCTCAGAAACCTGTTCCAGCTGATTTTGCTTTGAGTATGTGGGGTGAACTAGACTTTCTCCAAATCTGAACCTTTCTGTGATTCTGCAATGACATCCATGTGTTTTTGCAGGCACATGTTCCTGATGGTCATCTCTAAAGAATATAGGTAAGTGCAGCTTTACCAAAGCTATCTGAGAGGTTTATTTGGTTCTCAGCAGAGAAAGGACTCCATTAAAAGGTAGTTTATGTAACAGACTCCACCAGTGCAGTTTTTCTTCTCAAAACTTTTTCCTCCAAATTGTTATCTTCTCTGACAGAAGGACTAAATATAGACTTGGTCAGAAGACTAGTTTCAGTAGTAAGGAGGTCCAATCTATTTAAACAGCTCATGTGGGATTTTCCATTTACAAGAGCTCTTACTAATTTTTACACTCGCAAATAGCTTTCAGTTAAGTCCAGCTTGGAATAGCAGAAACAGTTGCTTCTGTCATAGAAGAGAGGAGGGTGGGGAGAGCTGAATGTTGTCTTTATTTGGAGGATAGACATTTTCCTTGAGAAAGGAAAAACAAACTAAAAAAAGCCCCCAATTACTCTTCAAGAGCACAGAGCTGAGTAACACTTGACAGTGCTCGTTCCATGAGTTGCTGCCTTCCCGTGCTCGATCACTTCCCTTTCACTTCTGCTGTGTGACCGTACACTCAGTGTCAGGAATATTCCTCTAGGGAAGGCACAGTTTTTCCTTTTGTCTCCTTTTAAAATTAAATTCCTAATCAAGTCTCTACAAAGAAGATATGTAAGATATCAAAGGTAGAACCATCACCACCTCTTGACAGCGTAGGATGATGTGAATGGACGTGAAAAACCTTCTGATCCCCTTGAAGCTCACATTCTACCTTTCCCTCTATAACAGCAACAGTGTGTTGATGTGGTTCCATAGTGAATACAAGGGCTGGATGGCCCACCAAAAAAACTTCTCTCCTCTTATCACCTGCTACAGCCTTGTAAATGGCTGGCCTCAGCTCAACAAATTAGATAGATAGGTATTCATTAAATCTATATTTAAATGTTATGCTGACTTGGAATGGATTTAAAAACACAGCATAGAATGAGCTCCTAACTGGATATTCCAGAAGAGTTTTGTAGGAAAATGTGTTCCCTGGCAATGTAGCCAAATAAGGTGGGGCTGTTTTACTTAATCCCCTTATTAAAACCAATGGTTCATGCTGTTCCAGTAAAAGAATAACAGCGAGGTTACATAAAGTGTTCTCCTGAATGACACGAATCTCTTTGTATCTAGGGAAATCAAGGTCTCTTTTCTCCAAGTACATAAATACTTAGATCATACAGGAAGCAATTAATAAGTCAACATTTATGAGTTCTAGAAATACCTTGCAGACCAAGACATTGGAGGAATCATGCAACTGAACCATACCTTGCAGATATGTAGACATGAAAAACGTAATTTTAGTAATCCCTTTGAATTCAAGAGATTATTTTGAAAAGTTAGCCAGTACACCTAACACCAAATTTTCCAGAGGTTAAACACACAAATACCTTGAATGAGATTGGGTACAAGCATCTCAAGAATTGTATCACAGTAAGAGAAACTGTCAGGAAAGTGTGAATAAAATTGATACCCACTGTAAAAGACTGGAAAATCCTAAAAAGATTGAGAGACTATTATGTGTACTACCATTGAGGAAAAAAATGTAGGCAAGAAATAAGGCATTTGCATGACTGTTACTAAGTCAAATAGTTTCCACAATCACCAACAGAGATGAGACCCACTGTGCCTATCAAATTTACTTGTGGTCTAAACAGCATATCTAGAAAAAAGCTAACAGATATATTGGCTTCCGTTTTAGAGCTTTCTGAGACAGGTTTTATTTCTGAAAAATAGAAATTCTAGCTTTGTATGGTCACATCCAGAAGAACAGGGTAATTCAGTGCTATTACACCACAAGTGCAACAGCTTTCCCTCCCTCTTCAACTCTCCCCTACTCGAGACACTTGTCTCAGTTAATTGATGCTGATAAATGCCCAACTTTTTACATATGTAAGGAACATATGTACATACTTATATATGTGTACATTTTTAATTTTTTTTTCCTCCAAAACTTACTGTTTGTTACCTTTAACAGTAAGCACAACATCCAATTATCTCAATGAACCAGGATGCCACAGAGGTTTTTTCTGTGGTAGAGATCACAGAGGAAAATACAGCCTTATCACAGCAGAGAAAACCGGAAACAAATTCAGCATCACAGGAGGCAAGAGCTGCCCAGGCCAAACAATGAAAAGTCACAGCCAGGGGGCCACCCCACCTTCTTGTTTAGTTTGTTTCAGAGCTGTCGTTTTGTGGTCATCATGTTTATATCCACAAAACCTGGAGTGTTCCTGTTTGCTTTGAGTCTGTTATTCAGTGTTCAAAGCCCCACAATAAGACCAGCTCATAGTCTAAATGAGCCTGGAAATATCATGACTTAGATGGAGAGAATTAAAAAGCTCCATTTAAAAAAGCAAAACAAAACAAAGCAAAAAACCCAAGCAAAGCCCCACCAAAAAAAAATCTTTAACCTATAATCCAGCAAACTGATCCGTGTAACACTAAGTAACTTGAAGTTCTGTCAAATCTAATTATTAAAGATAAATTTTGCAAAGTTTAAGTTGCAACAACTGAAGTGAGAACAGTTCACAGATTCCTGTGAACCACACAAGTCCTTTGTTAAACTATTACTCTTGTCTCCACTAATTGGTTTTGGCTTGAGATAAGGAGGAGATTAATTCTGCTTTGGAGACAGCACACTAGTGGCAAGATAGGGAATCCCACTCTAGGAAAGAGAGCAGTTATTGAATGACTGTAGTTCTGCCACTTAAAGCTTCCTTTTTTCTCTTTTTCTTATGCAAAAGTGTGACTTGAAACAGTTCTATTCCAATTACTGAACTCAAGAAATCAGACACTCATTAAGGACTTCACTTGCTGCATTTGTGAAACTTTTTGACATACACTGGTCAGACAGAAAAAGGAAAATATGTCTAATTTATGGCTAGCTCAGAGTGAATGCTGGACAAAGCAAAGAGCAAGTTGTGTTAGAAGTACCTTTGTGCTAAGCAATGGATGAGAGAGATAAAACCTGAGATTGAGAAGTGGGGAGACTTCTCTTAAAATAAAGATTAGGAGAGATGGAAACCAATTCCAACAGCCATCTGTCCAACAAGACAGGCCTAAACTCAGAAAACTGCCAGACTTTAGTGGAAGTGGGTCTGCAAATCTTCTGTGCTTGGTTTGTGGAGAAAGCAGAAGATGCGGTTACTGGCA
Organism: Corvus hawaiiensis; assembly: GCF_020740725.1. Classification (NCBI taxonomy): domain Eukaryota; kingdom Metazoa; phylum Chordata; class Aves; order Passeriformes; family Corvidae; genus Corvus; species Corvus hawaiiensis. The sequence goes on from NC_063217.1 coordinate 13,387,904, forward strand.
CGTACGGGCATGTATGGGACTAGCATTGCCCTCTTCCTGTACCTGAATCAGCCCAGCAAGACCTGTGGAGAAACTCTTGTGGACATCAGCCAGACCCTGAATAACCTTTGAGGGTTCGGTCCTGCTCAGACTGGGCAAAAGTGTCCTCCTGCCTCCAAATGCCACCCCATTCCCCCTCCATAGCTCTTCACTCCCTCACACACACTATACCAGCTTTGCTCCCTGTTGCTGTGAAGGCCCCTATAGTACTTCTTCCTTACCTCAAGCACCTCCCATGGATGTAGGCAAACCCACATGCTTTACTGTAATAGATGCAAAAATTTCTGTTCTTTAATCACTTAGAATGCAATGACTCCAGTTCCATGGTCCCATAAAGCATTGTCTTTTGCCTCATGTTTTATGAATGAAATCTTAAAAAAAACCCCATTCATATAAAAAATGCAACTCTCAACAGTATTTCCCTTCCAGGCTTGCCTGGAGCTAATTTAAATCCAGCCACAAATTCCTGCTAGTTCACAACCATCATGGATGGTGGGGAGAAATCCTCCATCTGTTCCCTGACTTTCTAGTCATCCCTTTCCTGCCAAGGAAAGTGCTACTGATAGAGTGTCATGGTGTGACACTAGTTAAAATACCAGGCACCCACAAAAATCATAACAAAGGGTTCATGAGTTGAGATAAGGATTGGGAGAAAACACTCTTAAGGGCAAAACAGGCTCGAACATAAAGGTATAAGTATATTTATTATTAACAGAGTCAGAGAAGGATAACAGGGAATAAAATAAGCCTTTAAAACACCTTTCTCCCCTCCCCAGCCCCTCCCTCCTTCTCACCGACAGCGCAGGGAGACAGGGCATGGGAGTGTTAAGTCAGTTCATCACTCAAGATCTTTCTTCAGTTCGCTTAGGGAGACCAGTTTCTTCTGCTATGCCATGGGGTCCTTCCCACGGGAGACAGTTCTCTGTGAACTTTTCCAACGTGGTTTTAATTTCATGAGTAGCAGTCCTGCCCAACCTGCTGCAACATGAGTCCCTCCCACAGGCAAAACAGTCATCTCAAAACTGCCATGGCATGGGTCACTTAGTCCATGGGGTGTAGTCTTTCAAGGATAAGTTGCTCTAGTTTGGAAGCAAGGGCTCTCTTTTTCTATCTCTGAAAGCAAGGGTCCTCTCACTCTGTTCAGGTCTCTCATTGGATTACAGCTTTTTCTAGCATCTACCCACTCCAGCGTGATCACCTTTTCTCACAGGCTGTGAGTGGATCTCTGCATCACCCCACAGACTTCATGGATTCAAGGGAGAGAGTTTGTTTCATTATAGTCCTCACCAGAGCTTGCAGAGAGAGCTCCACTTATGCTTGGAGCACCTCCTCCCCCTCTTTCTTTCCAGTGACCTTGGTGTCATCATGTTGTCTTTTTCCACTTGTCCTCACTTCTTCCTCTTTTTCTGATTAAGAGGAAAAAATTGCTGCTCACAAGTACCATTCCTAACAAATTCCACCAGTTCAAAGATTTCTGCAGGATTTTGCAGCACTGAGAAGTTGATTTTGTCTATGTTCTGCGTTGGGGAATTTTTTGCCATGTTTCAGCTGCCAGCCACGTGGCCCCTGGCACTACTGTGTGGGCAGTTGTGGCCGCCATGGCACCGGTGCCGTTCAAGGCCTCTCTTCATGCAGGGCGCTGGAAAGGAGAAGCCAGCGCCGCCCCTGCCCTTCCACCCGCGGCACGGCTGGCTAGGGGCGGCCAGGCAGGCAAGGCTTGCCGCAGGCCGTGCCCAGATGGCGGCGGCCACGCGGCCGCACAGTGCCGGGATGGTGCTGGTGGCGGCACCTCAGCACCCCTGGGAAAAAGCTGCCGCTGCACAGTTTGGATTTCATTCTTAAATATGTCATCACAGAGGCATTACCACCTTCTCTAATTGGGCTAGCAGCATGTCCATCTTCAGAGCCATCAGAGATTGGCTCTGCGGGACATAATGGAAACTTCCAGCAACTTCTGTGGCTTCCCCCCCACCAAAAAAATCAGGCTGTGCTAAACCAACGCGTAGAGAGAACCAAAATTTCCCACTACCCCTACAGAGAGGAGAGGCAGGGCACACGTTTATAAGTGTTCGGGATGCTCAGCTGTCACTCGGGTCTTGTAGGGCCTGAAGCTATTCTTTCTCTCTCCTTCCAAGGATGATGGGAAGAGCATTCTGTGCAAGCTCTCCTGCACTCCCCATCCCATTTCCTATGCTTCTTCTCTTTGCACCGTCACCCTGCTCAGCACAGCTCATGAAGGCTGCTGCAGGAGAAGTCGTATTCAAGGGACAATGATAACAAATACAAAGGTTTTATCCAGCTCTCCAAGAATGCCAGAAGGAGGACTTCTGTATGCTGATATTTAGTTGTAATGGAACTGATGCATTTCACTTATTGGCAGGAGTCAGTGTCAAGGAAGAGCATTAGCGCTTGTGATGGACTTTAATCATGTGCCCTCAACTGATTTTGGTGGGATTTCCCACCAGCCATACTTCAGCACATGTGTAAATGCCAACTGGATCCAGAGCAAACACAAGCAACCCTGAAAGTGGTTCAGACCCAGCTGAACTCCCACTTCCACCAGCTGCTGAAGACAGTCAGGGAGCAGCTCTGGCTCCAATACAAGTTGGCAGAGTTTGAGGGTGGAAAGAATAAAACCATGCAGTGAATTTGTTCTGTTGTGGCAACATCAGCAGTAAGCAGGCAGGAAGGATGTTGAACAGCTCTCCCTACACATACACGCCTATTCAACATGTGAGTTGGCAAGTTTTCCCTGTCTTTTTTCATATACATCGTCATGATTTAGCCCCAACCAGCAACAAAGCCCCACACAGCCACTCACTCACTTCCCACTGGTGGGATGGAGGAGAGAACCAGCAGAGTAAAAGTGAGAAACTTGTGGGTTGAGATAAAGGCAGTTTAATAGTAAAGCAAAAGTTGTGCATGCAAGCAAAGCAAAACAATGAATTCATTCTCTGGTCCCAAGGGTAGGCAGGTGTTCAGCTATCCCCAGGAAAGCAGGGCTCCATCACACATAACAATGACTTGGGAAGACAAAACTTATCACCCCAAACAACCCCTCTTCCCCTTCATCCCCCAGTTTATTGCTGACCATGTTCCATATGGTCTGGAATATTCCTATGGTCAGCTGGGGCTAACTGTCCTGGCTGTGTCCCCTCCCAGCTCCCTGTGCACCCCCAGCCTCCTCACTGGTGGGGTGGGATGCAGAGCAGGAAAGGCCCTGGCTCTGTGTAAGCACTGACCAGCAGTCGCTAAAATATCCCTGTGTTTCCAATACTCTTTCTGTCACAAATCCAAAACACAGCCACACACTAGCTGCTGTGAAGAAAATTAATTCTATCCCAGCCAAAATCAGCACACACCACAGTTTTCTGAAAAGAGTACTCCCCACAGAAATATCCTGTACAGACACAAACATATTTGAGCTACAAGTAGGATAATTTACAAGAAAAAAATATGAATAAATCATATCTGGACACAGTCACCCTTGGCAAGAGCCACATCCCTTCCTGGTTAATGGAGTTTCAAGACTGAAGGGATTCTATCTTGGGACATATTGTCAACATTCCCACCACACCAAATTACCTAACACCATGGTAAATCACTTCCACTCTGATTTTTACTTGGCATAGTATATCAAGCACATTAATAATAGTAGATCTCTAAATAAGCTATGCTTCTATTTCTGTTTGGATAGACTTCTGTGGAAACTGGAATTTCTTATTATTCCCCTTAGATTTTACAATCAGAGAAACATGTCATTATTTACCATAAAGCCATGCTGTGTTCAGATATTAGTACTTATTTGTATGTAAAACCATAAAAATTCTTTTTCTCTTGTCAGTGTAACATTCTTCCTCCAATTTCTGATAAGACATCATAGCACCTGCTTCACAATACCCTAGATTTGTCATTCAGAAATCTGGTCAGCTTATTTCAGTGCAAGAGAATAGCTTATTGTCTTGCTTTAGGGGATTGTGATTCTATTTTTAATTAAAATAGATTTATTTCCTTCTGTTATCACTAGGTTCAGACTGCATTTTCTCAAAATGGATTCAGGCCAGAAAGAAATGCGGAAACATGCAATGAATCCTATTAAACCTGAAACAGTTGTTTTAGCTGTATTCACAAGCCAGTCTGGTTTTGAGTTTTAACCCAGCTCTTGCAAAGAACATCCAGTTCTTCTTACATTATGCAGTTAGTAAGATGTCTTCAGATTGTTAAAAAAGAAAAAAAAAAGGCAAATTCTATTTCATTCTTAGTCATAATTGTTTTTCCTTTTGATGAATACTTTCCTACAGAATGGATCTTTGAAGATGCTCAGAGCTCTCTGTTCTCAGTACTTCTCCCACACCTCTTACAGCTTAGCTTTTAAATTGATGAAGAAAATTCTTTGAAATCGTGAGGATTTGAGCTTTCCCTGAACTTCTTTGTTTGGAGCAGGATGATAAGGACAGTAGAACTGAACAGCACTTTTCTCTGATAAGGACAGTAGAACAGAACAGCACAGCCTTGGAGTGGTAGATAAAGGACGTAACTTAGGCAAAGAGGAGTCATGCAAAACACAAGCAGGATGCCAGCTCAGCTCTGCAAGGCTGACAAAGCAGAAGTTACGCAAAACAATGAGATTGTGCTTACTCAAAAGTGGGGTTGAGGAACAGCCCTAAAAAAGAACACCAGACGTTGAAGACAGACCCCAAAGAACCAAGTAAGGACTTCCAATAAGGGGTACAACTGTGTAAAATAAGGTAATAAAATAAATAAAGTAATAAATAAATAAATAAAGTAATAAATAAAGTAAAATAAAATAAATAAAGTAATAAAATAAATAAAATAAAGTAATTAAAAAAGCATCAATTAAGTGTGGATAGCCAATTAATATGTAATCAGTGTGTATGATCAAAACTCTGTTCACCTGATGCTTGGGGCACTCAATTAGAGGAAGGATCCTCTGAGTGACCAGCATGCTGCAATAAACAATTCCTATTTTTTAATACTCAAAACTGTGTTAGAAAGTTTCTATCTGGCTGATTTCACTATCAGGATTCAAGGGAAATCAGTGCCACACAGACCTTTAGCATTAAGGAAAACCCCTCAGCTGTTCTATTTGAAATGTACGGAAAGAGGGCAGTGTCTTCACAATAATGTAGTTCTTCAATTTTTGTG